>NC_057949.1:5411990-5724490 GCF_018555375.3 Anguilla rostrata
GGTCGAGCGCTCGGAGGACGGTTACCCAGCCGTGCAGCTGGACCTGGACACCATCGACAGCGGGTTCCAGGAGCCGGACTGCAGCAGCCCTGTCGGGTCGGAATTCAGCGGGGCGGAGCCGAGGGAGGGCGGGGCAGGCGACTCCCACACCAACTACATCAAACAATGGGTGGCCTTCACCTCAGCGGTGGGGGAGACAGGGGGGCGCCACTGACTGAGGGTGCTCCTTGTACAGCAGAGACATGGGGTGACCCCAACCCACCCCCCAGTCTGACCATCGAACCTAGTCTGGACTCCCGTTGCTTGGGTACATGGTCACATGGGGCCTCATTTATAAAAATGTTCTTAGATTTATACTTGAACTTAGTCTTAAGATCATTTCCGACGGTGTGCTTACGTTCGATTCATAAAAGATACTGAGGATAAAAAACCTTGCTTACGTAGGTTCTAAGAAGCCCATTTGTAACTTACGCACCAGTGATCTATAGATCTCAAATTAACTTAAAATTGACGGCACCTGAACGTGCCTTACAATCAGCGATTTCCCCTTATATAATGCTAACACAAATGAGGGTTTCATCAGGAATGACCATGGAGCAAAAGAGAAAAGCAAACTTTTTGGAAGACAAGATCACGGCAATGGTAGAGGAGATTGAAGACAGGCAACACATATTATTCTGACCTTAAACTGCAAGGGTGGGAAAAAAATAGCCATACATAACCAGCAGGAAAATCACTTACGTCAAGGCTAAACTTTGCGTACAGATAAGATCATTTCCATGTCAAAACAAGGTTTTATAAATAACTACGTATACGTGGGTTTCTGCGTAAATCCAAAATTGATCGTAAGTCCGTTTTATAAATGAGGCCCCAGGACTCTAAAAGTCAGGGTTGCAACATAATTCAGAGACATTTTATGTTGCCCTGCCTTGCTTTTGTTCCTGGATGATGATTCCCTGACTTGTGTTTCACGCAGTTCTGCAAACCAGCTGCATAGGGTGACTGTATTTTTTAATTCTGATATATTTTCACACTGTCCCACTCCTGAATGAGTAATCCTTAATTAAGTCTTGAAATTGGTCTCGATGCAGTAAGAATCTCCTCTCTTTCCTCAAATGTTCTCTATCTGGATGAGAATGAAAGTAAATGACCATTTTGATCCCATTTTGATCCCAAAAAAACATAAAGCTGCAAGGTTTGCATACTGCCCATCACATACTAAAAAATGTGCATAAAAAGTACACAGTATGCTTCATACATGGTACGTAATTTTAGCACACAGTAGTCAAGAGGCTGATTTGGACATAGCCTAAGGGTGTTTTCTATGTGTGTCACCTCCTATTTACATCCCAGTGAAGTGGGAAATCACGGATGACTCAAATGAACTTTAGAATATAAATAACAACATACTTCTATTACATTTAGTTCATAAGAATGAATAAAGGTGCCAGTAATTGTGACACACAGATTTTTGAATGCAGAGTTCTGGATACAGTTTTTTTTTTTATTGGAATAAGTTTACCTCAAAGTTTAGATTTCTTTCAAATTTTGAGTGCAAGATCAAGTTGATAAACAACAGTGACCTTTTTATGGCCTTTCTCCTTATCTTAAGCAAAGGTCAGCACTAGTCCAGAGGGTTTTGTATGTTTTCCATTTACTGTATATGATTCATGAAGTATATAACTGAGAACCTCAAGGCATTTGAAGTGTTAATACTGTAAATAAATGTGATAGCACATCTGTCTGATGGAGAAATTCCTAGTATTTTTAAAAGATCACTCTTGTCTTTTGATTTACAGAGTCTCAACAAATGCATTTCAGAAAAGTTAAACAACTTAAAAGAACATGCCAGAAATTGTCTGTGAATTAAAAAGGTGAATTTATTTGAATGACCACAATGTCTTCAGATGGTAAGATTAAAAAACACAGGTCAAGTTACTTGAAATAATTTAGGAAACATTAGGGTAGCATTGCTTTGGAATACAGCTTGTTTAATTTGTAATGTGCTAAGATAGCCAGTATTGTTTCTTGTAACTTTGCCTAATTTAGATATCAATACTTTTTAATGGCAAGCCAAGATTTTGCACATTTGAATTAATGGCTTATAGATGGTTATTTGTATGTGTAAGTAACTTGGAATTTTTGTACGTTGAAAACGTGTTTTTCCTCAGATATCATTAGCTTTTTGTATTGTGTTTGTTATGAGTAACTGATAATAGTAATGCATATAAATGTAGGCTATGAGAGAGACATGGATTGGCCCATACATAAATACATGCAAACACACATACATTCTAGCTGAGAGAAACACATAGGCATTGATTCAGTCATATTCCTTCACCATGAATGAGAAATAAATGAGTGTTTTTTTTTCATATTTTTAAATGGAAGTGTTCTTAATGGGCTAGTGTACATGACAGACCTACTAATTGTTTGGGGTTTTATTGTGTGGAGGTGTGAAGCTGTTTGTGAATTCTGTCTGTGAGGTCAGAAGGAACAGAAGCTAATAAGTTCTTAAGGGCTGAGAGTCTGCGGTCATTTAAAGGCTCTGTGGTTATTTCTGGGGGAAACTCTGAAAAGTGCCAAGGGATGGCTTGGTAGGACGGCGTACTCACCATCGCAATCAGACTGAAACCTATAAGTGCACCACCCTTTGACTAATCAACCTTCTTCATGTCTGCAGATTCCGTAGAGCTCAGAGGTACTTTTGCAGGGCGGAGCTTATTTAGGGACCAAATTAATCCGCTGGCGTAACCTGTGGATACACTATATGAAAAGTCACGGGTTGAGAACTGCACCATCATGGGTAAAGTGATCAGGAACATTTGACTGACACACCCACGCTCTCTCTCTCTCTCTCTCTCTCTCTCTTGGGTTGGCCCAACATTCACCCTCTGTGAGTTTGACTTTTTGGTCTAGTAACCTAAAGGTCCCAGGTTTAATTCCCAAGTAGGACACTGCCGTTGTACCCTTGAGCAAGGTACTCAACCTGCACTGCTTCAGTATACACTCACCGGCCACTTCATTAGGTGACAGGAGTGGCACCCAGTGTGGTCTTCTGCTGTTGTAGCCCATCTGCTTCTAGGTTTGACGTGGTTTGTGTTCAGAGATGCTCTTCTGCATACCTCAGTTGTAACGAGTGGTTATTTGAGTTACTGTTACCTTTCTATCAGCTTGAACCAGTCTGGCCATTCTCCTCTGACCTCTGCCATCAACAAGGCAATTTTCGCCCAGAGAACTGCCACTCACTGGATATTTTATCTTTTTCGGACCATTCTCTGTAAACCCTAGAGATGGTTGTGCTTTAAAATCCCAGTAGATCAGCTGTTTCTGAAATACTCAAACCAGCCCGTCTGGCACTAACAACCATGCCACGTTCAAAGTCACTTAAATCACCTTTCTTCCCCATTCTGATGCTTGGTTTGAACTTCAGCAGATCGTCTTGACCATGTCTACATGCCTAAATGCATTGAGTTGCTGCCACATGATTGGCTGATTAGATATTTGCATTAACGGGTGCGGTTTGCAGTTGAACAGGTGTACCTAATGAAGTGGCCGTTGAGTGTACATCCAGCTGTACAAATGGATGCAATATAAAGTGCTGTGTCAAATGTTGTGTAAGTCGCTCTGGATAAGAGCATCTGTGTTCACAACTGAAAGTGATGAATAGTAGCATGGGTGATTAGTCTGTGGGGCGACTTTGGCGAAGGATTCAACGTAGGCTCGGTAAGCCCACGCTGGGCCCTGTAGTGGAAAGAGAGAGGGGAGATGGTGTGGCACGTAAAACGAGAACAAAAGAGAACAGGTGCGGTGGGCGGAAAGGTTTCTTATACAGAATAAGAGGAAGGGTTTCTTATACAGAATAAGAGGAAGGGTTTCTTATGCAGAATAAGCGGAAGGGTTTCTTATGCAGAATAAGCGGAAGGGTTTCTTATGCAGAATAAGCGGAAGGGTTTCTTATGCAGAATAAGTGGAAGGGTTTCTTATGCAGAATAAGCGGAAGGGTATCTTATGCAGAATAAGTGGAAGGGTTTCTTATGCAGAATAAGCGGAAGGGTATCTTATGCAGAATAAGTGGAAAGGGAGAGTTTGAGGCGTAGCTCATTTCCTCTAAACATCCGCCATTCTAGCCCCATATACAGATTCTCAACGGGAGCACAGTTAATACCTCCTTGGAAAAAGGTGTCTCCATTCCTAATGGATCCCATAGAGCTTAGATTACTTACAACAAATTAATTCACAGTCTTTCTCAGAGGATACACGATACAAAAGATCTACAGTAGCTGAAAAAATATGGAAACACTGCACTTAAAGAAGTTTCGTACTCCTAAAACTTTTATCTGTGGCCTTTCTTCTGCCGTTGTTTCTCTGAGCCGTTTCCATGGGTAAAAACGCATTTGAAACGCTTATCTTCTTGTCCACGAGTGATAACAACATCATGTGACCATCACTGTGAGAGCCAAAAAGGCAAATTAATTTTTCATATTATGTGGATAAATACTGGACACAAAATATAAGTTCAAGCTGATTATAAAATTTCCAAGAGTAGTATACATTAGACTGCTCAATTGTGTAGGTATTAACTAATACATGCAGGAGGGTGTAATGGTAATTATTACTTACTGCAACACAAAAGCACGTTATTTCTTTATTTTTGCTTTATGTTGATATACATATTACATTTAGTATGCTGAAAACTGTTTCAAGATATCAATCATCAATCGTCAAACTGTGCTTAGAAATGCAGTGTTTATATAATGCTATAATACTAATAATAGTACTGTAGATTATGAACAGAAGGAATACAGTATGTGTGCAAGCTTCTTGAACACTATGCGTCCATATCTACTTCCCTTATTTATGAGATAACAGCCAGAGTCCTCAATTCTTTAGTTCATGAATAAACTTTGGTGTGATTGCTTCGGGTAATATATAAAATATCCTATACCAAGTGAAAGGTTTAGGAACTCTATGAGTAGTTGTCACATTAGAAATATACTGCAGGACAGTTAGTGAGAGTGCAGATTTATTTGTTATAAGTGGTAGGCTAAATAGGGTATGTTAATCAACTAATTTACACTGCATTTTTTGACCCTGGCCTTGTTGGCGGCAACGGTGTTACTTTTTCGTTTGAGTGATTGTGTGATGATGATCGTTCTATGTTATTCATATCTGTGCATTACATCCATCCATATCAGTATATACTCTTTTCTCGGTTGAGAAATGCGCTTCTCGGTTCGGTCTACGCTGTACTGCCATTGGTTCATTTTTTGCAGACACCGCCACCTTTAAGGGAAAGCGCACAGAGTTTGGTTAACGACGCCCGCGTTCACTTGGCAAGTTGTTAACGACTTTTGTGATACTGGTTAACCCCGAATGCAGTCCTTAGGTTTTGTGAAGCCAGCTAACACAAAGAAACCCGGGGTAGGCATATGTTATGCTTTCTTCGTAGTATACTCCCTGATTGTTTTCAGGCTAAGTGTTCAACCCGTATGAAGACATTGCCCCCTGACCAATCAGTTCACTGGAAAAACGGCATGTGAATTTTTGGAATTGTAATCTCAGCAGAATTCAGACTAAAATGCAAGTCAGTGATTATCGTTTTCACTTAATGTGCGCAACAATCATGACATAATTCAAATTCAAAAGCAAAAGCCCAGTTTGCCTTTTCATTTTCAAGTTAATGTAGCCTATGCATTTATCAGACTATTTGAAAAAGGAAATGCAAATTAAGTCCATTTGACGTTTTCATACATAGGCTGTCAAATGCCTATGGTACCCTGTCAAATGCAAATGTAACCATCAAAAATGTAGCCTATGTTTCGTTTGAAATATCATTCTTGTATGTGTATGATTTAACGATAAAAAGGAAACAATATACCGGTATTGCATGTTTGAAGGCCAACCAACGTCTCACTTTGCAAGGCTGACCATACATTAAAATCCATTGTAGTTCTTCCATTAGCAGATGTGGATCTCGCCGATTTACATTTTAATTTGAAATATGACCGGATAATTTTTCCATACCCCTTTACGTCGGTGCACAGATTGTGAAACAGGCTTTAAGGGCAGCGATTTTTTTTTCTTAGGATGAGTTTGGAAGGTACATGAATAATTCATAGAAACCTTACCCAATCTTATCTTGAGTGATATGAAAATAGGAGTCCCCATAAATGTAACAGTTTTTGTATTTTGCCTATTTACTCAAAAAATATTTAGCCTAGCATTAGGCTACGGAATTTTATTTTTAACAGTTTGACATGCCAGTAGTTATTGACCGTTTAAATGGCTCCTTTGGTGAAAGTTTCTCGTGAGAAGACCTCACTCAAAAACCCAAAAAATGCTTCATTCTTAACACTCCCTCCCATCCCTCAACATGCAGAACGTGCGCCGGGGGTTGGGGATAATGCACCGCCCTTGTTACTGCGTATGCCTAGAACGGGTCCTGGAATACGCTAATGTACCACCACAGCGCAGAGGGCGATGGCAGTCACTGGGTGGGCGATTGTGGTAGTGAGTCAGATGTGAATTCAACCGTACAAAGAAAATGTCATCGAGTTACTCGGAACAACAGCGGGTCTAATCGGGCTTGGTACTTTCCCCAGATAATCGCTGAACCCTCCTCTCGCTCTGCTTTTGATGAACCAGGAGCACAGCACGCTCTGTCCCGTCCCTTGTCAGCTATGTCCTGTCTCGGTCATTCTTATCGCTTTCAACAAATGAATAAATGAGTGTTAAATGAGTTCAATAAACGAGTGTTTTCTGATGATAAAATCGATCATCTGTCTTCTCTTAGTACTCGTGGTAAGCTACTTTCAAGATTACACACTGACAATGATTTTTCACTTGGAGAGAAAAATAATAACCGAATGAAGCTTCTTGAAAATGTAGACATTCGATGTGGTCGGAAGACATTATGCATAATATGCAGCGGTGTGAGAGCTGTGCTAACGTTGTTGTCAAACTAAGTAAATTTATTTAAACCATATAAAATCTGTTGGGAAAATGCATCTAAAAAATTGCAACATTAAATGAATATTGATTAAATGGCTGTTATGTTTTCCATAAGGATAGCATAGATGACCAGATAACACAAAACAGCAGTGAAACAATGCACGTGGAGAGCCTTCTCATACAATCAGTTGCGGGGGAGAATAGGCCTCGGGAGGGTTTGCGTCCATAACGAATCTCCCTATAAATAAACCTTTGCGACTACTCTAAACGGTGTGTTTTAATGCAATTAAGACGTGCGCAGTGGTATTTGATTAACAGTAATTAAATCAGAGACTGACGACGCCCCCCTCATTCTATATTCACTCCGCGTAACAAATCATAGTAAACCTAGAGGTCGAAACCCACTTCAGGAAATGTCTTTTTCGTCAAGTGCGCTCATTGCGATACACTTCCGAGCGCACCAGATCTTCTGTTTCATGCTCCCCACGGACTGTTCCGCCGATAAACCTCACGAGGTAACGTGTGACACTTCTCTTTTCCTTGGGCAAGGATTGTGCTCTGTGGCGCGTTATATGAAGTGAACTGTGAGGCGTACAATGAAGAAAATAATGATAAACCCGGAGTTAAATTCCAGGTTTTAGTCTTATAGAACCTGATCTTGAAAAGCAAGGTACGTTGTATTGTAACATGTTTACAACAATTAGCCTAAGTTTTAAATTGAATGCATTCTCTGGTTAAGTGGAAATCTGTTCATATATATTTATTGAAATAGGCCTATATGGGCCGTTCATTTCGCAAAAACGTCCTAATAGACGAATGGCAACTTTAAAGACGCTAAAATAAGCTTGTGTTGGCAAAAGATGTTTAATCTGATGTGTGTTTATTAAATGTGCTTCATGTAATTTCGAAGTGAATATACACTTTATTGGCTAAAACGAGGGTTTCAACATTTTCTAATCCAGGGAGCACCACCCGACATCCAAGCACGTTAAAAAGTTTTTTTTTAAAGATTTATAGTTTGCAATATTTTACCAAATCTGTATATAAGCATTGCATAACAAATCTGGCCAGGGACCCCCTATAGTACCTTCAAGGACCCCAAGGCTCTGCGAACCCCCTTTTGAGAACCCAGGGACTTAATTATAGGCTTTCACGTGCGTAATGCAATTTCTGCTTATCATTTGCTTGTTTACCTTTCATCCCTGCACGTGTTTTTAAATCACAGTTGACAAGCTATTTGTTTCCGTTTTCCAACGGAAAATACAACCTGTCCTACCTGAAGGGAAGTTCCTCGCCTCAAGGTGGTTTGCGTTACTATAACGAAATGGAAAGAGAGTGGGACCTGGAAATGGAACGTGAGGTGTCCTGCGGGGACCATGGTCGCTTTACATTTCAGAATAGGCTATATATTTTGATTTGGTTCTTTTATTTTTCCAAGGCGTTCAATAAATCCGAAAAGGTGAATCAAACAGCAAGCGCCTCTTCCCCCTACGTTACATGAGTTTAACATAGCACCTTCACGTTGCACTTGTATCTTGATCTTGATGCTGTAGCTGTGCATCATATCTCTTGCAATCATGACGCACTTCTAGTTTAAGGCTTACCTTAACTTTACTGATCGCCTGTGCTTACCGCGTGATCTAGACTTGATGTCCTTGGCTATGGATAATTGAGCTATAGGCTACTTCATGAGAATTGTATCTTATCTGATCTATCTGCGTTCTGCAGTTGTTCCCACGATCGGTATGCACGTATTGACCTTCGTTCTGAATAAAGCGTCTGCCAGATAAAATGTAGTGTACTGTACTGTAATAAACGAATTGTAATTATTATCTATAACCTTAATTTCGATCAAACCAAGAGGAGCTAACCTGGCTAACGTTAGTTCACTTTGCACTCACTCGTCGCATCTGGAGAATGCAGTTTGAGCTTCCTGGTGCTCCTACTAATTTTTTGTAAAAATGTTCGGAAATCGTTTTATCTGTAATGTTACCACTATCGCCATTCATACTTTTTTTAAATTCTGAGTTTGGTTGTACGGAATCTGAGCTCCTAACATAAGGATCGCTCATCCTCAGCACCGTACTCTATGGACAGTTCCCTTCCATGGAAACACATCCGCAGCCATTACTTTTGTAGTTCACTTTCTGGAGTTTTTGATAGCCTGTCACTTCAGCTTTATTGTGTTTATGTGTTTGGGCGCAATTAATGCGATTTAGATATTTATGAATCGGTGGTCCATGGTCTAAAGCAATATAGCCAAGGCCATATACAGTAGGCTACACAGTGAGCTTGTCGTGTCTAGAAACCGACAGAATTCAAAGTCCAATCTTCAATTTGTAGAAAACAACTTCACGAGGGAAAAGACACCACAGCAGCAAGCTCTTCAGAAAAGTCAGACTTTATTTGCACAGGTGCACAAAGCCGGATCAACTCTGCAGAACTGAACCTCGATTGTCAGTTTTACATCCATTTTATACACTGTGCTCCCCATAACTCCCCCTAACACATTCCTTAAAATACCACCTGACCTTCTTAGCACCACAATGATTTCCTGTTCTTGGGTGATAACGTCATTGTGGAAAGTTACCCCAACTTTCCCTTAAAAAATATTAGTCTTTATTCTGTAATTTTCCATTAAGAATACGTCACAGCCTCCTGTAATTTTCCATTGTATTCAGGGTACATAGGGGTCACTGTAAAATATTAGTCTTCTAGCACATTTATTAGCAGTTGATCAGTTTGAAAATATAAGCGTATGGTTAGTATTTGATTAATTTTTTCTGCTGAGTGAGTAAGTGTGGTTTTTTTTAAGCCTTCTGCATTCTCTTGCTTTTTCTCTACAGTTGATACTGTGGTTTCTTGCGCTTCCATAAGCTCAGCTGCAACTAATGATGCAGGTTTATTGGATTACATATTGATTATATGAGTGAATAGTCATACATGTGATGTACTTTTACCATGGAGCATCGAGAGTTTGGAGGAACCAGTTTGATCAACATTGATGGGAATAACTTTAACATGTGACGTCATCACAATCATGGGGAGTCTCAAAACGTTCCTACAAGCTCCACAATGTTTGGGCCAAAGACTTTTTTTTTTTCTTGATTTTTGCTCCCGTAGATATGCTTTCAAATGCTTGACTGCTGCCACAGCTCACGCCAGGAGACAGAACGGTTGTAGCCTACTCCTCGGCTGAAGTGTGGCTTGCGTTCTCCCCCCGTCTGCGAGCTGTGACCGCACGTCTCGAATGCCTAAATTACGAGCATCGGTGTCTAAAATGAACGGCTCATCGGGGTCCGACATAGTTAAGACTGGGGCAGAAACCAGGGCCGCGCGGAGGCGGCGGAAGGCCTGGTGGCGGGCCGGAGACCACTGTGACATCTTTGACTTTTCAGTAATAGCTTCAGAGCAGCGGTAATATATTTTAGGCCTGCTTGAGGCCATATAAGGTAATATAATGTTGAAAACCGGCAGCCTCTGGAGTCGTAATTTCGCTGAACAAGCTGTCCTGGAATTACTTTGAATGTCATATTTGATATGTGTTTTCTTTGCAGTTTAGTAAGAACTGAAATGTAAACAATCACTCTGACATATGACATATGGTCAAAGATGGATCAAATGCACTCTATTAGTGTCAAAAACTAATAAAAACCCTATTAGCATTTTTGTTATTCAAATTCAAATCAAATCAAATCAAATTTTATTTGTATAGCGTATTTTACAACAGTTGTCACAATACGCTTTACAGACAACCCTAGCCTAAACCCCCACAGGAGCAAGCCTAAGGCAACAGTGGCAAGGAAAAACTCCCTGTGGCAGATGGGGAGAAACCTTGAAAGGAACCAGGCTCAAGGGGGAAACCCATCCTCCTCTGGTCGGCTCAGGGTGACCAGCATGTCAGCCAGTTTATGCACAAGATATGATATGTGATGTGGCTCAGATGATGGGTGGGGCCGGGTGGCGGTGATGTGGGCAGGGTGGAGGCAATGACGAAGGAGGGGCTGGACCGCAGAGGTGGGGGAGACCAGAAGACTCTCGAAGCACTCTCGAGGGTTGGGGCAAGAGCCCCGCCGGCAGCGTGGGGAAGAGGGTGGAAACGGCAATTAGGGAATTTGCAATATAGCAGACAGTGAGTAAAGTGGCAGTGGTATGTATTGGGGGGACCCCGCCAGGAGTAGAATATGGCTGCATATTCGTGTTGAATTAGCACTGAAGAATTTACTGTGTATGGTGTGGTTTGCGTGCTCTTTACGAATGGAAACTGGACACAGTTAATTTTGTGTTTCCCTGAAATGGGGTGTCTTTCTGCAGGCCTTACAGCATGCAGAACCGGATCCTGTGGACCCTCGCAGTAAGTGATCAATTGAATACACCGATTAACATCACACCTGAAGCCTAATATAATCCTGCTGATTTATTCCTTTGTGCCTCCAGTCTTGAGAACAGACTGCAATGTCAGTCAGAGCTGTGTCTTCCACCTTCACGCTGGTTGGATAATAGATGAAGGCTTTCAATGTCTGACCAGACAATTTAATGGACCCGCACGGGCATTTCCAGGACACATTGCATGAGTTTGTGTTCTGTGTCACACGAACAGGACTCTGAGCCATATCAGGGTCCATCCTGCTGATAGAGTATTATTCAGGCTTAAGCATTCGCCCAGATTCTTATACAGCAACCCTGAATGTGTTTTCAGTAGTACTGTTCTGTTCCCCCCTAGTTTGACTTATCTTAGGTTAGGTCAGAACTGGACTGTGACTGCGTTGTTATGAATAACTACAAAATGAATAACTGTACAAAACGAGTATTGTACCTTATCAAACCTGTGTTTTGTAGCTGTTCCAATGACCTTGATATGCACTTTTGTACGTTCCTTTGGATAAAAGCGTCTGCTAAATAAATGTAATGTTATGTAATGTTCATGCTTAAATATTGGGGCAGATTGTGAAAGTAACATACTGTATGTGTCACAACATTGGGGGGAAAAAATACAGAGCACTTTCCCATGGCTATTCCTGCAGGGCACCAGAAAGGTGACGCTGTTATTGGCCATTCTGTGGGCAGGCTGTGATGACACTGCCTTCCTTCAGGCCTGCCAAGAAACCACTGGAGGTAAGCACAGTGTTCCACTTTCCTAAATATTCCAGCGTTCTGCTTTCCTAAATATTCCAGCGTTCTGCTTTCCTAAATATTCCAGCATTTCGCTTTCCTAAATATTCCAGTGTTCCACTTTCCTAAATATTCCTGCATTTCACTTTCCTAAATATTCCAGTGTTCCACTTTCCTAAATATTCCTGCATTTCACTTTCCTAAATATTCCAGTGTTCCACTTTCCCAAATATTCCAGTGTTCCGCTTCCCTGTGTTCTGCTTTGCTAAATATTCCATTGTTCCGCTTTCCCAAATATTCCGGTGTTCCACTTTCCTAAATATTCCAATGTTCCACTTTCCAAAATGTTCCAGTGCTGCAGTTTTCTAAATATTCCAGAATTTGACTTCCCTAAACATTCTGCTATTCCACTTTCTAAATGTTCCAGTATTTTATTTTTCTTAAATTTTCATGCATTTTTTAAAAAGTGAAGTAAAATGTATGTGGTACCACCATCTGGGTTGCTTATGCTTCTTCAGTAATGTTCTCAGTGTGAAACTGTGAAAGCTTTGTTGTGTGAAAGTGTCGTTTCGAAAAAGAGCTGTTAGCAAGGCGCTCACAACTGTGTGTGATTTCAGCTTCGGACAACGGGCTCACTTGTGTGACCAATTACTGGCTCAGGATAAGCTGTGTGTGGAACACCACTGCACAACCTCTCAATAAGGCTCCATCCTATTGGCTGGAATTCCAACACTGCGACGATGAGACGTGAGTGTCATTCTCTGTCCTTCCCAAATGATCCGTCATGCTCCATTTAAGGGGTGAAAGCTTTTATACAAATACGGTTCCTCCTCTGAGAGAGATGGCGAATGGTCGCGGAGCACTCTAATCCAATACAGTCCTAATCTTTAAGCCACACGAGAGGCAAACAACCCACATTGAACTAAACAAGTATGCCTTTTTGCTCATTATTGGCAAATTGTGTGACTCATTTACGCAGGCAAATAACGAACAAATAATTGCCACACACAGCGATTCGTTTAAGCCATTGTCTGAACCTTCATGCAGAAGCGCAGTGGTTAGGAAACTGGATTCACAACCTTTAGGTTGTCGGTTTGATTCCCAGCTGGGGCGTCGAACCCACTGTAGGCGTGAGCGGCCTGCTTACCCCGAATTGCTTCAGTAAAATATCCCGCTGCCTAAATGGATTGTGTAAGGGACTGTAAGCCACGTAGGATGCTCTGGAAAAAAAAAATCCTAAAATATAAATGTATCGCATAAAGTGTAAGACCGTTTTTTTGTTTTGCGTCACACAGCCTAGCAGTTAACAGACAGCATGCTTGTTTCGCCTGACCGGGGGGTGTCTTACGGTACCTCTCGCGCGTGATTCGCTCTGTGCCGTTCATCCCTGTCCCTCATTCGTCGTTGTGCTCTGCCTTTCCGCAGCTTCCCAAAGCTCGAGTGCCGCCTGGCGAACGTCGGGGAGCACTTACGCTGCTCTCTCGAGCCCGAAATGGAGGAAAGGGAATCGTTCATGTCTCACGATTATTTCGAAGTGACTCTCCATTCCAAAATGAGTGGATATCAAACCAGCGTGTCAATGCATTCCACATTCCAACCCGCAAGTAACAGTGAGCTCCGTGGCCTGTTTGGGCCGAATCGTGTCTTTGCTCAATAAATGTTTTTTTTTTTTAATCATTAATAATTCTGTTAAGCTACTGAAAGGAGTAAAAACAATATGTTTTAAGTGACTGTCTCATTAGTAATGCTATTACTGTGGCTGTAGTTTTCAAGACATTGTGAATAAATTACACGACATATTAAAATAGTGGGAACAAATTGCATTGAATCGCCGGTTCTGATCGATTGCTCTTCCGCAGTAAAACCAGAGGCTCCAAGCAATTTGACTGTTGCCACGAATTCCAGCGGCTACCTGTTCACGTGGAGTAGTAATTATGAGAGCCATCCATACGAATCATTCGAAAATAATTTGCGTTACCAGCTGTTGTACCACAGGACTGGATCCCCAGATGAGGTATGGCATATTGTTGTGTCTCTCTTAAAACCTGAGGACGGAATCAATATATTCTTTTTTTTTTTGTCGTGCTCGGGATCAATCCCATTTCAGTTGAGGACAGTTCAGTAAAGTGCTATTCTTTTAATTACCTGAAAATTCATTCTTTTTTTTTTGTTAGTTTTTGGTTTTTGTTTTAGATTTGTCTGTGTGTGAGAGTGACTGAATTCAAATTGAATGGATCCCTATGCAGCCATTCACTGCGCAGTATTATTTTTCTGTTTGGCCCTAGGGAACTGTAGTCCATCCTCTGGGGAAAACACAGCACATTGATGACGTCCATCTAGAAACAGACACTCAGTACACTGCAGTTGTGTCATCTCACCCGGGTCCAGGTTACCGAGGGCAGTGGAGTGAGTGGAGCCCCCCGGTGCACTGGAGGACAAAGGCCATCCCAAGTAAAAACCTTTCCGTCCTGCTTTCCTCTACTGGACTTCTGACTCAATGGGCCCATTAGCAGACCTGCATGTCAGTTTGCTGACTCAACACATGCTGAATTTGTGTTTCTTAAAAAAGGGGGATACTACATTTGTCAGGGGAAAAGCGTTTGAAAACATATCGGGGGCAAATGCGGTTGTTTTATTGTTTGTGTGTTGTTTGTGTGCATGTGCTGGAAAGTGAGAGGGTTGGGAGCGCTCAGGTTTCTCTGGAATATAGCCTTGCCCGTGTGTGTCGTAGTCGGGATCCTGCTCTGTTTCGTCTTCACTCCGACTGCCAGGTAATCGTCGATTTTGCTCTATTCTCTGTGTGCGCGTATGAGTGTATGGATTTTCTGTGATCAGTGTGTGTGTGTGCGTGTGCTCAGACTTACTGAAATGCGCGTGTGTGACTGCAGTACGCTTTTCCGATGTGTTGCAGGCTAAAGGTAAAAGTCTGGCCCGTGATCCCCACGCCTGCTCCGTATTTTCAGCCTCTCTTCAAGAGCTACAGCGGAAATTTCCGGGTAAAGTTCACTCTTCGTTTCTCGTGTGCGCGTGCATGCATGCTCATGCAAGCCCTCTGGAAGCGCTTCCCGGCTCAGTTTAAAACCTGCCTTCCTTTACGGCCCTAGAGCTGGCTGCTGTCCCAGGGCGGTCCGGGGGAGCCGCTCAAAGCGGAGGAGGTGGAGAAGATCGAGACGGTGACGGAGGCGTGGCCCCTGAGGGGGGAGGAGACCCGCCCGCCGAGCCCCGCCTGGCGCCCCGCGCCGTCCCCCGCCCCCTACGTCACCGCCGGCAACGAGGTCTGGTGCGCGGGTGGCCCCGCCCCCTGCCCCGCCCAAGGGGACCGCCCCGACACGCCCCTCTCCATGTCCCTGATCGAGGTCGGCCTGGCGGAGATCTTCGGCTCTCGGTCGCTGGGCCTGGTGTTGGCCGGTGAAGGGGAATGGGAGTCCGAGGACCCCACGCCCGGCCTGGACTGGGAGCCCGAGAACGTCATGCCCAACCTCGACTGGGGGCCCGGGAACCCCGCTCCTGACCTGGGCGGGGAGCCCAAAAACCCCATACTTAGCCTGGACGGCTGCTGGCCCCGGGAACCTCTGACCGCCCTGCCCAAGGGACTGTGTGCCCACCAGGACTACTGCACCCTCTCTGGCCCCCACAACGAGCTCGTCCCCGGGGCCGCGCTCAGACCCACCGGCACCGGGGTGGACAAGGACCATGGCTCAGGGAGCTCCCACAATGCACTTGGCCCTCAAGCAGAGGTGGACGATGACGAGAGCTGACGACAGTTGTTCCCGACTGTGTGTGTTTGTGAGTGTGTGTGCGTGGGTGTGAGTGGCTGTGAGTGTGTGTGCTTTTGTGTGCTTGTGTGAGTGTGTGTGTGTGCATGTTTGTGTGCATGTGTGTAAGTGTGTGTGTGCGTGTGTGTGTGTGTGTGTGCATGTGTAAGAAACCCCTCAGATACACCAGACAGTGCGTCAAAGACACCAACAGCAAGAAACCAAACTTAGCATGTCGAGGTCACCGACTGTAAGAAACCCCTCCGCTAACCAAACAGTGGAAGTATCTGAGTGCATGTAGTCTTAACCGGTGCTACTGGAGCAGGTTTCATTTAATGTCATTTCAGTTAACTGACTCCAAAATAGTATTTTAACCTTTCCTCTGTGCTATGTTATGCATAGACGGAGGAGGCTGCTGTCCGCCAGTAGTGTGGCTTTATACGACTTGCTATCTGGCTTGGTAGATGCGGACATGTCTCTGGCTTGTGTAGCCTGCAAAAATACAATTGTGTATCCTGCTACAACACTAGTCTATAGGCAAGTGACTATGGGGTGCAGATGTCCTGAGTTCTATGTGTATGTTAGGACCTTAAACTTCTAGGTGTGCAGTGTTAAGAGTCAATGAGGAATGCCAGAATAAAATGAACACAGTTTATTGTTCTGTGCGTTCAGTAATAATGTACAATACTGAAAAATGTGAGTGGTAAAATGGCTATACACATGTAATGTGTAAGAGGCCGTGTTGATGAGTCTCCCTGAACCATTGCACACTTCCCCTTATATATGAAAAGATCAAAGCAAAACACCAAGCAATCAAATAAAGACACAATCATGGAAAAACAGTATAGATCAGTATAGATCCTGCTTGCATTACCTCTGTAAGAAAATCACAGTGGATTGACCTTTGTATCTGGCTGGGTGCTGACCCATTGGTATAGGCTTTTGCTTCAGCTGCGTATACACTCCCTTGGCACACTGTCTGCTACAGCTGCGCATACACCCCCCTGGCCCACTGTCTGCTACAGCTGCGCATACACCCCCCTGGCCCACTGTCTGCTACAGCTGCGCATACACCCCCCTGGCCCACTGTCTGCTACAGCTGCACATACACCCCCCTGGCCCACACAGGGTGTGCTGAGGAACATAAGTGTGTGTCCAGGAAACACTCTGAAGCAAAGCCTCCCACTGAAAGCTTGCATGAAAAGAAATGCAGGTTTCAAAGTGAACTCGGTGTGAAACCACATCCTTAATACTGCTCTCACTCTTCCACTCTCATTCATTTAGTCTTCTAGTAGCAGCTAAACCATTTTTTAATGAGTTTGGATTTCAGACAAAATTGAATATCCTGTCGGTATGAATCTGTGGTGAACATTTGAATCACAGAAACACAGGCGTGTAGGTTAAAGGCACGTAATTATTTCAGTACCATCAGCTAAACTGCCATGCAATGAACCAAGTGCACACCTGCAAATGGGAGTTCATCTCACAATGTGGTCTTTAACTTGTATTCACTGATTGCTTGTGATTTCTCTAAAAGGTAGAATGTACTATTTTGTAGTAGTATTCGGCCTCTTGTCTCTTGGCATCCTGTTATGAACTGTTTTAATTCAGTTTTTATAATTCTGTATATTATTATTTTTTGTTCCTCATAAGTCTGTTGTAATCAATCATCATAGATCACTTCAAATAAAAGAATACACCTTCCACTTTAACTACATTCCATCTCCACAGTAAAATGTCCACGTTAATTCAACTCCAACAGGGTACATGTAAAAAATAAATTCATTATTAATTAAATGCATTATTAACTTGGTATATTTAAAATGAAAGCCAGGTGAACTTAATTGTAGGCCATGTAGGTTTACCTGGCTTGTATGCATTATCACTAGCTAAGCAACGGTGAGCAACAGTGGGCATTTCATAAGCAACTGCCAGCGGGATAAGAGCTATTGTTGGTGCTGATACCTGTATTAACTTTTCTGTGCTTTCTATGCTGTACAGTATATTGGCAATTCCATATATTGTGTCATACAGAAGTATGACACAATATATGTGTATGAAGTATGAATAAATTGAACCTGTCTACTATCCTCTTTAAATATAGTTTTTTTTTTCATACAAAATAAAATATGTAGACAGTTACCAAGGTACCGTGTGGCAAACATCATTCTGAGTGGCACATACAATGTAAAATCTCAGCTAATATGCTAGCCAACTAGGTTACAAATGGAAACAATTTGAAAATTATATTTATTTATATTTATTCGACATCATTGACGTTTTCAAGGCAGACCTATAATTAAGTAACTTACCTACATACATACACTGTAATTTATTTATTCAGCTTATATTTAATGATACTGTATTTATAAAATTCATTTTATATATAATAGATAATTAAAGAAAATATGCATAATTGAATTATTTTTCTCAGCAGCGCAAGTAAGACCTTAAATGGGTTTGAACAAATTCAAGTGCAAAACAAAGAAACACATAAACAATTAAATAAATAAGTGTTTCTATTTACGCTTTAATCTGCAAGCTGCGTAATGTCGCCTACAAATTGTGCAACTTAATTCTATGTTTGTCAAGTTGAGGAGTCCTGCTTAAATTCAGTCATTTAAAAATAATAAAATTAATTCATTATGCAATTTTGATCGTAATTTTCGTTTAAATGCGTTGAACTACTGTTAAGGAAAATAATGAAGCAATGACATTTCCGCTGAAATACCCTCAAAATGAAAAAACACTCTTTCGGATGTCTGCGGCAGACCTGTTCCGTAGCAGAATCATTATTTAACGTTGCTATTGTATCGCCCTCTGGCGGAGAAAGAGAACCACTATAATGCATCAGGACAGTTCTTTCGCGAGGTTAAAAAACATGTTCGGCATCTAGAATTTTATCTCAATAAAACTGAAATGTACAATTTAGTCATCTGGGAGACGCTTTCGGCCTAAGTGACTCAAAAACAATCTCTCACATAGTAAGCAAACACCACTAATGATAGGCGAAAAAAGATCGGGTTCCACAGTCAACATACATGCCTCAAGTAAGATATGGTTTAGAATAATAATAATAATAATAATAATAATAATAATAATAATAATAATAATAATAATAATAAACAGTGATCTAATAATTACTTAAAATAAATTAGGCCTATTATGTGCAAATACAATGTGAATCATATTTTGGTGTGATCATTCAGAATAATTAAAAATTTATTTCTGTTGTCTTGGACGGAAACAGAGACAGAAAGTTTGATCAGTTCCCTGGTTACATGCTGCAACGGTGTGATATATTGCGAGGTTGCATGTTGCCTACCTTTACATATTTTAACATTGGCTTATTGTCACTGATTACTTATAATGTAATTAGAAAAGGCTGGTAGGCTCAGCTGGAACTGTGCGGGAATATGCAGCGTCATGCGCGACTGAAACACAGTTGCCTGGGATATATGCACTGCAAAACATTAGCCACAGAGGGTGACAACACAGGTGACTGCAGAATTTCGACGCCATTGAAGCACGGGCCTGTTTCTTTTTTTTTTATTTGCAACGCACATCCTTGTTTATAATTGGCCCGCATGTGTCAAATGGAAGTCTGCACCAATCAGAGAAGAGTGCGCATTATTTTTTGAAGAGAAACACAACACAACACAACCCCGCGCTGGCCACGGATTACCATCTTCTTAATTGATAGCAGAGAAGGCCAATGGGGGTGTGCCGTGATTGGCGAAGGCCAATGGAAGTGCGTAACGTTGTTGTGGAATGACATCACGGCCAGAAGATGAAGGTGCAGCGGCAGCCATTACTGGCGGTTCTGTGATGATCAAATCCAAATAAATATTGGCGGAAAACCTCCATGGCAAGGACTACTAGTTAAATTGTGAGTATTGGTATTGTTGCCTCAGTCGTAATTCGAAGCGGTTATTCAGGCAAAGACGTATTGTGGCAGCTGTTAGAACAAACGTCCGAAAGGCTCTAAATTCAGGTATGAGACTAGCATTGCATAGCTGCTACATTGGTTTATTTAGCTAACTAGCTACACTCAAGTAGAAGAAGAAAAGCTAGGTAGCCGGATTAGCTGGCAAGCTAACGCAGCGACACAATACAAGCTGCCTGCTAGGGGAAAAAGTTTACTTAATCTAGTGTTCGTCCCAGTCTATGATTCATTCAGTCAGCATAGTGTAGCTATACTGACAGCTTGGGATAAACTGAATACCGATAGCGTGGTGTTAGCAAGCCGGCTACTTAATTAGCTAGCCGACTAAGTTGGGGAAATGGGTTTATGAGTTTAGCGGGCTAACCGTAGCGAGGGACCTGTGATCTCGTCCTATGACCACACATCCAGGTAAAACTTTAAGGGATATCTTTTTTGGATACAAACTAGCAGTGTGATGTATAACTGTTATTTCCTGTAATGTCACTGAATTGCAAGTAACTACATAAAACTATTAATCCCACTACTCAGAAAACAGCTTGCAATCTACGCTAAGTAGATATATTTTTAGGTTGCAAGACAGTATTAGCTGGCTAACCGCGGACAGTCCAGGGAAGAAGTTCTGTAGCTAACGTCAGCTGTCCGACTAATGAAAAACTTAGGTGATGAACTGAAAGGGAACAATATGAGATTTTAACTATGTCATGGAAAACATGTGTGATACCGTTGGCTAGCTAACATTGTAGCTAAATGTTAAGTTACACGCGATGACTGCAGGGGTTGTACACTGTTTGTTAGCTTTTAGTTCACAGTACTGATCGTGTGTGCACGCTGTCTAGCGACCCGGCCAATAATAACAATACCGGGCCCCTGTTGTGCTGAAGTGACCTTAATAAGGCTTATTAACGGCAAAAATGTTACACTTCTTTCTCTTTCTGTCTCTGTCTCTTCCTCTTCCTCTATTACCATTTTTGTCTATCATGCTTCTTCCTCCTATGTTTGTGTAAGTTACATTATAGTTGTTTGTATTGGTGAAGTCTGGCCTGTAATGCTGCTAAGCTTTTGCTTTTGTAGCCAAAGGGAGTAGTAGTTAGATTGACATTCAGGATTGTCCTAATTAAGGTGTTTTGCCTGTCCGTCAGATTAGCCTGTGGTGTGTTTGTGAAGCAGCCTTATACATTAAAAATAGAAGGCTGAGTTTGTCTTGTTTTTACCTAGAGTTGGAGCAGTATGACCCAGTAGCAGTGAGTAGCGTTTGAGCAGTCAGTGCAACAGTATGACCCAGCAGCAGTCAGTAGCCTTTGAACAGTAAATGTAGCAGTATGACCCAGCAGCAGTGAGTCGTGTTGGAGCAGTATGACCCAACAACAGTGAGTAGTGTTGGAGCAGTATGACCCAGCAGCTGTGAGTAGTGTTGGAGCAGTCAGTGCAACAGTATGACCCAGCAGCAGTGAGTAGCGTTGGAGCTGTCGGTGCAACAGTGTGACCCAGCAGCAGTGAGTAGAGTTGGAGCTGTCAGCGCAACAGTATGACCCAGCAGCAGTGAGTAGCGTTGGAGCTGTCAGCGCAACAGTATGACCCAGCAGCAGTGAGTAGCATTGGAGCTGTCAGTGCAACAGTATGACCCAGCAGCAGTGAGTAGCGCTGGAGCAGTATGACCCAGCAGCAGTGAATAGTGTTGGAGCAGTATGACCCAGCAGCAGTGAATAGCGTTGGAGCAATATGACCCAGCAGCTGTGAGTAGCATTGGAGCAGTATGACCCAGCAGCAGTGAGTAGCGCTGGAGCAGTATGACCCAGCAGCAGTGAGTAGTGTTGGAGCAGTATGACCCAGCAGCAGTGAGTAGCATTGGAGCAGTATGACCCAGCAGCAGTGAGTAGTGTTGGAGCAGTATGACCCAGCAGCAGCGAATTGCGCTGGAGCAGTATGACCCAGCAGCAGTGAATAGCGTTGGAGCAGTATGACCCAGCAGCAGTGAATAGCGTTGGAGCAGTATGACCCAGAAGCAGTGAATAGCGTTGGAGCAGTATGACCCAGCAGCAGTGAATAGCATTGGAGCAGTATGACCCAGCAGCAGTGAGTAGCGCTGGAGCAGTATGACCCAGCAGCAGTGAATAGCGTTGGAGCAGTATGACCCAGAAGCAGTGAATAGCGTTGGAGCAGTATGACCCAGCAGCAGTGAATAGCGTTGGAGCAGTATGACCCAGCAGCTGTGAGTAGCGTTGGAGCAGTATGACCCAGCAGCTGTGAGTAGCGTTGGAGCAGTATGACCCAGCAGCAGTGAGTAGCATTGGAGCAGTATGACCCATCAGCAGTGAGTAGCGCTGGAGCAGTATACCCAGGCATGAATAGGTTGGAGCAGTATGACCCAGAGCTGTGAGTAGCATTGGAGCAGTAGACCCAGCAGCAGTGAATTGCGTTGAGCAGTATGACCCAGCAGCAGTGAAGCGTGTGGAGCAGTATGACCCAGCAGCTGTGAGTAGTGTTGGAGCAGTATGACCCAGCAGCGTGAGTGCGTGAGCAGTATGCCAGCGCAGTGGAGCTGGAACAGTATGACCCAGCAGCAGTGAGTAGCTATTGGGCAAGTGTGACCCAGCAGCAGTGAGTAGAGTTGGAGCTGTCAGCGCAACAGTATGACCCAGCAGCAGTGAGTAGCGTTGGAGCAGTATGACCCAGCAGCAGTGAGCAGTCAGCGCAGTGGCTCTTTCAGCATGTGGAAGCGGTTGTTTTCTGGGCTGTGCTCAGGGTCTCCTGTGTCACCGTCTGCTCCTCGCTGTCCGCTCCCCTCTGTCTGCTCCCGCTTGTGCAGTCCTGTCGTGGTGGGACTGTGTTCCCTGGTGATAAGGGGTCCCGGCAGACCGTATGCCGAGTCGGCTCTCCTGCCGGCATTGGCCTTGTTTCTGGGGGTGCTCGGCTCGTTCTGTGGGCTGGGGGGAGGCGTTCTACAGTGGGGGGGGCACAGGTCTCGCTCGTCCACTGGGGCTCGGCTCGGTGCTGGTTAACGGGTCGACCCAGACCCGGCATGGCGTGGTCTGCGGGCGTGCTCGTGTGTAACAGGGTTGGGATATGGGGCTCCATGGTCGGGAGCATATCTGTGTTGGACCCGCGTTACGTGTAGCAGGTGTGTGGAAAGTACCTGCCCTTCCCCCCCCCACCTTCTGTCTGCGCTGCGTCAGAACCAGTTGGTTTCGGGCAGTGCTGTCTTTGTGTCGGCTGTGGGCGTTTCGGGTCAGTAGTAAGTAATAGTGGTCTATGGGCTTTTCTGCTTGACAGTAAGGGGTGTACAGCTGTCATCTGTAGGTGGGATGCTTTAGAGAAGAAGCAGTCACGCCACGCCACGTGACAGCTGCAAACCAGTGTGACTCAAAACCACTGTGTACTATCCAGTGCGTACTGTGTACTTTCGATGAGCTGTACGCGATCGGGAGGCGTTGAAAGCTGTGTTGGTGCTTTGCACGTGAGCATCGATGCTTTTTTTATTTCCTCGTGTCGCAGCAGTAAAAGGGAGACCCCTGCTCGGTGTCTAATGGACCCGGCACCCGTAATCACGAACCCCCAGCCCCCCCGCAAGAAGAGGCCCGAGGACTTCAAGTTCGGCAAGATCCTCGGAGAAGGCTCCTTCTCTACGGTGAGCGGGGCTGTGCTCCCCAACCCCCCCCCTCCCCCCCGCCACAAAGCCGCTGTAGTTTATTCAGCCGGAGGCTGCGAACGCAGCCGTGTGTCCAGGTAGCTTTAATTGCTAGCGCTTCCTCGGTAACCTTTCTATCGGCGTTAAGGTGAACCGCGCCGCTCCTCCCTTCGGTTTTGGTTTGTTTCGCCTGATAAATGACTTGGCGGTGCTCGCTAGTGCGATCGTTCTGGGTTTTTCCCAGTCTTGGGGTGGGACAGGCAAGAGTCGTTCTTTTTTTGTTTGGGTTTTCTTCTAACGGACAGTTTTTTTTTTTCCCCCCCCTCACAGGTTGTTCTGGCGAGAGAACTGTCGACATCAAAGGAGTATGCAAGTAAGGCCTTTGCGTTTAAACGTTAGCGTGGACGCTGCCTAACGAAGAGGCCAGCGCCATGCTGTGATGCGAGACACTGGTGTCAGTAGAGTGATGGCGTGGGCGTGCGTTTTGTTAAACGATTGGCCTGAAGTGTGACCATACGTATGAAAGTGAGGACACGCCACGTTTAAACTTCGGAACAGCTGCTTCGAAGCCCGTGCTCTGTGCAGAATGTCACGGGCTGTTCCGGAAGTCTCCCGGCGATGGAGTTCCTGCTCTTATCCAGAGCGACTTACACAACTTTTTTTACATAGCTTTTACATCGCATCCATTTATACAACTGAAGCAATAGAGTGTTACAGTTTGTAGTCCTAAAACCCGGAAGTAAGTTCTCATTTTTGAGCCATGGCTTCCCTCGTTCAGATTCCCAATGCTTTTTTTTCCCCAGAGGGATTGCTTTTTCTGCCGAAAATAAGGTCTGTGGTCAACGCAAGCCTAAGATAGTTTCACGTTAGCTTCAACTCGTTAGCAACTTACTTTTTTAAAGCAAGTAACGGCTTTGAAATTCACGGTTGAGATATTAATGGGTTTAATCTATCTCATAGAACAAACGTGAAACCCTCTTAGGCTTACGTTCACCACAGACCTTATTTTAGGCAGAAAACGAAATCCCTATGGGGAGAAAAGCATTGGAAATCTGAACGAGGGAACCCACGGTGGAAGAAACGTCCAGGTTGGCCTACAAAAAGACGTCATCACTGTGACACTCTATTCGGGTTAAGCACCTTGCTCAAGGGTACGACGGCAGCGTCCTACTTGGGAATCGAACCTGCGGCCTTTAGGTTACAAGACCAGCTCCTTGCCCGCCACGCCGCTCGGCCGCCCTCTCATCCTGCCGTTTTCTCCTTCCAGTCAAAATCCTGGAGAAGCGGCACATCATCAAGGAGAACAAGGCCCAGTACGTCAAGAGGGAGCGCGACGTCATGTCGCACCTGGACCACCCCTTCTTCGTCAAGCTCTACTTCACCTTCCACGACGAGGAGAAGCTGTGTATCCTTTCCTTTTCCTTTCGGACGGGCTGCCGAAAAAAGGGCGTGGCTGGGGTGGGGGGGGTGGGGGGGCGGGCTGGACGCGAACCCTCGCCGCAATTCTGCGTTCGGGTCGTCGAACGTTCCTTGACCCTCGTGCTCTCAGACTTCGGCTTGAGTTATGCCAAGAGCGGGGAGCTGCTCAGGTACATCCGCAAAATAGGCTCTTTTGACGAGACCTGCACCAGGTTCTACTCGGCAGAGATCGTCTGCGCGCTGGAATATCTGCACGCCAAGGGGATTATACACAGGTGAGCGCACAGAGCGTTAGGGCTGCCGTGTGGCCTCTGTCTGATACTGCTACCGTTCATAATTCTGCTTTTTATTTCATTTAACTGGAAATTGTATTAAATATTGCTCAAAAGCAACAAACATTGGTTTGTGAATTAGGCCAATGCTAATGTGGTGCGTTTCTTCGAATCCTTGCGTACTTCCTCATTTTAATACTTGTGAGTTTTTTTTCTCCTCTCAGGGACCTGAAACCAGAGAATATTTTACTGAATGAAGAGATGCACATTCAAATAACGGACTTTGGGACCGCAAAGCAGTTGTGTCCGGACAGCAAGCAAGGTACGCAATTTTCTTTTTCTTGCTCTTGTGATTTTGAGGTCATTTTTTATGTGTTACGCTACTTTTCAGTGTGCTACTCCAAAGTCCTCCATGGAGCACAGCGTTGGTGCGTTTTTAGGCCCGTGTACGGGAGTCAGTGTGCAGCCCATTGGACAGTAACGGCTCAGACATCCCGTTCTCTCTACAAGTGGAGTATCTTGTCTCTGGCAGTTCAGGTCTTTGTTTTTTTTTTTCCTGACTCTGGCTGTTCTTCCCTCCGCAGCGCGAGCGAACTCGTTCGTCGGAACCGCGCAGTACGTCTCTCCGGAGCTGCTGACGGAGAAGTCCGCCTGCAAAAGGTACGACGGCATTCCGTTTTCTAGAACGTTCTCTCCGTCGTTTTTTTTTTACGAGTTAAACTCGGAATAACTCTTAATTCGTCGTCTTGTGCTTCAGCTCAGACCTGTGGGCTCTGGGCTGTATAATCTACCAGCTGGTGGCAGGACTCCCCCCATTCAGAGCCGGGTAAGTGCCCTTCGCTTTTTCGCGAAATTCTTTTCTCGTGTGTGAATTTCCTCTCGGCCTCTGTGAGCGCGGTCGAATTGTAGTTTCAGCTGCGACGCGATGTCAGCGCTGTGCAGCCTGCAGACGTGGGCCAGAAGGCTGCGGGTTTTGGGGCGCGGGTAACCGCGGAAACGGACAGAAATCAGCCCCTGCTGATTTCCTGCAGCGAAAGTCGCAACGACCTGCTTTAGAGCAGCCGCTGTTTAGTGAAACCAAAGACTAGAAGGACGGCCTAAAAATAATTTCTTATTATTATTTATTTTTTTATTTTTAAGGACTGTGTGAAATGACCCGGAAACGATAGCGGAGGCGCGTGTGACGTGTTTGTATAGAGTATGCCCGGAGAACTACAGAAGCCTGGTCACATGACCGGGCCACCACCTGGCAAAATAACAGGGGTGCCACTCCTCAGGGAGCCCCCTGGCAGACCGACACGCCGCCGTGCCCGCCCACCACCTCCGTGTCCTCAGCCCCCCCACGGCCGTTTGAGGGGAGGGCCAATAGAAAACGCTGAATCGTTACAAGTGAAAATGCGCGAGTGACGTTCGGTTTTGATCCCTTTCAAATGTCTCTCTCACCAGAAACGAGTACCTAATATTCCAGAAGATCATAAAGCTTGAATATGAATTTCCGGAGAAGTTCTTCCCAAAAGCGAAGGATCTCGTTGAGCAGCTGTTAGTAAGTCCCCCTCGTTTCTCATTATTATTACAAATCTTTGTGACTCTGTGTGTTTATCTTTTCATTACGTTACATTACATTACAGGCATTTAGCAGACGCTCTTATCCAGAGCGACTTACGCAACTTTTTACATAGCATCTACATAGCATCCATTTATACGTTGTTGGTTATTCAAGATATTACAGAAAACAAGTAAAATGACCGCTATCCCAGGAAGAAGCAGATCAGAAGTTCGTAGTAAAAACAGGAAGATTTATTACTAAGCCGGCTACGGGAACAACTCAGCGAGAAAGTTAAAAAAAGTACCGGTGGGTAATTGGATTTATACTGGAGCGCTGCCTCTGATTGGTGATAAGAGGCTGTGCTTCCTTCCGATTGGACCATTCAAATTCAAACCCAGCCTATCTATTCAAACAGGTTCCATTCACATTGAAATTGAAATACAACAGGGGGGCTCGCCCCCCTCCCCCCCCGGGACCCAGCAGAAACTTCCCAAACGCAGAATACACAAAAATGTCTGTTTCCCAACAACATATACTGAAGCAATGCCGGTTAAATACCTTGCTCAAGGGTGCAGTATAATGTGCAGGCTGGCCCAGGGACTGCTGATAAACATAAACATTCGCTAACTTTACTGGACACGCTAACGCCTGGGCTCAGAACTGTGGACTGTCCCTGTGAAAACATCTGGGATCATTTTTCAGCGTTGTCTGTGCTCGCGTGGGGCTGGAGATAGCCGAGTTTCTGACGGTTCGCTTGCCTCTCCTTCAGTCTTTGAACCCCTCGAAGCGGATTGGCTGCGACGAGATGGGCGGGTACAACCCCCTGAGGGGGCACCCCTTCTTCGAGAGCATCTCGTGGGAGAACCTGCACCTGCAGACGCCCCCCAGCCTCACCCCCTACCTGCCCGCCATGTCCGAGGACGAGGAGGACTGCTACGGCCATGTGAGCGGGGCGGGGCGTCGGCCGTTAGGTCATGTGACATATTTGGGTGGAGTGGGTATTTTGGCAGAGAGGGTATTTGGGTGGAGCAGGTATTTGGGTGGAGCGGGTATTTGGATGGAGCAGGTATTTGGATGGAGCGGATATTTGGGTGGAGTGGGTATTTGGGTGGAGCAGGTATTTGGGTGGAGCGGGTATTTGGATGGAGCAGGTATTTGGATGGAGCGGGTATTTGGGTGGAGCAGATATTTGGGTGGAGCGGGTATTTGGATGGAGCAGGTATTTGCGTGGAGCAGGTATTTGGGTGGAGCAGATATTTGGGTGGAGCGGGTATTTGGGTGGAGCAGATATTTGGGTGGAGTGGATATTTAGTTGGGGTTGACGGTCCTCTCTGAAATGCCTGTCGCTCTCCCTGCCTCCGCAGTACGACGACCTCCTCAGCCAGTTCAGCAGCCTGCAGGTGGAGCAGTCCGGCTCCTCCCGCTCGCTGTCCGTGCCCGACAACGCCCCCCCGCAGAGGTCCCGCAGCAACATCGAGCAGTACGTCCACGACCTGGACAACAACGCCTTCGAGCTGGACCTGCAGTTCTCCAACGAGGAGAAGCTACTGCTGCTGGAGAAACAGACCAGCAGGAACCCCTGGTAGAGCCCCGCCCCCAGCCTAGCCCCCTCCTTAGCCCTGCCCCCATCCCACTGTCATGGGGACAGGAAGGCGGGAGCCAAAACATGTTTGTGTGAGAAGTCCTATCAGGCGTCACGTGCTTAATTGATCGTCGTCATTATCTCTGTAATGACCATAACATTAACTCAGCTAACAGGGTTGGTTGGCCCCATTTATGGCTGTAGAGTGGCTCTGTCGCCACTGATTTATTTACGCAAGCGTGCGCTTGGTTTATTCATCCCTGCGTAAAGCTTTGACCCTAACAACACCTCGGTCTACATGTGAAACCTGGGAATGTCTCACACACACACACACACATACATATAAAATAAATTGTAAAATTGTTACATTTGTCCAATTTACTTCAGATTTTACCTAATTTCTTTGTCATTTCTTTTCATTTATTAAGGCACCAATTTGTAGAGAATAATTTGATACTGAAGATGGGGCCGGTGGACAAAAGGAAGGTAGGCTTAAATTCGATGAATTGCCATCACTTACTCAAAATGATGCGCTTTGAATCGCTGCTGTTTGCAAAATGAATGCTTCTGTGTGCGTTTATACATTTCAGTTTTTAAAGTCATTGTAAGCAGTTTTGTGTTGCATTTTGCATATATACAGAAATTAAGCACAATCAGGACCATAATGCACATGGGGGTATTTCTGACTATTCAGAGTGCTGTCTTGTTTTATGCATCATAGACACATGCACCCAAGGCCCTCCTGGCACCCCAATCATAGACCGTCTTATGTACTGTGTGAGGACCGAGAGCTCATCAGGTGATCACTAGGCCGACCAATCCCAAGCAGCGGCTGACCTGCCCGCCCAATCAGCACGCGGGAGGTCTTTGACACAGCTTTGCCAAGCGCCTCCTTTTGTCTTAGATTTAATTTCTTGAACACCTTACAGCACCGACGTGGCACTGCACAGCACGTAGCCGTCAGGCTTGGATAAGAGCCCTGCAAATACATTTCTGAACAGGTTTCAGGAAGTATTCACACACAGTCGTCAAATGCAATTGTCTCGGTATTATTATCCCCCAATGCAAATGTGCTGAGCATTATTAGCTTACGACCAATGTGAATGAATAGCAATTTCAAAAATATGACACAGTGTAAATTATTGAAATGTTACCAGCAGTAATTAGTACATGTTCGTATGTATCCTAGCTAGACTTCATGCTTCCTATTTTTCTGACCCACTCCCCAAAGGATTTAAATTTTCCTTGCTGATCGGTTGGGGAAATTAGTAAAATCTTTCGGTAACCGACAGAAAAAAACAATTACACCGCCACGACTGCTCGTATATTATTGGGTAATGTTACGGTTGAATGCACAGTGCTGTGCTGAAGAGACTGCTCACGCCGCCTTGCAGAGCTCTCACTCTTTGTAATAAAATTCAACTGAAACATTCCATAAATCGTTGGAAGGCTTGTGCTTGTACGAGCGTGTACGTGTCCTGTACACAATTAAAGTGGCATCAATCAAATCAGAATTAACTGAAAGGAGTTACGGCAGCGTAAAATGGTTTTGCGAATGGCCGTTGTAAATGCCTACCCCGCTTTCTATTTGCATGGTTATTTTTCCATTGGGCTGTTCAATACAATAAATAACCACTGAATTTTGAAAGGGACACCTTTACTTGTTATACCAGTGGTAAGATTCTATATTTATTCCATGTTTAGTAGCAGATATTGATAGTGGAATGACATGGTGTAATTCCCCAAAAATTCCTGTTTTTTTTTTTTTTTTTCACGTTTATTTCAGTATTTCATTGTTCATGAGAATGATTGCAGATTTGAACAGTGTAATTCATTGTTAGTTGCAGATATCTGGATGGTGCGATGCTTGGAGCCATTCAGAAATCCGTATTGTTGTTTTCTTTTAAGTTACTAATGGGCTTGACATATCTGATACTCTCATGTGTTCTTCAGTTCTAGATGGGCTGAATTGCCTGTTCTCCTCATTGGTGTTCTTCAGTTCTAGATGGGCTGAATGCTGTTCCTCTGTGTTCTCAGTCTATGTGAAGCCTGTTTCTCTTGTGTTCTTCAGTTCTAGATGGGCTGAATGGCCTGTTCTCCTCTTTGTGTTCTTCAGTTCTAGATGGGCTGAATGGCCTGTTCTCCTCATGGTGTTCTTCAGTTCTAGATGGGCTGAATGGCCTGTTCTCCTCATTGTGTTCTTCAGTTCTAGATGGGCTGAATGGCCTGTTCTCCTCATTGTGTTCTTCAGTTCTAGATGGGCTGAATGGCCTGTTCTCCTCATTGTGTTCTTCAGTTCTAGATGGGCTGAATGGCCTGTTCTCCTCATGGGCCATTCAGTTCATCTAGAGGCCTGTTCAGGCCGGTTCTCCTCATTAATTCAGGTTAGTTTTGTTTTAAGGTGAAATTCAGCTCTAGTTTTTTTAAAGGCTGTGCCCGCGTCTGCTCCAGGGGCTGTTCGCGCGGCGGAGGCAGCTGCTGCTCACCGAGGGGCCGCACCTGTACTACGTGGACCCGGTCAACCGGGTCCTGAAAGGCGAGATCCCCTGGTCCCCCGAGCTCCGCCCCGAGGCCAAGAACTTCAAGACCTTCTTCGTTCACACGGTAACGTATGACTGTGGCCTCACCTCGGTGTCAGGCCCCGCCCCCACGCACATCTGTCACACTGTTACTGGCTTCTGGGGGGGTGGGGGATAGGGGCTCTGTGGGAACACTACTCGCCACTCTGCATTGGTTGAGTCAGTCGTCTTGTTATGATGTCGGCTAAAGTTGATTCACTGCAGTTCTCTAAGACAGTTCCCACTGATGACTAAAACAGTACATGAAATGTATGTTACAAATGACAAATACTTAATTTCAAATCGAGTAGGGGAAAAAAGTTTCGTTTATTGTGCATATTGTGCAAGAATCGACACCCATCGACTGCGTGTTGTGCAAATGGCTGTGCATCCTGTGGGTTATTTGATTTCTGATATGAATCATTCGGGGTAAAGACTTGTTCAGAGGATGCCTCCTATGTCTTGGTGATGGATCTTTACACCATAATGCAAAAAGTAAACTTTTGCTTTTGGCTTTTAAGGTTGGTTTTTTTTAAATGTTTCAAATTGCGTGTTACGCAGAGAAATGGGGCTGTAACGCTGACTCTTCCTTACAGCCCCACAGGACGTACTATCTAATGGATCCCAGCGGGAACGCGGACAGGTGGTGCGATAAGATTCAGGAAGTGTGGCGAAAGATTTACCACAAGCACCAGAACGCCGGTCTGTAGCTGTAGCCCCAGCGCCTAAGAGATCTACCCGCCCTCGCTGTGACAGGACCCCCCAGGACTGGGGGCCTCTGCCACCCCCCCCCCCCAAACCAGCCCTTCCTCACCAACTTTGACACCACTTTTGTGTTTAGTTTTTTTTTTTTTTTTTTTTTTTATTTACCAAGGCTGGCTTCAGAATGTCAGTTAATGATAAATAATAATAAATATAGCAAAAAGAAGGGTAATGGAAGGGTTGCTACTGCTTTGCCTGCTTTATGTGCTTTTACTGACGATTCGGACACATGTCGCTTGCGTTCGTACGATTCAGATGCATATCGCTGAAGTTCGGACAATTTAGATGCATATCGCTCACGTTTGGACAGAATTCAGACATGCATCTACATGCGTATCGCTCTCATTCAGACGATTCAGACGCGTGTCGCTCTCATTCAGACGATTCAGACAGGTATCACTCTCATTCAGACGATTCAGACGCGTGTCGCTCTCATTCAGACGATTCAGACGCGTATCGCTCTCATTCAGACGATTCAGACGCGTATCGCTCTCATTCAGACGATTCAGACGCGTATCGCTCTCATTCAGACGATTCAGACGCGTGTCGCTCTCATTCAGACGATTCAGACGCGTGTCGCTCTCATTCAGACGATTCAGACGCGTGTCGCTCTCATTCAGACGATTCAGACGCGTTCGCTCTCTTCAGCGATTCAGACGCATTCAGACGATCGATGCGTACGCTCTTCGATTCAGACGACGCATTCAGCGACACGCGTATCGCTCTCATTCAGACGATTCACACGCGTTCGCTCTCATTCAGACGATTCACGCGCTCTCATTCAGACGATTCAGACGACGCTATCACGATTCCGCGATCGCCTCATTCAGACGATTCACACGCGTATCGCTCTCGTTCGAACAGAGGGCCTGGATCCCTGTCTCAGTGTAGCCACGTATGCTTCACTGGGACTGATGCAGATTTCCTCACACACGCATCCAGCTTGTCTATAGTGCGCAGCCTTGTGGTCAGGAGTGGGGGGTGGCGGGTAAGGACTTATTTCCGGTGGGTTTGTTTTTTTATTTATTCCGCTTTGGGTCCTGTGAGCGGTGGCTTGGCTTTCCTGTTCATGGGTTTACAGCGGTACTTCAGTTTGGCGCGTTACCCCCGTTAAACGGCAGGACTGACTTGGCGGAAGTATGAGTCGGCGGCTGCGGTCGCTCGGTCTGCCGCGGGTTTCTACAACTTTGGCAGGGGGTCTCGCCATCAAATCTGGCCTGGGAGTCAAAAGCACTAATCTTGTATGTTGGGGAGAGCAGTGGCTTTTGGAAGAGGTCCTCAGGCTGGGTTGCCAGGTTTCCAGGTGTGCCTCCGTACACTAGAAGCATCCTCACGCAGCGATGTAATAAAGCGGGTTCGGGTGTCCACAAAAGACGTTTCAATCCAAATTTAGCAAGTGCAGGATGTGTTTGTTTTACTCTTGCTAGACTTTTTTTTCCCCCCCCCTTTAAATCAGGTCGGCGACAGTCGGTTGCATTGTGTATTCAACAGGCTACTCTACCTGGTTTGTAACCGGTCAGAACTGTGATGTACAGACGACATATTGCTGAAAACTGAAGCAAGTAATGCAATGATATTAGGACACACTTCTTTTGTATTTCTATTCTTGTTTCAGGTTATTTTGCTGGCTATTGTTTAGCCTCTAGTTCATTCTGTGTTATTTAAATTTTAATATATGAATCATGTTTGGTTTGAAGTCATGTTCAGGGGCCATGTTGTGTATGTTTTGAGATGTAAAGCCTTTGAATGTGATTAATTATTGTAAACTATAATATTTTTCAACTTTTGTTTTTCTTACTTTATTATATAAATTTTCTATTTGGTCAGTGATTTAATCATATTTGTCATAATTTAATGAATCTGTTTATTTTCTTTACCATCATGTGTGAGCTAGATATAGTCGTTGATGGAAGAAAGTCCCGTATAATGATTGGTCGTCCTACAATAAACGCATGTAGGGTTTTAGGCATACAATTCCCTTGAGTGTCCTGTCTGTTTGTACTCCATCCAATGTGTGAAGAGGTGCTTACTGCTTTTCGCAGAGCTCCCAGGCATAGACTCTACCTGTCATGAAACATAGCATTCAACTACTAGATATACTTTTGAATTGGAATGTTCACGCACTGCCCTCTGCTGGTCAGTAATGCGAGGTGCTGTAATTTTGGCGTGGTGTGACTGCAACTTAAGTGTGTTGAAACCAGGTCCTTGGTTAAACATGTTTTTACTGACTCCACTCTGGCGGCTTTTGTGGGCAATATAAGAAAAGACATTGTCCAGTCAGTAGGGACCCATTTACATGACAGTTTCTAATGTCACTTGGTCAAAGACACAGGTACAAACTATGAGAATGTAGCTCAAGAAGAGATGTAAATGGTAAATGGACTGCATTTATATAGCGCTTTTATCCAAAGCGCTTTACAATTGATGCCTCTCATTCGCCAGAGCAGTTAGAGGTTAGGGGTTAGGTGTCTTGCTCAAGGACACTTCGACATGCCCAGGGCGGGGTTTGAACCGGCAACCCTCCGACTGCCAGACAATCGGTCTTACCTCCTGAGCTATATATATGTAAATATTTCAGTCATATTAATGGCTTTCTCATTGCAATGCTCCTCGGTGTTGTTTTCCTTTCAGCTGAACTGCAACAAGGAAGGCCTAAGAAATGCCCCCTGTGAGTTTCATGTGCCACATACTTAATTAAAAGTGCCTCCTTTACCTGGATTCTACTTGAATACAGCTATGCCTATAATGGCTTAGGCAACCATTAGAAATGTAGCTTGTGTAATATGTTTTTATAACCTAACTGATATATGGAAACCAAAATGCATAGTATTGTTTCATATATCATTTGCTTTGATACAAGCTTACGCTTGTACTCCTACACACTATTTTTCCATCCATGGACAGATTTGAATTGTGCTGACTGCCTCTTGTCTGTATTTATCCTCTCCTGTCTATAACACACTAATCATTAGAGATGAAAGGACCTACACCACTACAAAGACATGGGTCCTGCATAACAGTTGATAAATAAATAATTGTATGCTAATTTTCTTCCTTGAAAAGTAGTTTTCTCTAAACATAAACCTAAGGGGCTAAAAACAATGCTGTTATTTACCAGATTGTTTTGCACTTGTATGGTTATTTTGACGTGTTTCTTATTCCTAGTGTATGAATATGCTGGATTTGTGTGCATGAACACGGATAAGTATGATGAACTATGCAGTCAAACCTGTATTGATCTGGGTTTGTATGTTCCTGCCAAATCGTCTTTTAAAGAAGTAAGATATTTATAGGAAGTTGGGAATGATTGACAATAGCCTATCTAAGCTGGCTTGCAGGTGCCCAAAATAAATTGTCAGCATGAAACTTTCCTAGATACATTATATAGCCTATTTACTTTAGGGCTCACTGTAGTTTAAATAACTTTTTATCTGATGGAATTGCATAGATTACTTTTGATTTTATTACCATCAAACTTGGCAAAATATTTAATCTAACAGTTAAATGACCAGGCTTTGTGCTAGCTAAGTATCTCTGACAAGCTACAATTATGTGGCAATAGGAAGCCATAGATGTTTATTGAACAACTGGAACGACATGCATCGGCTTAAATTTAACACTGAAGGAATACGGCCCAAGGGGACATTGCGCGCGCTGTTCTGCCGCTCTAGAGCTCGGGAGTGGCACCGCTGTCGCTCGAGGGAGGGAGCGAGGCGCGGGACACTTCCTGCCTCGCGCTCAGTTTCTAGAGCGGAACGGAATGGCAGAGAAGAGCGTCGACTCCAGCGGCTCCGGCTGTTGGAGAGGTCCCGGGCATTCTCCCGGAGAGGGGGCGCCTGGTGCCAGCTCATCTAAATGGGTCCGCTTGAACGTCGGCGGCACCTATTTCCTGACCACACGGCAGACACTGTGCCGCGAGCCGAAGTCTTTCTTATACCGACTGTGCCAGGCCGACCCCGACCTCGACTCCGATAAGGTAACTCAGCGAAACGTTTGCTAACAGGCTACCATAATAGACTAGCGCTACAGGCTTATTATTCATCTAGCAGCAATAGCAGTGTTGCTAAATAGCAGGCACCTTCCAAAGGGTTTGAATTGTATTCCAAGACTTATTTAATTTGCAAACTGTCTGACGTTAGCGTTGCTAGCCAAAGGTAATGAGTGGTTGCTCGCCTGCTAGCTGGCTAGCGTTAACACTAGCCACTTTAGCTCGCTTGCTACCGAATGAGGTGAGACTGCGGATGCTGCATATGGCAGCTCCGTCTACCGTTAGGAGGCGAAGCGACACGCTCCTTAAGCTCAGCACAAACAGCCGGACTGTTGGGTAATTTTAACTAAGCAGCGCTAGCTGTATCTAAGTTAGCTGAATAAATAACGTAGGTTATGCTTTCTAACAGAGTTGGCCTTGTGTATGCTGCTCTCAAATGCCCTCGCTTGATTTCTAGTCAGCGAGCAGTGTGTATGTATCGGTACAGCTTCTGGGTATCTGCGAGTATCCAGCTCGGTTGGCATTATAAATAAAGGGGCGGCGGTGATAACTTATGCAGCGACTAGCGTGCTAGTGTGCAGTTCAGGTGAATTTTCCAGTGGTGCAGTAACATTAGTATCACTGACGTGAGTTTCCGCCAGTCTTGCCAGATAGAAATACTACATTTTCAATAACGTTTACATGAGATCGAAGACTTCTGAAAAAACTTTTCTAAGAATGAGTGCTATCTTTGAACCTAACGGGATCTGTCAGTCAACATATAACAGAAGCGACTGAGAATGCATGAAGCTTTGTTTCCGCGGTACAGTGCCGAGCTGTTGAGCATTCTGCACCGTACTCTTACCTCCTGGGGTTCAACAGCTTTAATTAGCTGAAGAAATGCGAGTCCTGTCATACTTGAACACCCCACGTGTTGGGTCATTCTGACTGTATATGTGCTTAGTCAGGGCTTGACATTAACATTTCAGGAAAGTGGGTCAGATTGTTTATTAGGTGTGTGTGTGCCGATGTGTGTGTGTACGTGCGTGTGCGGGCATGTGTGCCGGTGTGTATATGTGCATGTGTTTGAGCGTGTGTATGCGTGCAGGTGAGCGTGTGCGTGTTTGTATGTACGTGTGTGGCCGTGTTCATGTGTGTGTGCAGGCATGTGTGTGTATATGTGTGCGGGCGGTGCGTTTGTGTATGTGTGTGCCGGCATGTACGTGTGCGGGTGTGTGTGTCTGTGTGTGCACACGTGTGTGCGTGTGTGAGTCACTCATGACTCACTGTTTTTCCATAGTAACTTTAACTCTTGTTTCTCTTTCCGCCCCTGTCTCTCTTTCTCTCCCCCCTCTCTCTTTTTCGCTGCCTCTCTCTCAGGATGAAACGGGTGCCTATTTGATAGACAGAGACCCCACCTACTTCGGTCCGGTGCTGAACTACCTGAGGCACGGTAAACTGGTCCTGAACAAAGACCTCACTGAAGAAGGTCAGTCTCTGAGTTTAAATCCTCCCCCAATTAAAATACTTTTTGATATCTGTGATGATAAAAACTAATATGTACTGTGATGATTGATGTTTAGTTGTTTTGCCTGATACTGGTTACAGTAGTTTTGTCATGATTGATGTTTAGTTACCTGTCTGATGTTTGTTGCAGTCGTTTTGTGATGATTGATGTTCAGTTACCTGCCATACTGGTTCAGTTTTTGGGATGTTGTGTTAATGTGTGCTGAATAGCTGATTGCAGTAAACTTGTCATAATATGATCGTGAGGTCCTGATACTGGCAGCAGAGTTTTCGTGTGATTGACAGTTTAGCACCTGCCCTTCTGAAATGCTGTTTTCCCTCGTGTCAGCATCTCACATCGCCTCCTATAACTCCTGTCGAGTCCCGCTGAGCACTCCCAAACTCCTGTGCATCTCCTCCCTGTCAGCACCTCCCCCTAAACTCCTGTGCATCTCCTCCCTGCCAGCACCTCCCCTCTAAACTCCTGTGCATCTCCTCCCTGCCAGCACCTCCCCTCTAAACTCCTGTGCATCTCCTCCCTGCCAGCACCTCCCCTCTAAACTCCTGTGCATCTCCTCCCTGCCAGCACCTCCCCATCTAAACTCCTGTGCATCTCCCCCTGTCAGCACCTCCCCCTAAACTCCTGTGCATCTCTCCCTGCCAGCACCTCCCTCTAAACTCCTGTGCATCTCCTCCCTGCCAGCAACCTCCCACTAAACTCCTGTGCATCTCTCCCTGCCAGCACCTCCCATCTAAACTCCTGTGCATCTCCTCCCTGCCAGCACCTCCCCTAAACTCCTGTGCATCTCCTCCCTGTCAGCACCTCCCCTCTAAACTCCTGTGCATCTCCTCCCTGCCATCACCTCCCCTAAACTCCTGTGCATCTCCTCCCTGCCAGCACCTCCCCTCTAAAGTCCTGTGATCTCCCCCACACCTCCCATCTAAACTCCTGTGCATCTCCTCCCTGCCAGCACCTCCCTCTAAACTCCTGTGCATCTCCTCCCTGCCAGCACCTCCTCTCTGAACTCCTGTGCATCTCCTCCCTGCCAGCACCTCTCCTCTAAAGTCCTGTAGATCTCATACCCGCCAGCACCTCCTTTCTAAACTCCTGTGCATCTCCTCCCTGCCAGCACCTCCCCCCTAAACTCCTGTGCATCTCCTCCCTGCCAGCACCTCCCCTCTAAAGTCCTGTGCATCTCCACCCTGCCAGCACCTCCCCCCTAAACTCCTGTAGATCTCACACCCACCAGCACCTCCTTTCTAAACTCCTGTGCATCTCCTCCCTGCCAGCACCTCCCCTCTAAACTCCTGTAGATCTCACACCCGCCAGCACCTCCTCTCTGAACTCCTGTACATGTTACTCACTCCAGACTTTACCGTACAGCAATGACAGTGTTAAATTAAAATATGAACTATGATACAAAGTTAAATAATTGCCATAGTGAAAATGACTGGGGAAAAAAGTGCTATTTAAAAATAAGACATCCACAGAGCTTGCAGAAAGATTCAGAGTAAAAGCATTGCGTTTCCTCAAAAGATTCTATTGTGCACTGTTAATTACAGCGCCCTCATCAGGAGTGGAGCCGCGGCGCACTGGTAATCACATCGCCGTTACCAGGGGCGGAGCTGCTGTGTGACAGTCATTATATTGTGGTCGACGTACCTGTCTCACCCTCTCCAGGTTCCGATGAAGCACGTCTACAGAGTGCTGCAGTGCCAGGAAGAGGAGCTGACGCAGATGGTGTCCACCATGTCCGACGGCTGGAGATTTGAGCAGGTAGCGTTAGCCGCAGGAGCCCCTCGTGTGTTTTGCTGCAAATTACCGACAGCGAGTGTTTACGCTGAAAGGATATGAAATGCACAAGCTGAACAATGTTGTTTGCTTCTCTGTTTACTGTTCTCTTCCTCCTAGCTTATCAGCATCGGGTCCTCCTATAACTACGGGAACGAAGACCAGGCGGAGTTTCTGTGCGTCGTTTCCAAGGAGCTGCACAACCAATCATACGGCAGCAGCAGCAGCAGCGAGCCCTCGGAGAAGGCCAAGGTGAGGGTCCCTGTCATCACTCGTCTGTCCGGACGTGCAGTTACTCACACGCCGGTCTGTTTGAGTTCATACTGAAGCAGGTAGCTGTTATTCACAAGCTGGTCTGTTAGAGTTCATACTTAATACTGAAGCAGGTAGCTCTTAAGCAGGTAGCTGTTATTCACCTAGCGGTCTGTTAGAGTTCATACAGAAGCAGGTAGCTGTTATTCACAAGCCGGGCTCTTAGAGTTCATACAGAAGCAGGTAGCTGTTATTCACATAGCGGTCTGTTAGAGTTCATACAGAAGCAGGTAGCTGTTATTCACATAGCGGTCTGTTAGAGTTCATATAGAAGCAGGTAGCTGTTACTCACACAGTGATCTGTTAGAGTTCATACAGAAGCAGGTAGCTGTTACTCACAAGCTGGGCTGTTAGAGTTCATACTGAAGCAGGTAGCTGTTACTCACACAGCGGTCTGTTAGAGTTCATACAGAAGCACTGCAGAGATGTGCAGCACAGATTTGGTCCACCTGCAGCTGCATCTCTTCTGTTCTGATGTAACCTGAGTCGATTCAGTGACCCATAGGTGTCCATGCTGTGCTTTTAAAGGTAAGGCATGTTTTACAAGATGATTCAGATTGTGGCGCTCGTTGGGGGGGCACAGTGTTAGCAAGAGGACTAACTCTCGCTTCTGAATGAGTCATCGAGCGCTAGGCTAACCGTAGGCGCGCGAAGCTCGCGCGACCCCTCACGGGAAAAGGGCCGTCTGCGCGGACGGCCGGACGAACGCTCTCCGTCTCCAGAGCGACGCGGGACTCGGGAGAGGAGAGAACGTGAGCACGGTGCCCCCGGGCCCGGAAGTCATTTCAGACTCACCGAATGAATCGCCGCTCTCAGAGAGCGGAGCACGGCCGCCGGCCAGAGGGCCCCGGTCACGGGGCAGTCACACGGGGACGTGTAGCGTGTCTGCGGCTGACCTGTGGTCTGCTCCAAAGCCTCGTTCTGGCTTTTTGCTAAAAAAGACGGCGGGCAGGCAGCTGAGCAACTCGTCCAGGCTGTGGAATGGGTCCCACTGCGATGAATCGTGAAATGCACACAGCCCTGTGCACACACAGCCCTGGTGCACAAAGCCTGTGCCACACAGCCCTGGTGCACACAGCCACGGGGCACATAAAGCCCCTGGTGCACACACAGCCCTGGTGCACACACAGCCACGGGGCACATAAAGCCCCTGGTGCACACACAGCCCTGGTGCACACACAGCCACGGGGCACATAAGCCCCTGGCAACACGCCTGTGCACACACAGCCCGGCACATAAAGCCCCTGGGGCACACACACCCTGTGCCACACAGCCCGGGCACACACAGCCCTGGTGCACACACAGCCCTGGTGCACACACAGCCCTGGTGCACACACAGCCCTGGTGCACACACAGCCACGGGGCACATAAAGCCCCTGGTGCACACACAGCCCTGGTGCACACACAGCCACGGGGCACATAAAGCCCCTGGTGCACACACAGCCCTGGTGCAAACACAGCCCTGGTGCACACACAGCCCTGGTGCACAAAGCCCTGGTGCAAAACGCCCTGGTGGCACAAGCCCTGTGCAAACAGCCCTGGTGCAACCAGCCCCGGGCACATAAGCCCTGGTGCAACACAGCCCTGGTGCAACACAGGCAGGGGCACAACCTGGTGCACACACAGCCACGGGCACATAAAGCCCCTGGTCACACCAGCCCTGGTGCACACACGCACATACGGGCACAAACCCTGGTGCACACACACGGCCATAAAGCCCCTGGTGCACACACAGCACGGGGCACATAAAGCCCCTGGTGCAACACAGCCCTGGTGCACACACAGCCACGGGCACAAAAGCCCCTGGTGCACACACAGCCCTGGTGCAACACACACGGGCCTAAGCCCTGGTGTTATACTGAGCATGCGTTAGTCCTCCAGTTCACGCAGTCCTCTGCGTGGCACACAAAGCTGTTTAGTGATGTTCATGCTTACCCTCAAGACCAGCTCTATGACTTCAAATCAGCAACCAATTTAGAACAAATTAATCAGCTGCTTTAATTAACAGAGGCCCGATTAACGCTCTACAGTTCTACGGGGGCAAGATTGGGCAGGTCCCTTCAGGTTCCTGTGGATATCTGTATGTGTTTAACGGAACGGGTCGAATCTGCATCCGTTTTTTTTTCCAGATTCTTCAGGAAAGAGGGTCTCGAATGTGAAGGACCAGCGTCGAAACCCTGCGAGGTGCGGGGTGGGCCGGCACGAGCCGCGTCACCCGCGAACCACCGAGGGCGGAACGCGTCGCCCAGGAAACCACCGGGAGGCCGCACTTCCTGCCCCCCGCCCCCACCTTAACCTTACTGCACACAGCCAGCCAATCAGGTGACTGCTCTCATGCCTGCGAATTAAAACTGGACTGGAATCTTTTAATGTGGGTGTGGGTGGGTGTGCGGGAAAAAACGACAGTTTCTTTTCTTTTCTTTCTCAACGGTTGGAGATGGTGTACGTGGTTTCTAAGTACGCTGAACAGAGCTGGAGACTCGGTCATAACTGACCGGTAGTTTACTCAGGGTCTCCTGCTCTTTGAGTTTTGTAGTGTGTTCACACCTTTCTAAGTCCTGAAAGGTATTTAAGAAAAACTTTGCAAATACATATTTATCTTGTGACAGGCAGAGACTTCAGATAGTCAAACGGTGTCAGCAGTCAAAATGGGTAAGACTAGAGGGTATTTGAAGGTAAATAACAGACCGAAACTCGGATTCTGAGGTTTGGGTGGCAGGGTAAGAGCTGAGGGTGGAAAACTACCGACTCTGAGGAGGGCGTGTTCCTGCATGTTAAATTGTCTGCCATAAAAGATGAGAAATGACACACTTCCTTCATGTCTGAATATCATCTCTCTCCTTATAGCACAGAAGGAAATGCTGACCTATTTTTCTAAAGTTACCCTTCTGTTTTGGAAGAGTAGTGTTCTTTTCTGTCTGTGGAATTGGACTCCACAGGGATTTGACTCTATCTTGGTGTTTATGATATAGAGACAAATGGCAAAGAACAAAGCAGTTCCTGTTGTTTGATAGTTCGATAGGTTTCATATACAGAAAAGCATGCTGAATTCAACAGGTTTCTGTTCTGTGACTAGTTTATACACAGGTTATTATATATGGACATTTAATAATCACGACAGGCCTTGTACTTCTTTGGGGTTGACCTTTGATATAATTTTGACAACCTCGTTTGAAAAGGATGCAATGACATGATCTTTATTTGGGAAAGACTGACTTGAAGACTGGTGTTACTGTCTTTTTTCATGTTGAGTGAAATCCTTTCCTGTTTTACAAGACTGCACATGCAGTCAGAGGTTTTGTTTGTGTCTGTATGTGTGTGTGTCTGTGTGTCTGTATGTGTGGTTTGTGTGCATGCGTGTGTTTTTGTGTGTGTGTGTGTATATGTTACATACACAGTTCAAATCACCGCATTGTGCAAGACTTCTGGATAATACTGGTTGACCTTGAACAGAGTACAGCCTGACACTGTTATACCACTGAGCGTAGATATTTTAACGATGCATTTTTTAAAAAATAAACGTCAAGACGACTCGTTGCTGTGGCCAACCCATATATGCGATTCGGTATGAATCCAGTATGTTTTGCTTTATTGATATTTTATTTAAAAGAAGAAAAAAAAAAACAAGACATGTAATAGTGTTGCCTTAGTCCAATGACCAAATCAATGCCTAACTTGTGACAAAAAAAAAGAAGAAGATTATTTAGGGTCAGGGATTATTGGAACACTTTGAAACTATTTACATATCTACACAGCTTTTTGATATGAGTATGTAAATGATTGGTGTCAAAGTGTATTTGGTGCACACATTTGGGTATGTACGTGCATGCGATTTAGTTTCTTAACACAAACACAAGGGCTGTTAATTGTTGAGCAAAAAAAAAAAAAGTCATTTCAGGAGAGCAAAATTGCTTAATTGCCAGACCAAGGCATTGTTTACATTCGGAGTTCTGAAGCCTTCCAGTAAACTCACACACCACTCCTTAGCTTGGCTTCCTGACACATTCTAGAGCGTTTAAAATGCTTCTCACTCAGCCGTTAGCCTTGTGTTCTTACGACGCCCGAAGGGGCGATCGCTTTATCTGCTGCCATGTGGAGCTTGGCTTGCGACCCACGCCCCCATGAACCGGCGTCCCGCAGCGGTCTGCTCGGCTCCTATTGGCCAGTGACGAAGGCTGCTCGGCTCCCATTGGCCAGTGATAAAGACCGGCCAATCCGTAGCCGGTGCCCGGGAAGGGACCACCCACCACATTGGGGCACATTGGAGAAGGCACATCCACCGCGTAGCAATACGCTGGAGAGAGAGAGAGAGAGGCGGTGGGTGGCGGCGGCGGCAGCGGCTGATTGGTCGATCTGGTCTCTGTGTTCGTGTCACTGCAGTGGTGTTCTCTGGCGTTTCGACCGCAGCGTTTACGGTGCTAGTCTACCTCCCGCTCTTCCTGCACAGCGCGGCCTCGCTGAGCTCCACTGTGCCGTGTTTCGGAACACATCCGCTAGCCGAGGTTAGCCTTTTATTTAAAATCAGCCTCTGATGTAGCAGAAAGATTGAACATCTGCCCCTTCACCACAGGCGTTTGTCCTCCTTAAGTGTTGTTCCAGACTTGACTTTTACCTTTATGAATCTGCAAAATGTATTTTTTAAGAACAAACTTGAGGTTTGTTTGTTTTTTATTATTATATTTTATTTTCTGCACCAGTGTATTGCTATTGTTGTGATTCTAATATCCTCTGAAATGTTTTGTATTTGTATATTTAAATTTGTTTATGTGTAAAGTACAAGATATACAATTTTAAGTGGGTACACTGAATAAAATGGAGATACTGGTTTTAGTCAAATAAACATACTTTCATTTAGAGAATTTGTATTTCTCTATACTTTCACTATTGTTACAAAGAGCAAACATGTCAAATCCAAACCCACAGCTCTGCACAAACCCACAGCATTTCTGTACAAACCCACAGCATCTCATGTGCGCATACACAATGGTGTTACGGTCCAGAAATGCTTCGTTCACTGACTTCATTTAACCAATAAACTCTTAACAATTGTAAATGAGGTATTTCCAACCAAGAAGAATGTTTTCCTGATTTTGTCTGACATGTTAAGCAGCCCATAGAAACACCAATATTCATACATACACACACGTAAAAATAACTCATAATGATTTTGGATATTTACTGACTGTTTCATAGGAACCATATCAATCCATGACATTGTAGGACATTCGACTAGGGTGTTGAGGTGGTTTCAATTAAGGGGAAAAAACAACAACAGACCCAAAAGAGCATCTGTATCAGGAGAGGGATCCCTGGGCACCAGTGGTATGTTTGGGATGAACTAAATCACTACACTTCACTGTCCATTGCACATACATTGTACACTGTCAGGTATACAGTGTTCAACTGACAGAAATCTGACTTTTGTTTATTCTCAGGAAAACCGGACTTCTGCAATAGCACTAATGATCAGACCTGACAAAGAGCTCATCACCATGCCGACAGGCTAACATTTGTCATCAGCAGCAGGGCTGGTCAAGAGCGAGAACGATGTAAACATCACAGGGTAGCAGCATGGGGTCTACTGGCTAGCATTCATAGCAATAAAGGCTGTGCTCCTTGGAGGTTTCGCTAGCCTAGCGTCCATGCGCTCTGTTCGGTGTTTTGAGTGTCCGTCGACCCATATATAAACTCACTGAGATACATGCGCCCTTTAATAATTCAGTACATTTTGGCAGCCAATCCCAGGGTGCGTTCCCAGATTATTTTTTTTGATTTGATCTTTACAGCGCTCCATGTGTGGCTAGCAGGGGAAGCCACATCTGTGATGCACACACCAAGCAGAGGGAGGAATCAGATTGCCATTTAATCGCCACAAGTGAAAATCTGGAGCAGCCAGTCCTGCCAAGGCAAACAAGAACATTCTGACTGACTCATTCGTTCGGATGAAGAGTCGAGATGGCGTTAGCATTAGCAGGCAGTTAGCACGTTGTTCTGCACGACCTGTGACGTAGGCTGGTTCTGTGACGTGGCTGAGCGGGTGGTGTAAAATGACCCTGAAGGTGAAGAGTCTCCATCCGGTCCGTGTCCTGTTCTCAGTTTGGTGCTGTGATTCATGGTGCACCGCGTCTGGCCTTGACTAATCAAGTTCGGCTGTTTAACCACGTTAGGAGTGGTTGGATAGGCAATGCAGATCATAAGCACTGAATTAATCCAGGGGACAACATACTGATAGCTTGGAAAGTTCTGGCCTTTTGATGAACAAGGCACTGTGCTTGCTGTCTATGCAATCATCAGGCTTAGCATTTCATGTGTTTAATCACATTCACTATATAAATGACGCAGACAGAAAGATGCTCTATCTTTAGTTTTTTCTGTGGTGTCCGTATTATTTACTCCCTCAAAAAAAAATAGCAAAGCTTGTTAATAAAAGGGGTTATTAAGCTGTTGGTCTGTGCTTTTTGTAGGATTAAATGTGATATTTCTGTATAATTTCCCCATGTAGAAAGTATACCTCACACTGCCATATCCTCTGTGCCAGGGTGCAGAATCAGTGCAATCTTTAACATTTTGCATGAAAAGAATGATAACCTTTAACATTGCAAAACTGCCCAGAGTAACATCATAATGACCCATATTAACTAAATTCTGTTAATATGAGCCTGCATTATGTTTCATCGTCTGGGAGCTTCAGAAATGGTTAGCATCTGGTCCACAAGCGATATCGTGCACAGGGGTAGGCTATTTATTGGTAGCTTCACTGCTTTGTTGCAGTCAGGGAGGGTCTCAAAATTCCAGGCATGGTGGCTATTAAAAAAATTAAAAGAAATCTGAACATTTTGATTTCTGATGTTGCATCTGTTTACAAAAAGTTCTAATTATAGGGGTGATAGCCACCTTGGCAGGATGAGAGTGTAATAAGAGGTCTTCAATATGTCAGGGATTCTCTGGATCATCAAGATAAAACATCTCTTAAATTCTTGTTCCACATCAGCCACATGGCTGGGTTGCTTATATCTGGTTGCTAAGAAAACGTCGCTTCAGACGCCACAACACATACATTCAAGAAGTTGTGCAGGTATGTTAGAAATCATAAAAATGTGATCAGTATCTGACTGACCTTATGTTGAGGGTCACTTGAAGGACAAATTTTCCTTTATTGACGTGCTCATTAGCAATATACTTGATCCCAGAAAGGCAAAATGTACGCTGCGAAGAATATATGGTGTGAAATATAGGGACACACATCTTGGGGGTTTTAGAAAATCACACAACAAAAAAGTTGTATGGTAATACAGTTTTTCTTATGAAAGTATCATCAGATTCAATATAAAATCCACAAAATACAGGTTTTGGGAATAATAAAAATGCAGCTGCTGAAAAGGCATTCATTTTGGCATGCTAATTAGTACGTGATAAATACTTCACACATCACACTTTTCTCTCATAGGCTGGTGTGTTGCAACACAAAAAAATAAAGTGGATTACCAGGCCAGCTCCTGTGCACTTCTACGGTACATCCTGACTGCCATTATTTTTTAGCAATTATTATACAATAATGGTGTGATAAGTATAATAATGCTGTGAAGCTTACCCCTGACCCCACTCCCCAGGATTCCCCTCTTTGCTTCGTCGTTGACCATCCCTCTAGACCTCTAAAATTCACCATCTGTAACTGTAGCGTTGGCCAGCAAGTAAAAGTCCTGCCATGTGTTTCTTCCACCCATGAACTCAGCCAGCTGATTTCACAAATTGGTTCCACCTCCTGGCTGGAGAATTGTGCTAATTGGCAAATCCAGGTGATTGGAATAAAATCCTGGGGAAGATTTTTATTTTCTGAACCAGATCCTCGCATTCTGGAAGGTAGGTAAATGCGCTCAATCTAAGAAAAGTGGCTTCTGTGTGAGAATGATCATAACTAGACTCTGGTGACAAAATAGTGGCAGCAGTGTACTATAATGGGTTAGGAACTGGGCTTGTAACCAGATAGTTGTACCCTTGGGCAAGGTACTTTACCTGCATTGCTTCAGTATAAATCCAGCTGTATAAATGGATGCAATGTAAATGCTATGTGATGTTCTGTACTGTGAGTCACTCTGGATAAGAGTGTCTGCTAAATGCCTCTACTGTAATGTGATGTTATAGCAGTGTTGCCCTTGAGGTAGGCTGGGTGATCCTTGCATGACATATGCATCAAACAACAGGAGGAAGAAGCAGTTGGTCAATTAACTGGGAAGTGTATTTTCCTTAGTTCACATCTCAATGCAGATAGGTAGTTAAAATGCCTACGAAGGACACATTTGCTTGCCCAAGCTACAGCCTTAGCTTGTTTTCCATCAGACTATTCTCTTTCTTCTTCAGTAGCAACTCAAAATGCTCGCTGATAACAACTGCAATGATGCTAGGGTCTTCAAACAATAACAGTGATAAAAGGTACAATGAAATCTTCCGGGAATTATGAATGATGCAAAGTCTGGCAATCTACCTCCTGTTGTGTGGCTATCAGACTGCACACTGAGTGGTCGGTAAGGTAAGGAGTCAGACACATGGCTTCTCCAGTCTCTTCTTCTAGTCCTATTACATGTATATTTTGGATATTTAGCTGATTCTATTTTTCCAGAGTGACTTACAATTAGTACAAATGAAGAAAAGGCCTAGATTTTGAGATCACCTTCATACATCCCAAGTAAATATGAGTGCAATGGTCGGGCCATTGCATCCGTGCGATAGGTGGTCCACATTGTGACTAGAATTAACCCGTGGAAGGGAAGGTAGATTTGATTTTTTTGGAGGAAATGTAGGTTAGATAGGGGAGAGATGTGGAGGAGGGGAATGGGAATCAGGGTGGAGAGGGGACAGATGAAGTACACAGATGCAACATCATCACTTTCAATCCTAGTTTAAAACTTAAGGTCCATACTAGAAAATGCTAGCTTCTGTCTGTTTTAAGCAATCAACATTTGGGAAAGTTGTTTATCTTATGAAATTACTTAAGCATTGATTACTAATGCATCTCAGCTGCTTCATTATATTTTTAAAATTTCTATTAATTATTATTTCTTTGTGGGCGACCATGCCTATCATCACCAAGAATAGTGTGTGCACATATTTATGCATGTGTAACATTATACTGTAATAATCTGATACTTTGCAAATATCTTGAGTCTGGTCATTGAACATTAATTAAAACAAGAGATACTGTACTTTACAGATACTCCCTTGACGACGGAGCACGGCCCCTTTAAAAACATAGTTGTCAAAACTATTGCCTGTATGGACAAATTAGAACCAATTTATTTAATCAAAAATAAGCAAAAGCGGTGGTATTTTTTCCAAAGTTAGCGTATGCCGTCCACATATGGGACGTTACTGTGTCAAGGATATGTAGGATGCTGCGATATTTTAAAATGTGGAAAGGCTTTAAAAATCTATTGCATTCAGATTACTGTCATCTTTTCTGTTGTGTATTTTTATGATGTAACAGTCGTGTACACCACCAAAAATGAGGTCCAAATATATAACATGATGCGCTTTCATTAATCGTAGCTCATTGTTTTCAGGCAATCGTAAGTTAGCTGCCAAGAGGTCCTATTTAGCCTGGGAGAAATTCGGTGTTTTTTCAGGAGGGAAACTTCGCAAGGTTTTGTCCCGAGTCAGATACGATTACCACTGAAAAATAAAAAGCGAACGGTTCATAAAGTAATATACATTTTTAATCGTACAGAAGGTAAGTACTTCTTAGCATCACACCCGTCTGTACTTTAAATGGACCCCAGAAGCGTTTTTCTTGTTCGAGTTTGACTGTTTTGTTTGGTCCTCTTTCTGCCTCGTTAGCCTGTTAGCCTGCTAGCGCCAGCTACCGTAAGACTGAATGAGCGCGGCTGCGCTGCTGGGAGAGTCTGGCCCTTTGTCCGGCGCGGTTAGCGGGCGATCGGCATAGGGGAGGCATTCAGCGTTCACATCTTCTTCATGAAATGTTGCTTTGAGTAAGGGGAAGTCTGTACTGGGGAGTTGCGCAGCTAGCTCATTCCACATGGTGCTTTGCTAGATAGCTGCGTCCTCGGCCGGATAGCGTTAGCACTGCATCGCTCAGTCACTTTTTTACCTTTCATTTTAGGTGAAGGGACTCAGTGGATGGTTAGCGTTTATCCTGAACCAATGTCATCTTAAACATTAAACACTGAAAATGATGAAAGCAATGCCAGGGTAACTAACCAATCATCCACACATTCAGATAACTATTTAGCAGTGCAGCAGTGGCTAACGAATAGCACGCTATCGTCAGCTAGCAGTACGACCGTAGAGACTGATGCTGTAGCCCCGCCGGCTTTGTTTTTATCCAGCTGGCTGTTTATTTCACACATCTAGTAGTTCGCTTTTCTCTTTGACTCCCTGAACAGCGGAGGTCTGGCTATTTCACGACGGCCTCCAACCAGAGAATTCGTGCGCTTTATTGTTTGTGCATTATAACTGGTCGTCTTTCAGATGCCGGGCGAAGGTTTTATTCCGTATGTGCGCCGATAGTTTAGCGCAGTTAGGCAATGGCGGGGGTAATGTTCATTTTGACGGTGATGTTGGCCTGAAACTTTCTCGCTCTTCAGCGGAATGCACTTTGCTTTTGAAGATCTGGGGCACTTGGCATGGTTCTCTGTTGGATTCTGCGAGGTTTGCAATGTGCTTTTTCACCTGTGAATAATCATCAATACGCAAGCCCACAGTATTTAATGCTGTTAATAAGCCGCAGTGGCCACATAGGGGTAGCGTTTGTTTTGATTTCTGGTTGCATGAATCCGAACGTTATCATTCTTAAATATTGCCAATTTCACGGGCATATTGTCTGTGAAACCTATCGACTAAGGGAAGTGAAGTGCGTTTAAAAAAGGATAATGTTTTAAAACTGATGGCCATGGAAATTGTAGTCTGCTGAACCTTATGTGACCTTATGTTCAAATCACTTTTCTCTGTGATTAGATCTGTCCACAAGGACGGGGTCTCTTCAAGTCATGCAAGGTAATGTATTTATGCAGACTTGCATATGAGGTGTTTATTGAATGCCAGTGCACAGCAGTTCATCTTATTTCACTTTTGCAGCAAGTCTCTATAGCTGAAGCTTCCTTTTACCATTTTGACAGCTGTTTCCTTGCAGTAAATGGAAATCTGAGCAAAACACGTTTTCAATATACAAAAATGGCAAGTTACTCATGCAAACAAAGCGCTGTCTAAGTTATTAATTAACTTGCAAAATCAAAAGTATTGATATCAAAATGAGGCCAAGTTACATTAAACTATTGGCTATTTTAGGTCACACAAATTTAAACAAGCTTTTTTCAAAAGCAACCAATGTTTTCAAAATTCTTTCATGCAACTTGGCCCTGTTTTTTTTTTTTTTTCCTTCATCTTGCCTTCAGAAGAGAATGTGGTCATGGCTGGGCGAAGCCTGCAGTAGTAGTCTGAGGTTGTAGGGCCTACTTTGTCATCGTGTAGTTGTCTTGAATAGGGTCCATGAATAGGGTTGGGTCCTGAAACCCGGTAGCACTATGGCACCAGTTCCCATACGACCGGTACCTGCCAAATTGCAATGCAGATTTTGGTGCTTCATTTTAGTGTTGTTTTCGCTTCCGTTACCATTGCTTTGTCATCTGGGTAGCGTCAGTAGGTACCATTGGCTTGCTAGCGAATGTTAAACATGGTCAAAATCGCAAAAGCGAAACTGTATAATGTGTGGCTGTATTTTATCCAGAAGGATTCAAATGACTGGTCTTGCCTTTGCAATGAAGACAATGGCCCTTGTTCACGAAACGTGTTTGATCACATTTGATCGTATACTGCATATACAAATGTTTCCAAGAACATTTCGGGATTCATCATTTTTTTCTTCTCTGTATTTGTTTATTTTCTTATGTTTCCATATATAAATCACATGAACAAGATCTGAATCTGAATCTGAATCTGAATCTGAATCTGAATCTGAATCAGGTTTATTGCCAAGTAGGTTTACACATACGAGGAATTTGTTTTGGTCAGGTGGTGCATAACAGTGAACATAAAATAAGATAAATAAAATGAAATAAACATAGTGCAATAAAAACATAACAGACATAAAATAACATAAACATAGTGCAAACGGTAAACAGTAAACAATAAACAATAGTGCAAGGGGATAAAGTGTTATAAGTACAGGTGCTGTCTGTTTGGTGTCCGTGGGGGTCAGGATAACAGTACAGTATCAGTGGGGGTCCCGGGCCTTGTTGATGAGGCCAGCTGCAGTCGGGAAAAAACTGTTCTTGTGTCGTGAGGTTTTGGTCCTGATGGACCGCAGCCTCCTGCCGGAGGGGAGTGTTTGAAAGAGTTTGTGTCCAGGGTGGGAGGGGTCGGCCACAATCTTTCCTGCCCGCCTCAGGGCCCTGGAGGTGTGCAGGTCCTGGAGGGATGGCAGATTGCAGCCAATCACCCTCTCAGCAGCGCAAATGATACGCTGCAGTCTGCCCTTGTCCTTGGCAGTGGCAGCAGCGTACCAGATGGTGATGGAGGAGGTGAGGATGGACTCAATGATGGCAGTGTAGAAGTGCACCATCATTGTCATTGGCAGGTTGAACTTCTTCAGCTGCCGCAGGAAGTACATCCTCTGCTGAGCCTTCTTGGTGAGGGAGGTGATGTTCAGCTCCCACTTGAGGTCCTGGGTGATGATGGTGCCCAGGAAGCAGAAGGACTCCACAGTGTCGACTGGGGAGTCATGCAGGGTGATGGGGGCGGGTGGGGCTGCGTTCCTTCTGAAGTCCACTACCATCTCTACTGTCTTTAGGGCGTTGAGCTCCAGGTTGTTATGGCTGCACCAGGACACCAGATGTTCAATCTCTCTCCTGTAGGCAGACTCATCCCCACCAGAGATGAGTCCAATGAGAGTGGTGATTGCGCATAAAATTTACAAACAGCCAGCATTCATCATCTCACACACCTGGGATATACACACACACAAAGGTCTGCACATGTGTCATGAATCTGATTGATTTTCGTGGAAACATTTTAAAGAACAAAGTAAGAGAAATTTAAGAAGTTTTGTGAATTTAATTTTTTTTTTTTAAATGTCGTCGTTTGCTCTCTCTGAATGAAGGTAGACTATCAGTTCATGGCAGGCACCTTTTGTCTGTTTAGGGGTGTAAGAAAATATCGATACAGTTGAGTGGTGCGAAACTATGTTTCGTAATATTATATACATTTTCGAAAACACTCGCTATACACATGAAGAAGTGGCAGCGGCACAAGCGTGAGACTTTGGTGCTGGAACATCCGCAGTGGAGCTTATTGGACAACAGACGGTCACAGAATGACTGGAGAGCCATGGAGTTTTTACAAAATGGTTCATGAGATGATTACTTTCTGATGGATAAAATCAAGTCTCCTGTTTTTTAGATTATGTATGCCTAGGTTGTAAGGGCCCAGTAGCTAGCTACTATTGCTGACAACCCTTTATGATTTTGGTGTTACAGGGACTCGGCAGATTGCATTCTTGACTAGCCTACTTGAATGGAATGTTGGCATGCATAATGTGAAACTTTATTGGTGAATCAAAAATATTTATTGTTCTGCTTTTCCTCTTCAGAATGGACACAGGTAAATTTTTACTCTTGTTTTTGTGCATATCCAGGTGTGTTCTTGATGACTTTTCTGAAATTTTGATAAAATATCACAATATTGCGGTGTTTATAGTATCACAATATATTGAATCGTGATAGCCTACTTGTATTGTGATGCGTAGAATAAGTATAACTTCCTTGGCTTTATGCTCAGTATTTTTTACTATATATCCCAGCATCCTATTGGCCTTTTTTTCCTGCTACAGCACAGTGCCTAGAACCTGAAAGGCTTTGATCAATCATTACTCCCAAGTCTTTTTCAAACTGAGTACATTCCAATTTAGTTTCTCCTATAAAGTAATCCTGCCTAATGTTTCCCACATGCACAACATTACATTTGGCCATATTGAATTTCATTTGTCAGGTTTCTGCCCACTTCTGAATTTTGTTTAAATCTTCTTGGGTTACTTTATTAAGTTCAAAACTATTAGCTGGGCCTCCCAGTTTTGTATCATCTACAAATTTGACTAGTCTACTTTCTATGTCCCTGTCAAGGTCATTGATATAAATGAGGAAGAGCGGTGGTCCCTGCGCCGATCCTTTTGGGACTCCAGTTCCCTGGTCAGATAATACTTCTGCTGCTGCTACTGTGTTCTACCATGTAGCCTGTTCTGAACCCACTCTAAATTACCTCGTTTAATTCATACATTTTGCTAATTAGTCCTCATGTTACTTTATCAAATGCTTTTTGGAAATCTAAGTATGTAATATCATAAACCGTTACAGTCACGTCACTTGGTAGCCTCTTCAAAGAATGCCAAAAGGTTTGTCGGGCATGACCTTTTCTTGTGAAAACTATGCTGGCCATCCCTTAGTATATTGTTATTGTAATGAAGTGTTTTAAAGAAACACATCCCACTTGTCTCTAATGATAGATTCCAGTGTTTTACACTTGATGTTGCTTTTTGGCATAAGATGTAGCTAAATTTATTGATTGTGGGACTGGAGTTTTAGTCTGGGATTTGCTATGACAAAAAAAAACAAACAAAAAAAAGGCACACTAACTTAAGTTTGGAGCTTTATTGTGTACACATGTAAAGTTTGGAGCTTTATTGTGTACACATGTGAAGTTTGGAGCTTTATTGTGTACACATGTGAAGTTTGGAGCTTTATTGTGTACACATGCAAAGTTGTATCTGAATTCTGTGTTTACCTGAGGTTAGAAGGTTCAGAAGTTATGTTCTTAAAGGCTGAGAGTCTGTGGTCATTGTGGTTATTTTTGTGGGAAACCCTGAAAAGTGCTAAACTGTCTGTGGTGTATAGGTATGGGGCATGCCCTGTCGATATCGGAACACTTAGCCGGGTCACATGTTAATGGTTTTATTTGTGTAAGAATACATTATCAACGGAAAACCAAGAAGCCAATTTTAAAACGAATAACTGCTTAATTTTGAAATGTCATTTTGGGATATTTGTGGGACTTTGGGCGGTCTGACCTGGTGGTACCCACACAAGTGCATAAGGGAGCCGGTCGTTTTGCCTGTACACCCCTCTCTGCCTGGTATGATTGCTGTTGTCTGCAGCCTGCGTGTAGGCCTCTGGGTTTTTAAGGGAGATCACTGCTAGCTCAGCACTGGCTACAGGTTTGCTTACTCTGGCGTATTTTAGCTGACTAAAGGATGGTAGTGCACAGTTTGCTGTTGTGCTGTAGAATGAGCTGCACCTTTTGATTAGTGCTGCACATACCTGTTTGATGGTCTGCAGCTTCTGCACTACTGTTCAGACCAGCAGCCAATGCGGTGTGCTGTCAGACTATAGTAGGCTGCAGACCTGGGTCAAATGCGTATTTGTTTTGAATTCAAATACTTTTCTGTGCTCGAATGATCTTGCCTGGTTTAATTGAGCCTGCCAATATGACCAGAAGCTGGGGTTTGCACTTTTTGAGGGTATTTAATCGGTTCCAGTACATCAGACAAGACAGTAAAGCGTGGGCCCCTGTTTGAGCCCTGTGCCCTAGAGCAGGCCCCTGTTTGAGCCCTGTGCCCTAGAGCCGGCCCCTGTTTATACTTAATGATTGTATAGCCTATACTGAAGAATTAATGCATTGTAAGGGGTCATTCTACAGGAATGGTGGCACTTGGAATTGTAATGTCTTGAAATGCATTTCATTTCTTGTCACTCAACTTGGGGTACAATATTAATCTTAACTTAAGGGATCCACACACATGTGACTTTAATGTATTTAAATTATTTTTTAACATTTTGTCAAAGAATGCTTGCACCATTGTTTTAGTCACTGGTGTTACTTATGCCCTGTAACAACATAAATGGTTTTTCAGAATTTTAATTCTCAGTTCCACAGTAGGGATGCAAAGTGCTGAGACGTAGAAAAATGACCAAGTGCGTGAATTAAAATGAACAGACAGTGTCTCTGTCGGTGACAGTTTGACTGAAATTCGCACCTCCGTTTTTTAAAATTTTATTTTATTGTTTTGGTATTTACAACCTTGGTGAGATCTGATTAGGAGAGGGACTCCTGTTGCCACACCTACGCAGTGAGGTCATTCACTAGCTCTGGAGGTAAGACACCGATTGTCTGCAACGAGGCTGCCCAGGTTCAACACGCCAGAGCCTTCTGGGATGTTGAAGTTCCTTTGAGCAAGGCTACTCTAACTTCTTTCATGCGTTCAATGCTCTTCAAATGATGAGGTCATTCTTTAAAGCGCTTTGGATAAAAGCGCTATATAAATGCAGTCCATTTACCATTTACCATTCCACTACGCTCTGCCGTAATGTGTACAACACACAACGACATTCGCTCTCAAAACGTAATATGGCTGCCACTCCCAGTCTGTGTGAACACGGCCAATAAGCCTTCGGTGGGATTGTATGGTGATGCCGAGTTTTTCTTTGTATTTTGTTAGAACTAGCCTACTCGTGAACTTTTCTGTTTCGGAGTGGTCTGTTTTCATGCTTTTACAAAACGTTACTTTACTGAGTCACTTCTTTACAAAACTGCTGCCGTAAAGATAATGTTCGAAACGTGTCCCCAACATATGGTTCGACTTCCCGTTTCCGTGGTAACGCTGAAGCTTCTGCGTTAGGCCAAGCTGACTGGAAGCAGTTTTGTCATTACTGTACCGTGGAATGGATGTTCCTCTGCAGGCTTCTTCAACGTCCATGTTTCCATCCGTCGAGGTGAAGGGGAAAGGATAGAATGCATACCTTACCTAGTAAGGAAGTCCAGCCTCCCTGTCTGCCGCTTGTCTCGTACCATAGAGCTCTTCTCTGTCTGCGTGATTCTCTGCAGTGTGACCAGCTGGCAGATTTTCGGTGCTCTTCCTCTATGGTGACGGACTAACAGGGGTTTTCTGTGAGGGGGAATTGTATTGTTTGAAATGAGTAGTTTGATGGCGATGTTGGTTTCTCGTCTCCCCGCGTAAAATCTGCTGCTAAGCGTTCTTTCGCTCCCCGTCCGCTCGGCGTGATGCGTAACCTTTCTCTCGGCCGAAACGCGTTCTCGTCCGCGCGAGGCTCGGCCCCTGATCACCAAGGGCCGCCTGGACGTATTGTTTTAATCGGTGACGTTGTTGGAAATTGACCTCCAGTCCTCCGTCAGATGCACCCAGATGAGGTCCCCTAAACGTACTGCTTGTGTGAAATTCGCAGACGCGCTGCTCGAAACCCTGAAAAATCAGGCCGAGGATTCTTCGTGCGGTCGGTCGAAGACGTTCAGAATCCCATGAACCCCAGTCTGGACAGGAGAGAAACTGTAGTTTCTTCGCAGTAGAAACTGCATTTCAGCAGAGGGCCCGTGCTTCTCTTGCTGTAAGTGACTGCACACTGAACGGAACGGGCCAAAATGGACCGAGTCGCTAGGGCAACTACAGCCTTTGCTGATCCATTTGTCAAATCATGGGGTTGTAAGCTAAAACACTCCCATGATTTTTAAGTTTTGATTTCGGTAAATCTACAGGACGCATGCATAGCAGGAAGTGGAAGACACGACACAAAAACAGCTGAAAAAGTGGTAAAACATACGTATGTAAATACCAGGAAATATAAACTGATTGCCTGTACTTTTGTCTCATTACTTTTTTGATCTTAAATGGAAATGCCTTAAGCATATAGAAAAAAATAACAATCTTCACTCCTTTACCATACTTTTGCAGGACACTATGTCCTAGGAGTCTGACTCCTGTTTGCACTCTAACAATGCATGAGTTTACCTACAATTATTTTAGCTGTTCCTTCAGGCATGAGCTCAAAGGAGTAACAGTGGTGCATTTTGGGAACTGTAGTTCAGGTCAACTGTCGGTCAACTTTGCAGTCGCAATAGCAGAAAGCATCTGTCATGTAGCCAGAGTGAAAGCAAACACGTATTTAAATGAGTTGCAGCACAGGGGGAAGTGAATTTGAACGCTGTGTGTCAGGGCCTGTAAGCCCTGCTCCTGGAGATCTTACCATCCTGTAGGTTTTCCACTCCAGACCTAACAAAGCACACCTCATTCAACAGCTAGGTCTCACTGAGCTGCTAACTGGTAGTCACATGTCAAATTAGGTTTGAAATCAAAGCCTACACAGGACCGTAGATTTCCAGGAGCAGGGTCGGGCAGCCCTGCTTTACATGGTGATTCATGTCACCGGTTCTTGTAAGTAGAGATGGAAGATCGCTGAAGGGAAGGGTGTTCACAGAATTCCCAAGAACAGCTCAAGGGAAAGGTTTCTTCCGGAAATGTTCTAGTGCAATACGCGTGAGGTGCAGTTTCTGTGACCCAAGTCTTTTTGGCCTAAGTGTTGTTTAAATCACAAGTTTTAATTTGGAGGGTTCAAAGAAATGTTTCATTAAATGCTTGGACTTATGCTAACTGGAAGTCAGTGGCCGTAATATTAAAGGTGCGATTCCAAAAACTCTGCGTTCGACGCAACGGTTGCACTCTTGAATGTAAATGGTAATGGACTGCATTTATATAGCGCTTTATCCAAGCGCTTTACAATTGATGCCTCTCATTCGCCAGAGCAGTTGGAGGTTAGGGGTTAGGTGTCTTGCTCAAGGACACTTCGACATGCCCAGGGCGGGGCTTGAACCGGCAACCCTCCGACTGCCAGACAATCGGTCTTACCTCCTGAGCTATATCGCCCCCATGTGTGCTGCGCTGGGTTGCAGTCTTCTCCTGTCGGACGCAGTCCTCTCGCGTGCGTCCGTGTCGCTTCGCCGAGGTCGGTCCGTGATGCCCGATATCAGTAGGCTGTCCGAAACCGCGGGGAATTCGGACCGCGCCTTGCCGAATCGTGCAGACATTTTTTTTTGATGGTCAGCTCCGTTGCAGTACTCTGCAGTTCCATTGAGCCAGAAGGAGAGCTGGTGACTGCAGGTTCACGGGACTTCACCCCCCCTCCTCCAATAGTGAAAGTGAGGGACATTTTGTGTGACTGTTGAATTGGGAGCGTCTGATGTTTCTGGTCCCTAGCTCCCCTCATCAGGCTTTTAATTCGGTCAGGTGTCCAGCCACCCAGCGGGGGTTCTGTACTGCATTTAATATTCCCTGACTGGGAGGACATTTCGATCAATCATCTTTCTAGCTCTAAATTTAGAAATCCCCATATAGAGATTCTGGGAAATGTACGAGTCTCCTCTCTTGAAGGCGCTCTGGTCTGTGTTTTCTTTGGTTCTGTGTCTAAATGAGAAAAGGATGTTGTCTCTCTCTCTAGCCAATGTTTAAATGAGAAAAGGATGTCTCTATATTTCTAGTGTTTAAATGAGAAAAGGATGTCTCTATATTTCTAGTGTTTAAATGAGAAAAGGATGTCAGTCTCCAGAGTAGTGTTTAAATTAGAAGGATGCACAGTCTCTGCAGCTTTAAAGCTGTGCCGAAAGATGCCTTTAAAGCCTAATTTCTGTCTTTGTTTTTGAAGTGTGATCCCATTAAGAGATTCTCCTGAAGCTGTCAAATGTCACTGTCTTCAAAAATTGAAGGTGCTGTGGTGTAAGACTAAGCACTGCTGTTCTGTGCTAGCATTGCTGGGGGTTATAGGATTAAGTGACTTGGGCCATAATTTAATTACACAGAAGTGGGACGACATGATGCAGGGTGGCTGTGCGTGTGTGTGTGTGATGGCGTAGCTGTGTTTCTGGGTGCAGGTCAGGTTAAGGTGTGTGTGCAAGTTATTAAGCTTAATTTTACTGTAATTTGAAGTGTTTTATTAATTGCATGGAATTACTAGAATTTTTTTTTTCATGGAACTGAAGTGTGGGATTTCAAATGCCAGGTTGAATGGTCAGTAGACGTGCTCAGCGTTGGGTTGAATGGTCAGTGGACGTGCTCGGCGTTGGGTTGAATGGTAAATGGATGTGCTCGGTGTTGGGTTGAATGGTCAGTGGATGTGCTGGACGTTGTAGGAAAAGTGACTACTAGCCCTAGGCCGGGAGCCTTTTTTGTTCATTAACTTTAAATTCAGCAATTCTGTGCTTTTTCTCCCCCTCTTTTATTCACAGAATTTTTGGGGGGTTTTTTTTGTTTTTTTGTTTCTTGAATATTTCAATTTGGCATATTTATTTTCCTGATCAGATTCAGAATTGGAATTTGTTGAATTGCTCATATTATACTTATGGGATTTCTTCAGTCCACTGATTATCACATTAAAAATGAAGATCATGGCAAATCTTATCTTGTAGCATGTACAATTATTTTATGAAAATGCCCCGTTTTCCGCTCTTATGTGTAGCGGGCAGGGAATTAGGGTGATTGGTATGTGGAGGTAGTTCGATAACCTTTGACCTTGTGGGCCTAAAACATCATACCGCTGGTCACATGATCACAAGCGCCTGCTGTCATTATATCATGCCATCCGTCCAAAACTAAGGGTTTGTTATTTCCACGAGGTGCAAGGTGTTCACTTTTAAAAGCCTGCAGAGAGTTTGAAGCCGTCTCATTACTGCCAGTCACCGAGTTTCCTGTGATTGTTTTCTGCAGGAGCCACGAGTCATGTCTGGTATCGCCTTAAGCAGACTGGCGCAGGAGCGCAAGGCCTGGCGGAAAGACCACCCTTTCGTGAGTACGGCTAACGCTAACCCATGCTAACACTAACACTAACCTACACTAACGCTAACTCATGCTAACCCTAACCCACGCTAACCCTGACACACACTAAGCTAACCCATGCTAACGCTAACCCTATCCTAAACTAACCCTAACCCATGCTAACGCTAACCCACGCTAACCATATCCCGCACTAACCATATCCCGCACTAACTCTAACCCACGCTAACTCTAACTCACGCTTAGCTAATCACATCCCACGCTAACCCAACCTCGTCAACTGACACCTGTGCACTTGCCGCATGCTAGTTTGCTAAATAAGCTTGGTTAAAACCGAGCACGTTGGAACGGGGAACGTGACGCGCCGTGTGACGTCTGTTTCAGGGCTTTGTGGCCGTGCCGACCAAAAACCCCGACGGAACCATGAACCTGATGAACTGGGAGTGCGCCATTCCTGGAAAGAAAGGGGTAAGGAGCGCCGTTTCCACGGTTACCGTAGCATTAACCCTTCACAAGTGGCCTATGATTTAGAATGAATCTTAGCCGGAAACTTTAATGCCAACGTAACGGTCGCTACCGGTAATGTCAACAGTTTTCTATAACTCTAGAACAACTAGTGTAGAATTTTGAAAAAAACAGTCCCAGGAACTCTCTCTCGAAGGGAGAAGGTTGCTCTAATCTATAGTGAAGTCTTTCTGGTGAATCATTCTAAATCAGAACTGACATGCACGATTTTGAGAACACTAGGCATTAAAACTCACCCAGCCCTTGAAAGGGATATGCTGTATCATTTGAAAGGCACTGATTGGCTGGGTGAGCAGTGGGTTATTTGCATACTGTAGTAGGAGCAGGGCCCTGTCTCTTCCTTGCTCTGGCTGTAGTCCTGATGCTCTCCTCTTTTCCCCTGCAGACCCCGTGGGAGGGCGGCCTGTTCAAGCTGCGGATGCTCTTTAAGGACGACTACCCTTCGTCTCCCCCCAAATGTGAGCTCCGCTGGGCCGTCTGGAGCTGGACGGGGGGTGGGCGTGTTAAAAGTGGGCCTCTGCTGTGTGCTCGATGAATCACCCTGTCTGTCTCCGTCACTCTCTCTCTCTCTCTCTCTGTTTCTCTGTCTCTCTCTTTCCAGGTAAATTTGAGCCTCCGTTGTTCCACCCCAATGTTTACCCCTCTGGTACAGTGTGCCTCTCCATTTTAGAGGAGGACAAAGACTGGAGGCCAGCCATCACCATCAAGCAGGTACTGTGGGGGGGGGGTGCGGGATGTGCTGAGGGTTTGGGTACGTTCACACAGGTACTGTGGGGCGGGGGGGGGGGGTGCCGGATGTGCTGGGGGTTTGGGTACATTCACACAGGTACTGTGGGGGGGGGGGGGGTGCGGGATGTGCTGGGGGTTTGGGTACATTCACACAGGTACTGTGAGGGGGGGTTTTGCTACGAATTTTGGTGGGATTTTAATCTCAAACATTTTTAATTGCTGGATTTTTGGGGAGTTTTAGCGAGCGTGGTCTGAGCATGTGCAGGCAATCCCGCGAGCAGTTTGTTGGAAGAAACGCTGTAGCAGTAGCTGCCCTGCAGGGGGCAGCACGAAGCATGAATCCCACCGTGCGCCGTGAGCCCGATTACCATGGCGATGGTTTCGCTCAGCCGAGCAGCCGCACTGACGTGTGGACACACCTGTCACTCGCTCCGCAGATCCTGTTAGGAATCCAAGAACTCCTGAACGAGCCCAACATCCAGGACCCAGCCCAGGCAGAGGCCTACACCATTTACTGGTGAGTTCCCGCTGATGCTAGCGCACCGCGGTTCGAGTGCTAGCGTGCCGCTAATGTTACATCACATTACATTAGCCTACATTACATTACAGGCGTTTAGCAGACGCTCTTATCCAGAGCGACTTGCACAACTTTTAACATAGCATTTACACTGCATCCATTTATACAGCTGGATATATACTGAAGTAATACAAGTTAAGTACCTTGCTCAAGGGTACAACGGCAGTGTCCTACCCGGGAATCGAACCCGTGGCCTTTAGGTTACGAGACCAGCTCCTTACCCATTACACTGCGCTGCAGGTGGGTGCCAGTTAGGCTTTAATGGGTCTAAATGAGGGTCGGCTGTGTAGTTTAATGGGGGAGGGAACTGTGCTTTTCTCGCAGAGGTTCAGTTCCCAGGTAAGACGCTGCTGTTACACCGAGCTGCTTCAGTATGCAAACAGCTGTGTACATGCAGTCGTGTGAGTGGCTCTGGGTGAGAGAGTAATGACTAAACGGCTGTCGTTCAAACGATAGCTGCCTTGCTAAAGCACGTCGGGATAAATCGACTTGACTGCTGATTTTAATCTGTACGTTTGTGTTCGTTTGCGCTTTTATTTGCCTGTTCATTTAATGTGTCCTTTTTTAAAAATAAAAATGAATCTCTTTTCCATTTCAGCCAGAACAGAGTAGAATATGAAAAAAGGGTCCGAGCACAAGCCAAAAAATTCTCACCATAAAACGTCAAAGAGAAAAAAAAATCCTTGTGAAAGAACGGAAGGAATCGGTGGGCAAGGTGGTGTTTATTTTTTTATTGTTTTTTTTTTTTTGTTTTTTTTGCTCCCTTTTTGATTTAATTTTTATTTTCCCCAAAAAATAATGTTATCCTTCACGTACTTATTTCTCCACTCTTCGCACGTACTTTTACAGGACTTATTTAAAACTGAATATGTGCTGCCCTTTCTGGTCTTTAGCCGCAATTTGTCTGGTGTGGGGGGGGAGGGAGGGGGGGGGGACTTGCTTTTATCCTTTTTAGTTCTTTGTAGGTGCAAGGGGGGGTGGCACAGTTCCAGATTCCACACGCTTATCATTGTGCCCCCACCATTTATTACTCTCAAACAATTCAGACTAAAAAAATAATAATTTTGAATACAAGTACACAGATTTGGGTCGGCCATCTTGGTTTTTTTTTTTCCCCCCCCAAAATATGCTGTTTTTTTCCCCCCTCATTTTCTTTCAAACAGGGTCTGTTCTATCAGTCTGTGTGTTTTCCATGGTTTTAATGATGTAAAACTTGCTATTACTTTAATATGTCAGTATTTCAACTGCTGTAAAATGATGAACTTTTATACTTTCTATGATTACTCTAGCGTCTCTAGACGACTCTTTCCATCTCTGATGCAGGCCTTGTATTCCGCATGTTGTAATATATGATAGCGTCGTGCTGCCTTGGCCATTTGAGTAGGTCCCGGAGGGCAATGGGAAGGAGCAGCCACAGTGAATCAAATATCAAGAGGCAGGTTAGCTTAAAACTGCATCAGACTCTTTGTGTTTCTATGGTGTTTTGTTCATGTACGTGTTTAGAGTAAATAAAAATGTTTATACAAACGGTGGTTTTGTCTTGTTTTTAGTTCCTGTTCAGTGCAGGTCTGCACTTGTTTAAAAAAAATTAATATTAAAACCCGGGCATTAACATTCGCCTTATGAACTGGGCAACAAGTTAGAAAACACGTGGTAACCCTTAACCATGGCAGTGTGCATTAGGGCTGTCAAATTTAGATTTGATATTCAAATGAGGAGAAAATAAACATCCAAATAGTTGAAATTAACTTTTGAATGTCCATGTGTGCGCTGAAAATCTAATTTGCCTCTTGCTTCTGAATGAGCCCCGTATTTCCATTTGTTTAAACTAACCAATCGCAGATGAGCTTGCTCACGTCCTCTCACTAGGAAACAACACGGCCGTAAGCTTGGAAGTAGTGATGGGAACTTTGGAACTTATGTTCGTTTCGGTGAGTGCGGCACATCTTCCGGCTCCGGTTGTTCAGAAGCTTTGTTTTGATCCTTTGTTTGTTCACTTCTTCCAAAAAGACCAAAATGTCTCAGTCCACGGTGTTCTCGCTGTGGGGTGCTCCGTGTTCAGCTCATTTCCTGTTCTGCCTTCTTGCTCTCGCTTGAGGACGTGACGCGCATAACAGGGACCGCCCTAGAGCATTTCATGGCAATGCATTAATGATGCGTTTTTGACTTGCATGTAAATTTTGCAATTAATATTACAAAATATACAAATCTCATGTTTTAATACAGTAATCAAATTAAAATTTTGAGTCAATTGAAGCTTGTGTACTGTCACACAATGTTATTTCTCTTTCTTTTTACGTTGGCAGTAAGCTGCTGTATGTTAGAATATGTGAGCGTTGATCAAGGAGTACTGTAAATTTATTCTGGGATCTTCCACCCACCCAGTCCCCACCATCATTTTTGGACCTTCCAACTTTGAAGTTAAAGTAAAACCTCGTTCTCCTCCCGTGCTGTGAATCCCCCTCCTGTCACTGAAAGAAGTCTCCAGAGAGAATACCCTTTCACAGGAGAACCCAGAGAACCAGGCCTTCACGGGAGAGGTGGATTTTATAGGTATTTTCATCATGAAGTGTCAGAATGAGTCACCGTTAAAGAGCAAGCGGAAATGAAAAGGACAAAGAGGTGCCGAAATGAATCCGGCCGTTGGAGGCACTTGGCTGGCGGACCTTTAAAAAACTTCTGAGAGAACTGAAGTTTTCAGAAGCAGACTTCCGAACGTGACGTCTAGCGCACGGTCATAGCAGTGCGATTTCTGAAGTCTAAATTCCGTCCAATCGAAATGAACGGATTAAGGAAGGCACACTGCTAACGCTCAGATGAGCTAGCTAAAGGAGTGGAGTATGAAGCCGAGAAGCGTATTCTTCTCTGGTTTATAGAGATTTGCTCTTCTGCTAATTTATAAATCCTTTAAAAGGGTATGCATAATACGACTGACCTTGAGAAGTACATGTTGCGTGCCGCGTGCAGGTGAGTACTTCGAACGTACAGATCCACTTCAATGTAAAGCGCGACTTTTTATTTAGTACGGTGAGTAAAGCTACGAAGGGCTTTATATCATAAAGGTTTGTAAAAAATGGAGACAAAGACAGTGAAATTTCAACAGGTATAAGGGTTCTATAACAGTGAAAGCATGATTTAAAAAAAAAATTATTTAATGAGTTTTAATCAGAAGCCCTGATGAAATCTAGATTTTTCTGTCTTTTTAAATCGTTTCTCCCCCCTAGATCTAATCACACCGCTGATTACATTGACTGATGTTTAGCAGACCCGTAATGCACTGTAGAACTTGACTTGCTTTTGAGTGCATCGCCTCATTGAGGACGCGAGTCAAATGGTTCCTCCATTTTCAAAAGCAGGTCAGCCGAGTAGTGGCCTACTCCACTTTTAAATGAGAAGTTTAATCTCCAGTGTGAAGTACGGCCGTTTGTTTACGCCCGACTTCCTGCGGGGCGCCACCGCCGGCTTGCTATTGCACAATAACCACAACAATAATTGGGGAATCTGTTTTTATATTGCCGACGATGACGTTCATTACTATGCGAGGGCACACGACGTTATAACCAAGCTGCGCTCTAATCACAGATCTGCGTTTCTGAAGTAATTTCAGATATGCTGCGCTGAACACGAGGGCCCAACGAACTGGAACAATTCATAACTGAAGAGGGCCGAGCGCTTTTATCCTCCCCTCTCTTCTCTTTCCTGACTGTAAGCAGGAATCTCAAATCCTAGACCTGGGGCGCTTCGGCGTCTGCAAGTTCTTGTGATTTTTCTTTCAATCAGCCGCTGATTTAGGTCTCGAAAACAATGCGTGTGGACTCCTTAGCCAATCAGCGGCTTAAATGAAGTGCTCGAGCGCTGAAAGGCAGCAGTGTCAAATCCCAGTGATTTGGGCTCAGACACGGAGGGTGTTTCACAAAGCTGGGTTAAAAAGTTTTCAGAAGAACTCCGGTAAACGCTTCAAATAACTGGCTTTGGTCCAGTTAGCCTAGATGTTATTCAGTTGAAAATATTTCCCAAGTTCGCTGGCTAATAATACGTCCTCAATCCTGTTGTGTGGGAAAGATTCTCCGCGAGAACATTTTGGTAATGTTTTCTGGTCCCTGGTTAAATTTCAGCAACAAATCCCTTTAAAAAAAAAAAAAACTATATATTGCATGGGAGGAAGATTGCCAGTGTATAGCGTTCAGTACAGCCCTGGGGTAGGGACGGGGTGCTTGCTTATGTTCTAGTTGTTGTGATTGGGTCGTTCCAGGCAATAGGCAAATGGGATGAGACTTGGGCCCAGTTGGATTGGGGTCCGTTTTTCAGTGTTCTTGACATCTACTGCTTTTCTGAAATGTATGCTGTCGTATATAGATATAATAACTGTATTTCCTGTGAAAACAATAATGAGGATGGACCAGCGAATAAATGAATAAAGTGGATTTGATACATTTTCTGAAATCTAATTCCATCTCCACACATGCAGATATAACGGCGTATTTCCCTGGTGACCTGTCAAAGTCAATTTTTTTTACCATGTTGGCTTCACCATCGTGATATTTTAATTTTGGGTTCTTGTCGTTCCTTCTGTGGACACAGGCTTTTCTGCACTAATGACTGGTGAGCCTTTTCTTTGGAGCCGACACCATTAATTGTGATTGTAACCTTGACTAAAGCCTGTGAGTGACGTTCCAGCTGAATGCCGGTGATCCACAAATGATGAGCTTCTGAATGGCAATTAAAAGCTTTCGAGTAATTTCGTGTCTCGCCTCGCGATCAAGGGGTGGTTCTTGAGAGGCTGGTCGGTCAGGCATGGCGCATAGAGGCGCCGCTACTCTCGTCGCGAAGGGGGGGAGGGAGACCCTTTCTGACCGGTTCGCCTGCGGGTCTCTCCATTTGCGTGAACCGCGATCTCACCACATGTAATTTAAGCACGCCCGTTTTTTTTTCGAAGTGAGCAGATCGCTCGGATTAATTTTCTCACAACCGGAAATTAACACTATGAACGAGAAAGGACGAGAAGTGCCTGGAGGCACGGCGGCGGCGGCGATGTTCCCCTCGGGAGAACACGCTCTCCTGCCGCAGCCCCGCGGGCCACTGATTACGGGCTCGGAGCAGCAGGTGAGACGCAATTAACACGCGATGCAAATCGCGGGGTTTGTGATGCAAATTAAATCATTAGCGCCGTCACCCGCCTCCTGCGCTCCGGAGGGTAGCGCAGGAGCGCGGGGTCGCGTGCGGGCTGAATGGCGGGCTCCTCATTTCGTCGCTGTCACTGCCCCGTTTCCTGTGGCAGATCGCTAATGAATTTGTCCTCCTTAACTTTAACACCCTCATCCACACACACGTACACAGGCGCGCGCCGAATACATGATTACGTGGAAAACATATCTGCGGTTGAAAAGCGAGTAGATGGTTTTATAGCCCGTACTGAGCTTTAGAAACGCAGAGCAAAACCATTTCTGACCAATGATGCCTTCTAATGGAGCAAGGAAGGTATTGTGATTGTGCTAGGGAAATATTCACCTGCTGTGAAAATGACATTTTACGATAGACAGCGAAGAAATGGCACCTCAATTCTACAGTGCACCTTTAGAATCACATAATGGTTAGGGAGGGATGGCCTACTTGCAAGTCTGTGATGGCTGGTTTGATTTCCTGCACCTGCACACCTGTATCCTTGAGCAGCCTGCTAAACCTGAATTGCTTCAGTAAAGCATCCAGCTGTAGGAATGGATTGTATGCAGAGAACCCTAATCTGTGTAAGAAGCACTGGTTAAAAGCATCTGTAAAATGTCTAATGGGTAATGTAGTTTGTGTGTTCCAAGGCTGTCCTGTTCTTTAGTATACACCCAAGCAAGTGAAACTGTAATGATTGAACAAAACAGATCTACTTTAATTTTAAAGAAGACATTATCTACAAGTAGACTTGATGTTTAAAATGTCCGTCTGGTTCTAGAACACACACAGGTATATTTTCCTGTGAAATGGTGTATGCGTTACGGGAATAACACGCCATCAGTGACCCCGCCCGTAATCTTTCACAGATGTCCAGAAACCACATCTATCAAGTCCTTGCTTCTGCCTTAATACCAGTCTCCAGAGACGGGTTAGACCCACATCTAGCATGGAGCTAAACAAATGAATTCTGTGTGCACAGATGTCACATGTAAATGGGCAAGTTTAAATCTTAGGTTGTGCAGCTGTTATAGTCTGCCAGCGACCAGAAGGCCAATCAAAATGTAATGTGACATACTGAGATATATTACCATGATATTTCAATGATTCACGAAATGTGGGCACACATTTCAGCACACCTGCCTGTGTGACGCACTGGCCTCAGCACACCTCCTTGCCTGTATAACGCACTGACCTCAGCACACCTCCCTCCCTGTATAACGCACTGACCTCAGCACACCTCCCTCCCTGTATAACGCACTGCCCTCAGCACACCTCCCTGTGTGACGCACTGGCCTCAGCACACGTCCCTGTATGACGCACTGGCCTAAGCACACCTCCCTCCCTGTATAACGCACTGCCCTCAGCACACCTCCCTGTGTGACGCACTGGCCTCAGCACACCTCCCTGTGTGACGCACTGGCCTCAGCACACCTCCCTGTATAACGCACTGCCTCAGCACACCTCCCTGTGTGACGCACTGGCCTCAGCACACCTCCCTGTATGACGCACTGGCCTCAGCACACGTCCCTGTATAACGCACTGACCTCAACACACCTCCTTGCCTGTATAACGCACTGGCCTCAGCACACCTCCCTGTATAACGCACTGGCCTCAGCACACCTCCCTGTATAACGCACTGACCTCAACACACCTCCCTGTATAACGCACTGGCCTCAGCACACCTCCCTGCCTGTATAACGCACTGGCCTCAGCACACCTCCCTGTATAACGCACTGGCCTCAGCAAACCTCCCTGTATAACGCACTGCCCTCAGCACACCTCACTCCCTGTATAACGCACTGCCCTCAGCACACCTCACTCCCTGTATGACGCACTGACCTCAGCACACCTCCCTGTATAACACACTGACCTCAGCACACCTCCCTGCCTGTATAACGCACTGCCCTCAGCACACCTCCCTGTATAACGCACTGGCCTCAGCACACCTCCCTGTATAACACACTGGCCTTAGCACACCTCCCTGTATAACGCACTGACCTCAGCACACCTCCCTGTATAACGCACTGACCTCAGCACACCTCCCTGCCTGTATAACGCACTGGCCTCAGCACACCTCCCTCCCTGTATAACGCACTGGCCTCAGCACACCTCCCTGTATAACGCACTGGCCTCAGCACACCTCCCTGTATAACGCACTGGCCTCAGCACACCTCCTTGCCTGTATAACGCACTGGCCTCAGCACACCTCCCTGTATAACGCACTGGCCTAGCACACCTCCTCCTGTATAACGCACTGGCCTCAGCACACCTCCCTGTATAACGCACTGACCTCAGCACACCTCCCTGTATAACGCACTGGCCTCAGCACACCTCCCTGTATAACGCACTGGCCTCAGCACATCTCCCTGTATAACGCACTGCCTCAGCACACCTCCCTGTATAACCCACTGGCCTCAGCACACCTCCCTGTATAACGCACTGGCCTCAGCACACCTCCCTGTGTGACGCACTGGCCTCAGCACACCTCCCTGTATAACGCACTGGCCTCAGCACACCTCCCTGTATAACGCACTGGCCTCAGCACACCTCCCTGTGTGACGCACTGGCCTCAGCACACCTCCCTGTGTGACGCACTGGCCTCAGCACACCTCCCTGTGTGACGCACTGACCTCAGCACACCTCCCTGTGTGACGCACTGGCCTCGGCACACCTCCCTCCCTGTATAACGCACTGCCCTCAGCACACCTCCCTGTATAACGCACTGGCCTCAGCACACCTCCCTGTATAATGCACTGGCCTCAGCACACCTCCCTGCCACTATTCTAAGATGCTGCCCTATCCTCAGAATGACTCACCTGCTCAAACTGCAGGTGCACCTGACCACCCAGTGAGCTCACTGCTGCCCACAGTCGTGTCCTTAATGTGATCTCACCGAACAGTAAATCTGCTGGACTCGCTAGCTAGCTAAAGCACAGTACATTTCTGTTAATTAGGCCACACCCCAGGGCTCCTTTAGTTCCCAGTAGTCTACACAATGGAAAGTAATGTTGAATTGGAAGCCCTAACTGCCGAAATAGAGGACAGGCACGGAAAAAATCTCACTCTGCAACTGAATGGCCAAGTATGTGCGTCCTTCTCGGGGGAAGGACTCCTTCATCTTTGGGACGAACAGGCTGCTGAGGAGAGAGGATCACCTGAAGGGAGACCCAGTCGGAGCCGGGTGTGCGTGGCGGCCATCGCTTGGTGGGTTGCGCGTGGCGGCCATCTTGAGAGACATCTGCCCAGTCCATAAGCGATGAACTTCTCTCTGATTTATTGGAATGTGAACAGTTGTACCACATCAAATTGTGATTTAAGGACTATCATTGCAGTTCCTCGATGAAAACTTCCATCCATCCATTATCTATACCCACTTATCCTGAGCAGCGTCGGGGGGTGCTGCTGGAGCCTATCCCAGCGTGCACTGGGCGAGTCGACGCAAACTTCATTTCATTAAATGAAGCGCATTTTCACAATGATTCTTCTATTACTATGGAGGGCTGTTCTTGGTTTTGTCAAAATAGAAACTCATAGTAGAGCACCCAAAGCTTCTGGTGGGGTAGGCATTTTTGTTAAAAATGAGGTTTTAAGGTGGTTGAAGTGCAGTGGTATAACTCTAACTCGAACACCGATTATCACTATGTTTATTTGCTATTGTTTCTTGCTGTCTATCACCAGAATGATTCACACAAGGAAGGGACTCTGTGGCCCTCATTAGCCATTTGCTTGGACGAGTGTGTTCTTTTGAAGCAGATGCATTATGTATATGTGGTGAGTTCGACAGCCGCATCTGGAATATGGATGACTGTTTAGATATGGGTGGGTGCTGCCTAGAAACGGCTAGAGACTCGGCAGTGAATACGCATGTGGCAGCACTTACTGAATTCACCAAGGACTCAAAGCGCTGCATTCTAAAATGGTAGAATTCCTCCTCCAAATGATGACATCACATCAGTTTCGCCAAAGGGAAAAGCTGTAGATTACATCCTGACTCACCAAGAGTGCTTAGACCAGTGTATCGAATTCAGGGTGATCCCCCCAATGACCTTGTAGAGAGTAATGCTCCTGAAAGCTTTGGGGTGGTGGGTGGATTTCTTCAAAATACCTGATCATTCATTATTATACTTGAAATTTAAGGGCGATGCATGGTCAATAATGAGATGGTATCCTCCTCTGGGCCACTAGGGGGCTCTGTTCAATCAGGGCGACAGAGACTTCCCTGATAAGGTGCTTTCATCTGAGCTGCACTGCTTTCCTAGAAATAATCAGAAATATAGAAGCTTGCCAAAAGATGCAGGAAGAAGTAGACTTCTGCTATGAGCTGCTTTGTAACATGCTCTGTAAAGAGATTGATAAGCGTTCTCTAGCTTGAACAAAGGTTTTAAGCACCAGGCAAAGGGTAAATGGTTCTGGAATAATGAGCTGAGTGTATTATGGAAAGATATGAGAAAAGCTAAAAATAATTTTTTTTTCAGATGTACTGTAAGGAGGGTGTCCTGAAAGCAACTTAAAGAAATGTCTCAGCATTGTCAACACTTCATTGATAAAAGTTTTTTTTTTTTAAAACAGAGATTCGACTCTGGGCAAGCAATGCATTTGGAGCCGCTCCAAAGCAATCACCCTCAAAACCCTAACCCTCAGAATCTTTGGAGTGAAATGAATAAATTGGGGCCAAAGAGGGATACAGAAATTCCTATGGAAGTGACTCTCGCTAACGGTGAGACTGATAATTGGACAGAAGCTGTGCTGAATGTTTGGGCTCACCTAAATGCCAGGCTCACCCTGGAGGAAGTTACGTCGGCTATTAAGAAGGCAAAAAAAAATGGAAAAGCAGTTGGTGAGATAATGACTTCCTTAGAACGTGTACTGCCTGTTCGATTCAGCCTTTTCCAGACTCGTTTTCTATGTGGCATCTTTCCACCCGTTTGCTTTAGGCCTGTTATTAAGGCAACCCCCAAGCCTGCTTAAAATGATCTGATCCTAGGGTCCCCATAGACTGCATGGGCATTACCCTTATGAGTACGCTTTATGAAATATACTCTTGTGTTCTATATAATAGGCTTTCCTGGCATTTGGAGTTGTCAGGCTTTTACTCTCTGATGAACAAAACAGGTTTAGAAAGCACAGAGTCTGTATTCATCATATTTATACAGTTTCCTGAATTACCATAGCTGGAATTAAAGGCATACTATATTTTTTATATAGATTTTTGCCTTAAATGTTATAAGTCAGATCTATGTTGAACCGGCAAACTCTGTCTTTGCGAGCTTTTGCCAAATTTGTGCACCTTTACCGGGATGGGTGTGTCTAAGGAGCCTGTGGTTTGGGATCGGATTTCAATGGAGCGTTTGTTGCTATAGCTAGCGAAGCGAAAAGACAAGCCAACAGGGCTTGTTCAAGAACTAGTTACTGTAACCTTAGAATTGCTTCTCCTCAGTGGCGTCAGCTGACGTTCCCCATGGGACGTGGAGTTGGTTTGTTTTCTGTTGGACCTGTAAGTAACGTTACCTCTAGCTGTGCAGCTGGGGTTGCCAGGCTGTTTTTATATTATTTGTACATATTCAGTTTGTGGTCCCAGCCGGACTGTGTAGCCTAATGTCTGGTCCGAGTAATTGATGGGACGAATTTTCCGGTAGTTTCTAATTAATTCAGGTTTCTGGGACTTGGTCAGGTACTCGGGGGGTGAGTGGGCAGGGTTGAAGACGGAGGAGGAGGTGTCTTTGATTTTAAACACCGGCTAAAGATTCCTGCATAGATATCCAAATGGCCTTCAAATGAGTTAATAGGGATTTGCACTTATGAAAATGTATCCAGGCTGGTGATGATGGTACATTTCCTGAAGCAATCAAAGCACTGTGCCGTTCCCCTGTAGCTTGTGTAAAAGTGAATGAGCTGGCAGCTGGCTGGTTTCCAGCACTCTTTGTAGTGAAGGAGGAGGGCTGCGTGCGGATTCGCCCGCCCTCCTTCCCTCTCTGCGATTTTTGTGAATGATGCAACCCAGCAGACGATCTGGCCCAACAGATCGAGCCCCAAAATTTAGGTGTTACAGTTGCTGACGTAGTTGTCGGTTGTCTGTTATATGCTGATGATGTAATCCGCCCAGCAAGAAGTCTCAAGAAGATTTGCAGAAGAGGCTTCATATTGCCAGCGTTGAGCTAGCTAATGCCTATAAATACTAGGGATGAATATTTGCCTTTTGAAGAGGGGATTGATTTATTGGCCGATTCTGCAGGGTGAGCGGTAGGCTCAGTAGTCAGCAAGCTGAAAGCCTGTAAAACCAGTGTGTGGGCCAATGCTGTGTGTGTGTGGTGAGAGTGCAGGATGAGTGTGTGGATGCATGCATGTAATTGTGCATGTTGAATATGGGGAGAGGTCTCTTAATCAGGTTGCTTAAATATGTTTAAGTTTTATTCTCTGAGTTTATTCTGACCCGATCACACCGGAATGGGTGTGTGTGCATGCATGGGTGCACTGGGTGTGTGGTCGGGCCTGCAGGTGTGTGCTTACCTGCAGTGTGGGCGTGGCTGGGTATGAATGGGCTTGCAGGTGTGTGTGATTGTGTTTACATTCTTGAAAATAATGCTGTCTTACAAGCCAATGCAGGCCAGGCATTTTTTATGATGCATGACATTGAATGGAAAAATCAGATTGAAAACCAGACATTTGTAACAATTCAACCATGTCGCTGTCTGGTTATATGAGTCATATAGTATTTTCAATTTTCAGCAATCTACCTTGTATTTATACTTAATTATATTTTAATATGCTTTTAAATGATTTCATTCAAGGTAGCATAGAATAATTATAGTAGAATTATTCCAGAGCAATGGAACTGCACATACATTTTGCATTCCCCATGTGTCAAATTAACAGAAAAATCTAAATTTGTATTGAATATTTTGAAATATTCTATTATCCATATTTCGATAGAGCTCACATTTTCATAAAACAGAGCTGATATAGGCTACCATCTACCTTGCACCATTGTACCATTGCTTTTTCATTTTATGAATATTTAAGCAATAGAAAATGCATGTGCACAAGCTTAATTACATGTAATGTACAAATGTGAGGAAGTTCTGATGCAAGTCAGGAAGTTAGTCCTGTCCTCAGTGTTTATAACAACAGGGAAACAAACCCCACTATCACACAGCCGGGCAGTTCTGTTCCTGGAAAATTGGGAGTATTCAAGGTGCTTGTTCTAGCGGACACCCTGCCCGAATTTGCTAATTAAACTCCAGCACTCCAATGCTGGTTTACTCGTAGAGGAATTCCACTGATTCTCCCCTTCCCTCTGTAGTGCCACCTGCTCTGACAAGTGGGTTTTTTATTCACACAGCACTGAACACTTGGGTGTGAGTGCGCTTCAAGAGCAGCCCGTACAGCGGCAGCCGTTTCAGATGAATTCCAGGGTAGCCACTCCACAGCGGTCCTCACAATGTACCGCGCCACTCCAGACCGGTCCTCACAATGTACCGCCACTCCAGGGCTGTCCTCGCTAAGGGAAACGCTATATAGGGCACGCTAACAGCTGGTTGTAGAGCGCTCTTTACACGCACTCCTGTCCTACCAGAATGCTGCTTTTGTGAGCGTGAATGATCAGTTTATCATGGTTGTTAGCCGTTTCCATTAACCATCGAAGTGCTAAGTGATGTGCGGTAAATGTCGTGAGTAACCTTCATAATAGGCTGGTCCTTTCTAGGTATGGTGACAAATTAGAAATGTGTGTTCCCGCCAACATAGGTCAGGCTCCGAGGAGCTCAACGCGTAGCCCTACCCGCCAACATAGGCCAGTCTCTGAGGAGCTCAACGTGTAGCCCTACCCGCCAACATAGGCCAGGCTCTGAGGACCTCAACGTGTAGCCAAAAAGCCAGGCTGCCAGGGGCCCAATCCTCAGCCCTACCCACCAAAAAGGGTCCAGGCTCTGAGGAGCTCAACGTGTAGCCCTACCCGCCAACAAAGGCCAGTCTCTGAGGAGCTCAACGTGTAGCCCTACCCGCTAACCGAGGCCAGGCTCTGAGGAGCTCAACATTATCCCTGCCCGCCAAAAAGCCAGGCTGCCAGGGGTCCAAACCTCAGCCCTGCCGGCCAGCGGGTGCTGGTGCGCCTGACCTGGGCCCCGAGCCGCAGTCCCGGACGAGCGCGGCTCTGCTGGCGAAATGGCGCCTGGCCGCGCCGGTGCTTCCCTGCCTGTGTGGAGTTGAGCGATGCCTGTGTCAGAGCAGAGAGGCTCCTCACCCCGCGACAGCCGCGTAATTAATGTGTCCCTGTCTATTTATAGCGCAGGAGAGCGGGGAGGGGAGGGGAGGGGGAGGGGGAGGAGGAGGTGGGGGGAGTTGGTGTGTGTGTGTGTGTATGTGCGTGTGTGTGTGTGTGTGTGTGTGTGTGTGCGTGTGTGTGTGTGTCTCCCGCCTCCTCCCGCTGCCTCTCTTTATGCCAGGAGGACATGGGGGAAAAGTGCAGCGGCAGTAGCCATAGTGACATAAAGGATGCGGGATTTCAATCAAAATATTCGTCCTGATTTTTTACCCCAACTGAGAATTGTCCTGTGTTCTTATCCACGTTTTTCTGTTTTTTTTCTTTTCTTTTTGCAGCTGAAGAAATGAAAACTGGTTGGCTCTCACTCTCTCTCTCTCTCTTTCTCTCCCTCCCTCCCGAACTGGCATTTTCTTCCTTCAGTTACGCAGCATGAGGAAAATAACCCTGCCTGTTTGGCAATAACAGAAAACCGTGTTTATCCTACACCTCCCACTTCGCCTGCATCTCAGTCTCAGATGGATCAGCTCGGCTCGGAAACGAGTACCTGGCTGAATGGAGTCACTCCATTAAACGTGTCATAAATTATTTATTCCCCCATATTTCTACGCCATTTTTTAAAAATGTTGGCATGCACTTGTGTTCCGGCACCACTGCTATACCTACTACACCCAACTGGAGAAGCCCTGCAGCACCGCTGGCCACCAACGTGTGGCGCTGTCTCATACCTAGGTGTGAACCAGTGACCCAGAGTCACAGGGCAGGAGAGTATCTCTGACTGACAGCTCTGAAACAAGCCTGTTGTTTAAAAAATCAACTGAAAACGGCGATTCTCTGCGATTCGTGCTTAATCTTAATGCCTTTACATCCACACCGTGGACGCATCATATCATGCAAAGCCAACGGGGGAGAGAGCTGGAGCGATTGCTGGCTGGAATGCGTTTCCCCCTGGACCTCACCACTGCTGTGCGTCATGTGCTGCGCACACTGTACATAACAGGTATTTTGTTCGTTATCAGATGAATCTGAGAGCAGTCAACTCCATACATCACGATTTAATAATAAATGTATATTTTCTTAAAGACCAGTTTAATACCTTTCCATTAATCTCCATTGATGGACATAGGAATAATTAGCCTATATTTCAAGAGAATCTCCCCAGCGTGTGCTGTTTTGAAAAAACCTGAACACGCATTTGGGGGGCAGGGAATATGCTGAGAGTAAAACTGAACGTCGCAGGCAAGCCGAACCGCGTCATAGGCTGACCTGATTTATCCAAGACCGCGCTGACAATCGACCAACCCCCCCCCCCATTTACCTCCTCAACAACTCCTTGTTTATCTCCACACCAGCCCCCCAGTTTACCTCCTCACTGCCCCTCACCCCTCCCCCCACACACACACACACACACACACACACACACACTCTCTCAGCAGGAGCTGAAGGGAAGTCATTCGGTTCACTTTTGGCCAGTACAGTGTCCTGACACAGGTGGAGTATTAATTGATTATGCCTCACCGAGCTGTAGATTTAATTATCTCTTCTTTTGCACAGTTTGCGTGTAATATAATACGGGACTACAACGTGGAGATAGAAGGGTCTGAGAAATATCATCAGCCATATTGCAATATTGTAGTCCCCGAAATGAATACTTGCACAGCAAGATTCCTCGTATTGAGTCAACTCTAACGGCGTTCAGCACAATGAGGACAATATGTGCATTAGCGGTGACTTTACACAGAACATTTTACTCATACTGTTGTCATGCTGCATTTTTTTTCCCCAAAGCTCTTAGGCTGTTGGCGCAGCTGGTTTAACATTAGCCGCGCTCTCGGCGAAGCGAATCTGTCAGTCACGACGGAAAATGGAAAGAAACGCGGCGGTTTCCGTCAGGAGAGGACGTCGCCCTGACGCAAGTAGCTTTCTGCTGATTGTGCTCTCCGGAGCCTCGCTGGAGCGCCCGCCCTGTGAGGTTCGGGGAGGTGTAGCGGTGTACCGGCTGAACGCTTTCACACCTCACAGGTGGTAACAGGCTGGGTTTCACAACCCCCCCGCCACCGCCCCCCCCCCCAGGTGGTAACAGGCTGCGATTCACTACCCCCCCGCCACCCCCAGGTGGTAACAAGGTAGGTCTTACTGCCCCCCACCACCACCCTGTCCCCCCACCAGGTGGTAACAGACTGGGTTTCACAACCCCCCCGCCACCGCCCCCCCCAGGTGGTAACAGGCTGCGATTCACTACCCCCCGCCACCCCAGGTGGTAACAAGGTAGGTTTTACTGCCCCCCACCACCACCCTGTCCCCCCCCCCCCAGGTGGTAACAGGCAGGGTTTTACAGGCCTGTCCCCTTCCGCACCACCCCTCCCCCTCCCGCCCTTCTTCCTCTGTATGATGCGGGGTGGGAGGAAGGCGGCTTTTCCAGACATGCACAGCCGTTACCTGAACAGCCAGCGCCGCTCAGGAAGAGCGCGCCGTACCGGCGCCAAGTCCGAAGAGCCGTCCGACCGTCTCCGCCCGCCAATCCCGCCGTCTCTGTGCGATTCAGCCCGCAGAGGGGGACCCTGAGCTTGTGTCCCGCTTCGTTCAGAACGGGGAAAAAGATTTAACGGGTGTGATAAGAGCGTCGTTTTTATTTTTAATCTGACGTGTGTCTGACAGGGTTTCTTCGTTCTGACGTCGCGCGCGGGTGCTTAATTATTCACAGTTCCGCACGCAAACCGTGAGGCGTTGGAATCGGCAACCAGCTGATGCAGCTGATTCTGACGCGGAAAATGACATCAAAATGATTTAGCAGGTAAGAGAATCTGACTGAACGACTCACTGCTGAAATGCAAGGCTCACTCTATCTCTGTGACTGACTGACTGACTCTTCTGAAATGCACAGCTCACTCTATCGCTGTGACTGACTGACTCTTCTGAAATGCACAGCTCACTCTATCTCTGTGACTGACTGACTGCTGAAATGCACAGCTCACCTTATCTCTGTGACTGACTGACTCTTCTGAAATGCACAGCTCACTCTATCTCTGTGACTGACTGACTCTTCTGAAATGCACAGCTCACTCTATCTCTGTGACTGACTGACTCTTCTGAAATGCACAGCTCACTCTATCTCTGTGACTGACTGACTCTTCTGAAATGCACTGCTCACCTTATCTCTGTGACTGACTGACTGCTTAAATGCACAGCTCACCCTATCTCTGTGATTGACACACTGATATATTTACTGATATATATATATATATATTTACTTGCACTGAATGTAGCTGTACTGCTCAGGGTAAAATGACAAAATTAACTGTGAGCTGAGACATATCTGCATCTGCCCTCTGGATAACTGTCACATCTTTGAAAGATCATAGTACCAGCCCCTTTCTTGAACCAATGCTTGTAAAAGTCATCATGTACGTATCTATATGTGTTTCAACCCCCAGCTCTCCTCGTTTATATTGATTTGGGCCATGGTCAACCCTCAGAACATAAAAAGTTAACTTTAAAATCTGTCTGATCCTACCAGAGACGCAGTGTCTCGGTGTAAGTGTTAAGATCTTTATCTGCCTGATATCATTTTCAACAAATCAACTGTCTGACCTTTCCAGAGTCAAATGCACTGTCCCGCAGGACCTCTTAAATTCAGGCGTTTCTTATTATGTGAGCTCCCACACACTCTGAGGGCCTATTCGCTGACATATGACAGACAATAGAGTTTTCACTATTTAACTAGGTGGTGTCGTGGCCACATGTGGCTATTAAAAAAAGACCGTCAAGTATGATAATAATTCTGACAAATTACAAGTGAGACTGCGGAAAGCACACATTAGCAGACGCATAACTCGGATATTTGTCCTATTTTTATGCCGGAGTCGTACATATTGACTTTGGCAACTTCAAAGATTACTGTCATATGGAGGTGGATCTTAACGTGAATGGCACACTTGTCCACAAGCTGCTTAGCGTCTCAAAAATAATCAATTTATTGCTTGACTCATCACACGGAGTACTGCATGACTACAGCCCATGCCAAACGAAGCGTATCGTAAGGAAACAACAGCAAACTAATGTGACATCCAACTGCTCTGTCTGTAAATCTGCAGGAGAGAGTGTGCACCCTGGGTGCTCCTTAGTAAAACCCAGAAAATCACTCCTACGCCCCAGCCCGACATCGATCATGGACATTCCTGTGGTTGGCAGCCCATAAATGAGTGACAGGTTGGACCAACAGGGCCACTTTACACATTATTAGCACCCCCCGTTTATGTATGTGGGGGTCACTACAATGCTATTATCTGATTTCTCAGAGAAGCATACAATTTAGATTCAAAACAGACTTTTTTATTTTTTTTAGAAATTGATTTAAAATTTACCAGAACAGGGAAGCTAATAATCAAATAAAGATAGACGGCTTAATTATTGTGGTTTACCCTAACTTTCAAATCCAGAAATGAAAAAAAAGAACACTATAAAAATTAATTCCATTATAAAAAATATTGCTCCCATTCCAGTATGATATAGTGGAGCGGTCTTATGAATAACTCTGCGGTACAGAACATGCTTCCAGACACCATTTCAGGACTTAGAAGCCCCAGCAGTGATTGATCAAAACTGACAAATGGAATTGATGCTGGCTATTTCTGAAAAGGCCTCTGCGATATCAGTGGGTCAGCGAGCAGCGGTTTGTGAATATGTAACAGACTGGTGAGAGATGCCGAAAATATGCTGTATGCCCATCTTAACAGGCTGCTGGACAAGCTCTGTTTTTCAAATTTTCTCAGTTTACGTAGTGCCCAATTGGTGTGCGTCGGTTTTTTACTGCAGCCTACTCTGTCAATCACACAAGCGCATGAGCATACGCTCTCCATACAGAATGGTGCAGATGAACATGCGCTCTCCATCCAGAACAGTGCAGAAGAGCATGCGCTCTCTATCCAGAACAATTCAGAAGAGCATGCGCTCTCTATCCAGAACAATTCAGAAGATCATACGCTCTCCATACAGAATGGTGCAGAAGAGCATGCGCTCTCTATCCAGAACAGTGCAGATTGGCATGCGCTCTCCCTACAGAACAGTGCAGTAGAGCATGTACTCTCTATCCAGAACAATTCAGAAGATCATACGCTCTCCATACAGAATGGTGCAGATAAACATGCGCTCTCCATCCAGAACAGTGCAGAAGAGCATGCGCTTTCCATGCGGAACACTGCAGAAGAGCATCCACTGTCTGGAACAGCCTGGGCAGGCACACCCTCTCCTCTGAAACATATGATGCCAGTTGCTGCATCTTCTCCCCCTGCAGTCCAACAGTTAAGCTCACGTAGACAGTTAAAGAAGGATGCTTTACGTGTGCAGAGCTTACACAGACTGTAGGTACCTGAGTAACCTGATGAGCCCGCAGTGAGACACAAATGTGAAATCTTTCTGTCCAGATGATGCTATGGCCAATCCGCCAACTGAAATCACTTGATCCTCTGCTGAACTTGGAAAAAACATTAAGGCACTTTAGGTTTTGTATCAGACCCGTCTTTGAAAAAGATTTTTTTTAAATCTCAGTGAGGTTTTTTATTGGTAAATAAAGGATATTTGTTATTATTTAAAAAAAGATTTATTATGAATAAAAGATTACTGACTTACACATACCTGTTCTCTGGACTACATCTCAGATTAATGAACCAATTCTTGATTAATTCTCAACTAAGATTAATAAAGTATATACCAGTCCCACCAGCCTTATGGATTTATTGTAAGCAAAATGTTTTGCTGACCAGTTTTTCAGCAAGCTAGTTTAAGAGTCACCCTGTGACCACTGAGATGGATATAGCCTGATCTGTGAAAGCTGAGGGCCTGGTTCTCCTAGTGTAAACCGCCCTATGAGGTCCAGCCAGGGGAGTCCTGCATCTGAGTGTGTGTGTGGAATCATCCGGAAACTCTAACAAGCCCTCTCAGCTGGACCAAAACTCTGTATCCCCTCAAAACAGGGAGGAGGTCAATGCGAGAGCACAGACTAATGCTTTGCAAAATGAGGGCAATAGGAGATTTCTCATCTTGCCACCTACCCTGGAGTATTCGGCATGTTCACATTGTGTTTTTCATTAATGAGCACGGGCAAAGCGGTGTACATGTTGAACTGAGGTCCTGAATTTTGCAGTGCTGAGACATAGCTTGCCGCATCCCTCCAGTAGAGCAGGCAGTATACTGCAAACTTTTCAAAAACGAACCATGGGCAAACACGCCTGTGAACACCGTGGTCAGTACATTAAATTAGGTCACTGTGGGTGCAGAAATCAATGCTGTAATGCTAGGAATTATGCAACAGTGAGTGACTTAAAATGAAGTACACTCCAAGTCTCTTACTTCCTAGCATTACAGCATCGATTTCTGCACCCACAGTGACTTAATTTCATAAATATAATGAAACCATACGTTGAAAAATTATTTTGTTGAAAGGACACAACTGAATCAATTTCAACAGTTGTATTTGTACATTCTAGCGTTTTTTTCTACATGGGCTAATGGGAAAATGTGTCACGGCATATTACAGGCACAATGAAAAAAGTGCTAAAATGTACAAAACTAGACAAAAGACAAAATGAAAAAAGGAGATAAAGGAATACAAAGTGCATTATTTTTCTTTTCAAAAAAGTTTTTTCTTCAGTCACAGGCGCGACACACAAATCAGTTACACTTCACGTAGTTCTCATTTAGCCTATTCAGTTTATTAAAAGACTCAGTTTTAGTGAAACTGAGTTTCAGACAGGGGTCATTTCCATCAGAAAGTTTGATTTGGTTTTGAGTATAATGGGACAGCAATAACTGAGGCAGGTTTCCCCAGCTTGTGCCCAACCACCTTCCAGGTCCCCACAAGTCACATAGGCTGGCAGGTGTCATGGATGGGAGGTCCCAGGCCTACATTTTAAACAGGCTCGCCCATTGTGCTGTACGGCCTGCAGAGTGCAACATAGTCACATTATGAGGGACGAGGGGGTAAGAGGGGTACACACAATTTAGCAGGGAGGGTTAGAGGGGTACACACGATTTAGCAGGGAGGGTTAGAGGGGTACACACGATTTAGCAGGGAGGGTTAGAGGAGTACACACGATTTAGCAGGGAGGGTTAGAGGGGTACACACGATTTAGCAGGGAGGGTTAGAGGGGTACACACGATTTAGCAGGGAGGGGTAAGAGGGATACACACATTTTAACTGGGAGGGGTTAGAGGGGTACAAACAATTAACTGGGGGAGTTAGAGGGGTACAAACAGTTTAACTGGGAGGGTTAGGGAGGTACACACAATTTAACTGGGGGAGTTAGAGGGGTATACATAATTAAACTGGGGGAGTTTAGAGTGATATGCATGATTTCATTACTGAGCTTATTGGGTCTTTGTGGGTAATTTGTGAGATATAACCTTTGTAGAAGAGAATGGACAAAAAGAAAACTATACAAGGCCCATCATGCTGAAACAGGGTTTATAAAGGGTTTTTAAATTATATTACATGTATTAAAGTAAATATGAAAAAGTAACCACAATACCCATCACACATATTTGACAGGAAGGGACTTTCTCTATTGTGGTGTTCAGGAGGAGGTCTGTCTGACAAAAAGAAAGGCACCAGCTCTGTATATTTGGCTATGGTATGTGAGTGGTATATTAGGCGATACGAGTTCCAGCATATGAGTGGTATAGTACGCTGTGTGAGTGGAACAGCATGAGTTCCACTATGATGGCGTGCTCATCTGTTATTCACGTTACAGTCAGTTTTACAGATGCACATGTACAAATGTAAAAAAAAAAAAAAAGATAAAACTGCCGACTAAAATTACCAAAAGTACATTCTAATATAAAACAAGTAACATTCAAGGTTTTTCCCCTACAGATTCAAGTTGTATGCCAGTGCCTAAGGGTTGCAACGCTTGCAGACATAATGACAGAAAAAACTAGAAGATACAGGTGGATTTAAGGAAAAAAACGAGATTCTAGACTGCGCCGTCAGTTGCCTGAGGGGAGATGAGATGTCCCTCAGCAACAGCCCCAGGCCCTCGCGCTTCCCTTGACCATATATGGCATGTGGCGGGACCGCAAGAGTGAAGATAGAAAACATCTGAGGGGAAAAAAGGACTGATTTGCCCCTCGTGAAGTAAAGTAACTGAGCGTTTGCCGGTGCACTTGTGTGTCTGGCGGCTCGAAGCTCGCATCACCTCCGCGCGCACCACTTCTGCAGAAGCAAGACAACTCGCTGAGACGCACGCGACGGCACGCGCATTTCTCAACGCGGTGAATGTAAAGTCCACAGGTGAGCGTCATTCTACCATTTTTTAAAAATCAAACTTTATGCTTGGAGGCTGAATATTATGTTTCTCCGTGCTGGCAGCGTGGAGACGCATAACATGCCACAGGTGCCCGTTTATTGGGTAGAGTACTTGCAATCTGTTATTTAATTTGTGTTGTGTAGTCTACATGCCAGTCCATATTTTGGGGATACCTGTTGATATCTGTTTATTTCTTATAATGAGTTGTCGAATTAAGAACAGTAATGTCTTCTGAAGTAGCCTACAGCCGTTTCTGTTTTATGCAGACGATTGTGACGACTGCTTATTTTACGTATATTTAATGTAGAATTTAATACAATTAGTCAAACGCATCCAACCAATTAGACCCGTTGCTGTTTCACCTGCGAAAATGCCGTTGTCGTGCACGCAGTCGTCTTTGAATTAATTCTGCATATACTTTGACAGATGTCTGTTCACACAATAAACCTACTGATTTCCTGATGCGCATTCTTATCTCTGCTAGGCTAATTTGTCATGTGAAGCGTTTCGTTTGTGAAAGCCCTGGATGACTAATTCTGTCGACAAGTAGATGAGCGACGTGAATACATGATAATAATATACGTTTGAAAATGATGAATGTTGAATACAATTACTAAGAAGGGGTGTTTCTTGGTAAAAGTAGGCTAGGCGCATTTTTCACATATTCTGACACTAGACTTTCACTTTTTATCATTTGCTCTTTGTGAGACTGTCAGCAATCTCGTGTGATTTGTTATATTATTCGGATGCGAATTTCCGTAGAATTTAGGCTATAATTAATATTCTTCAATTCGATTTCCGCCGTTTTTCTTAAAACGTAGTCCACCCGAGTTGCTACTTGCGTGTTCATCATTCATTGCAATTCCACGAAATCAGTTCAAGTCAAACGCATTTCGAAGGGCTACCTAACGTAAGTGAACGGGCTCCTGTCTAGTGATTAAGAGTGAGGTTCTACTGCATTTCGAAACGCTTTCAGCCAGTTTAAACTTTTCTTTGTCGATAAGAGCGGTTTTAAGGGGAATGTTTGCTGTTTTCGGAACAGCTGAAAGCTATCAACACGACGCTTGTGGACAGCTTTCCTGTTTATTAACCAGGTGTAATATCGGCCAGTTGCCGTTCGTTTCATGTAAAATGCAAGGCATCTACTATAGCGTTTCTGTCATTTTTAGTCGCGGAAATTGAATTCATAATACAGTAGCAATCGGCAGTCGAAACCAACTCATCGATTTACATATTGTGTTGGGTCTGGTGACAGCAAAATGCAAATTATACAGATTATAAGAAGATCTTATATTGCTTTTGAATAATATTTAGTTTTGCGAAGTACTGTCAGTAGGCCTATATTGGATATAAATAATTGGTTTTAATGAAAAAAAAATGCTGTTGTAATAAACATTATTTGCCTTTGGAATCACACTAAGTATGGAAATCAGGCAATATAAACATTACTTCATCCCCATATAACTCACAACTGTTCTTTATATAGGCCTTTTTCTCTCACATGAAAGTGCATTTTTAAAAGTGTTCATGGAATTGCAAGTCTTACACGATTAGTTTTACTGAAAATAAAAACAGCCCTTTTTGAAAATATGTAAATGTGTTACTTTTTAATTCCCCTTATGAAATGGATCTTGCTGTTATGGCACAGTTTGATAGTCTTATGAATACAAGCAGCTTTGTGTCACATTGTACAGGATCGGCTACTGCCAGTTCAGTGATCCTGAAACAGTTATTAAAATAGCATTTTTTATCATTTGTATTGCCTGGTGTGTGGTAGCAGCATGCTGCTCAGGGGGCCACAAGACACGTTCAAATGTGACCCAGGTTAATAAATATATTGCCGTTTTCATGTGCAACCTGTAAATAAATCTGATACAGCATTTAAAGAAATTGAATTTTAGTGAATCACTGAAGGAGCAGAGACGGTCTGTTCTCTTTCTAAGCTATGAAAAAGCGTTGGCAGTCAGCGCTGAAGTCACATGGTCAGCGGTATGTATTCAGACTAATTAAGAGCCAGATTACATAATTAAGGGTTCAGATGAAACAGAATCCAGAAGCATCTATAGAAGTTCAGGGCCCGGTTTACCTACCCATTGCCGGCTGTTTGACAAACAGGAAGCTGCCCAAAAATGTAATTAATTGTTTTCCTGTGTAGATTAAAAGCCTTGGAACAAAGCCAAAACAGTAGAAAGGTAATATACACCCATTTTGAAAGTGCTCATTAAGTGTCAGAAAGGACCATTTTACGGACTCGAATGGTTTGGCTGGTTGTTTCCATGGTTACACTGTATCCGGAGAGGTATTACCAAAATATGAATGTTAAATGCCATTTAATAACCCCGCTGTAGTGAATATTGAAAACCTGGCATGTATAGACTACAATTATCATCCCACATGATAAAACAGGTAACGGGAAGGGGTGTGTGTGTGTGTGTGTGTGTGTGGGGGGTGTGGGGGGGGGGTGTCTATGGATCGGTCTCCATAATTTCCTTCGTTTGTTTTGTTTGTCACACTGTAGTATCATGTGCCCGCCACAAGGTGGTGGCGAACCCATTGTAACTTAGAAGTGAACACAGCACCCCCTCTCGTATGTTATTACTGATGGCCGCAAGCACATCTGCACTTTTCCAGCCAATCAAAACAGTTACTTCTATCATATAAATTCATGTATCCACGTAGACTTTAGTCCACAGTCCAGGCAACAATTAGCTGGCAGGAACTATGCGTTGTCATTGGACCTTTCTGGAATATTAGGCTGTCAGTGTGATCAGTAATGCCAGTGCAATGGCAAACACTTTTCGCCTTCGGAAGGTCTGATTTAGAATCCAGAGAAACTACAGGGGATGGTTTTGTGAGCTAAATATAATGCTCTGTGTAAATAATGTGATTGCTATTTAACCAAGCACATTATGACGAACTATGCTTGATTGCTAGCTATGTGACTAACCAAAGCCACTTTGCTTTAACTATATGGTAGCTAACAATCAGTTGAGTAAAAACATAATCGTAAATATTTTTTCTCAATTGATTCGATTTCTCAATTGTTTTTCCTCAATTTCTAGATTGTTAGCAAGCAGTCTTGGTCTTGAATATCGTCACGTTACCTATGTTGTTTATAGCCACAACATTTATAAATTTGTAAAATTCGGTGCTGACTAACTAGCTAGCTGGGTTTTAAATGCTACAGGTCGACTTGTCAGTTACTGTATTTTTGCAGCTTTCTGCTCCAGATAGCTTGCTGATGTTAGCCCTACATGTCACTTCTCACAGGAACAATGTCTGAACTCCTGCTCATCGCCTGAAAATTAAATAAAAGTATGTTATTGTGACACATAGACCATTGTCTCCATATTACATTACTATTAATAATAATAATAATAATAATATATTATTATTATTATTATTATTATTATTAATAATAATAATAATAATAATAATAATATTATTATTATTATTACAACAACATTCTGCTGCATTGTAAATTGACAGTTTTATGTTGAAGAGCATTTACTACTCTAAAATAAATATGACTTGCTTTGTTCTTTAGTTATTTTTATTTTAGTAAAATATTGGTAGAATTCCTACTTTTTATGAAAATTAGGCTACTGGGATTTCACAGAAGTGTTCTAGAAGTCGTCTGGATTCTAAAGGGATAGTCTTTTATGTTCGCTACTTACTACCGCAGCTAGCTAAACGTTTGACAGGATATGCATCCGTTTTACTGAGTCATGATTGTTACTTCACTCACTGCAATTTTTAAAAAACTTTATTTGTGCCACCTTCAGTAGTTGTCCTCCACCCGATGAAATCAGAGGTGGCGACGCTGCATCGTTGGTTGGGGGGCAATCTGTTTACCATTTGCTTGTTTACGAATTGTCTATCCCGCACATTCTGCTAACATTTCATACTCTAAATGTGCTGTGATGTTCTTGCTGAGAAGGTCAGTGTGGTACTTCATCTTAAATTTAGTCTGGCCTGCTAAGTCTCAGACATGACTCATTTCCCAGCATCTGCCGTGCGACTCCTGTTGACCCCGCCTCTCTCATTTGTATCAGAACAAATTATTTTAGTCTTCGGTTGCTATGCGGTCAAAACAGTGGCGTTCTGTGGGCGTTGGACCTTATTTCACAGCGATCTGCGTCGGTGATAGTTGTGATTTATAATCTTCAAAATCAAACATCTGTTTTTTTTTTTTTTATGGCAAGAAATATAATCGTTGCGGCGAGCGATTCCTTGAATGGGGCCTAAATATCCCGCAGGGCTTGTCATTACAGGGGCACAAGAGTCTTAAACTGCCTCGTTATGAAAGATTTCGTGCCTATTTCGAGTGTCGAAAGAAAGACGATTAAAGATGTTCCAAATGGGGTGAACCGTTAACCTTAACATTTTGGGAATGAGATCGTTGCAGTCATTATGCAAATATGGCTGTGCCAAATTAATTAAATACTGTTTTCTAGGTGGGTAGATGTTTTTCACAACAGAATCATTGGAACAACTACCCATTCATTTAATAGCAAAAAAATACTTAGCAGGAAATAGTGAGGCCTTTAAGACCAGAGTAAATTCAACACAGGACAAAATCCCATGATCCCAGGGCAGCTATCCGTGTATATTGTCTTTCTGTAAAATATTTTGGGAACAATCATGTCTGTTGAGTAAAACATAAAAAGGAGATTTTCATCCCGTTGAAGTGGGAAAATGACATTTTCTTAAAAATTAGAACAAAGTGCATTGTGGGCAGATTTTGGAGACGGAAATATGACTGTTTGTACCAAAGACTAGCTAGGACAGTCATCTGCTTTGTATACTTGTTTCTGTTGTGAATAAATATTTATTTATTGTTCTCAAGAAGCCATATAAACCCATGGACGCAGAATGCTGAATGTTATCTTTTTGTAGGATTTTAAATTGCCAAACGGCAGTTGCTAGGATGTTTTGTACAAAACTGCCAGTAGGCCAACATTAGACCAGGTGAAGGCCATGGTGCTGACCAAACTGACCTGTGGTGTCAGCCATCAGAGAAAGGCCGACCGGATTCAGGCTATAGGTTTTGAGTTCCTGGAAGATCTATATTTTCCAAAAAAAAAGATATCCTCTCCTTCGTATTATCATATTCCGCTGCAAAAGCAGCAGCTTTTAGCAGAGTTTCATATAAATGCCTTGAAATCGAGAAGTTAATGGACATTTGATTTGTGAATGGAAAAAATGTCCATGATGTTCGGTGAGGACTTTTAAATCGGTGAACTGATACATTTCCCGAAAATTGCCTGAGCCGTAATGAGACTGACCCGATCTCTGGAGCCCGCTGTTTGCATCTCCGGAATAGTTGAACTTTCTTGTCATTTTTTAAAATGATCAATTGACTGAAAGTGTCTGCAGGCTTTCTCAATCCTGTCTTTCTGTCTACACTGCTCTGTGGCACTGCCACTGTGAATTATGCCGTAATACATAGAATATTACGATTCCTTGATTACTGATTGATGATAACACCTGGAAATGTAGTACTGAGCATTTGCATGTGCCTGAGTCAGAGACACAACCTGGCGAAGCCCTGCTGCATTGTCCTTGGACACAATCCCCGCAGTAAAGCCAGAGTAAAGTCTTAGTAAGGTCCGGGTTAAGTCAGAGTAAAGTCTGAGTAAGGTCCGAGTAATGTAATGAGTAACGTCTGAGTAATGCCAAGAGTAACGTCTGAGTAATGCCAAGAGTAATGTCTGAGTAATGTCAAGAGTAACGTCTGGGTAATGTCAAGAGTACCGTCCGAAGAATGTCAAGGGTAACATGTGGGTAATGTCAATAGTAACCTCTGAGTAATGTCAGGAGTAACGTCAGGGTAATGTCAAGAGTAACGTCTGAGTAATGTCAAGAGTAAAGCCTGAGTAAAGTCTGAGTTTGTAAATCACAGTCTCTGTGTACTCTGGATGTAGAAACGATGTTGTGACAGCCGTTGAATATGATGCCAAGTGGAGACGTGCGCAACTTCACATTTCCGCCGCTCGTCCACATCATATTTTTTCTGCATTTTAACCTCCTAAGTATTTAGCATCCATATGACAGGAGTCAGAAATCTGTTCCTGATTTTCATAAATCCTCCAGTAAAGGGTCCACTCCAGGCTTCTGGCTCTGTATTAAAATATAATTAAATGATGTTCAGTTAAACACAAAATTTCCTATCTTTTGACCCTGTTGTGATTCATCATCACAGATGCTTGAAATTGACGTTCAATCTAATTAAATTTTACGATTATTCAGAGCCGTGACATTACTCAAATTCAAAGTGGGCTTTTTTGACTGTATTCTGAGTCATTATCATGAATTTATTCCGTGTAATTAGAACCAAATTGTTTCTATTAATAGCAGAAATGCTAATTAAATTAGTTGGTGTCCTTTCCATTATAAACAAGACTGCATAAAATCAGTTACCCCTGACCGAGGGCTTTAAATGGACAAACTTCTTATTCAACGACAAGGACCTGAAGCTGAGAGTTTTTTTTTTTCCCTTTCCTTTTTTAACTTGTTTACAATATGGATATGTGTTCCCACCTAGGGAAGGAGAAATGAGCATTAAAACTGTGGATAGTAGGTGATTGATTTTCTCTCTCTATGCCCAGCTTTGAGCTTGGGGCAGTAATAATCTAACATTTAACATTTAAATCATTGAAAGGTACCCCTGCCTAATTTGTACATAGAGAAATTACTGAGGACATTATTTAAATACAGCACTTATGGAATTTGAATATTCTGTAATATTTTGAAATAAGAATTATTTCCAATTTCAGAAGGTATACTGCTGTGTTTCATAATATATGGGCAGATATACAAATTATAACCTCTTTCAGATATTGCAGTATGTTTATATATACACACACACACACACACACATGGATTTATTTAAAAGCCATTGTTGTGATATACTGTATATCATTACATCTTAGCTGTGTGAAAAGTCCACATATTTACAATATATTGCATCATTATATTTATGACATTATTACATTATATTCTGCAGTGTCTTATCAATGATATTATTTTATGCGAGCGTGTGCAAGTGTGACTGCTTTCTGCCACTGATGCTGAGACATTTCACGCAGGAAGACATCGTGAGAGAAGAGAGTGCTTAAGAGGTGGCCGGGGGGGGGGAGGGGAACACCACATGGGTGCACAGGCGTATCTGCCCAACAGCCGCTCTCCGGAAGAGGGGTTTTAAACTTGGGTACGGGTACGCGTAGCGCTCTTTCGAAAGCGGATATTACAAATAAGGGTCATTTTAATTTAACTTTAAAAAAGAGTGTTTTCATTGGCTTAACGAAAACATCCTCGAGCAGTGAGACGCACTGGGAGCCTATCCGGCGCACGGAACGCTGCGGGAACTTCCTGGAGGGTCGTTCTCTCGTTCTGGACTCGACGCCGAGTTTGCACTGAAGCCGACACTTACGCCGCGTGTGTGACTCACGCGGATTGCATTTTCCTCTATACAGCCCCGTCGTTCAGACGGATATTTACCGGAGCGATTAAGGTTAAAGGGGAATTGCACTTTCCAACACGCATGGGCTTATTTTGTTTATATTGTCCTTCTAATGAATGTGTCGACCTTCATTTTTCGATGAGTTATTTTGTTTTTTAAATGTCTAACGTTAGGAACAGGGACCTATTTTTTTCCGCGCAGATCCACATAGTAGTACGGTTTCCGGTTTTTTCTACCTCGAATAAAAGCATAGCGTTGAAGTCGCGCAGTGAATATGCTGCCTAGGTCTACTTCCTGAATTCGTAAAGGTAAGCAATGAGACATCATAAAAAACATTAACAAAACGAAATAGCTAATCGAAAAACGAAGGTCGACACACTCATTAGAAGAAAATTAAATTAATAAAATGAGCCCATGTGTGTTTTAAAGTGTAGTTCCCCTTTAAGGGCCCGGCCGGGTCGGGGGCACAGCGGCGGTGCGGCCCGGGTGAGAACCGGACCGGCGTTACCGGAGCCTTCGGGTCCCGTTCCCTAACCGCCGCGCTGCCCCGGCGGCTCCAGAGGTTTCATAACCGGGGGGGGGGGGGCGGGGGCGGAGTAACCGCTGGTGCTCTAGGGTTAAACTGGAGGTTTTGGGGGCACCTCAATACGGGACAATGTGCCCTGGGGATGCAGGGGAGGTTTGGGTGGATGAGAAATTAAATGTGAAAAAAAAAAACGGTGCCACCACAGAACCATCTGCCTTGGTGCCCTGACAGAAATTAGTTGGTACGATGAGCTCAGCAGTTTAGAATCTCTAAAATATGTAGCGATCCAAAATGCTGGAAAACCTTGTGCATGTGAATAAACAAGACAAATTAAACGGACTAATGCATCACTTATACAGTTAAATGCAAAAAAAAGCATTGGGGCAGTGACAATTTCTTTTTGGATATCTACTCCAGCACACTGGATTTGAAATAAAGCCCTGAACACAAGGTTACAATGCAGACTGTCAGCTTTAATTAGAGGGTGTCTACATCCATATCTGGTAATCTGTGTAGGAATTACAGCCCTTCTGATACATAGTTTCCCCATTTTAGGGTAGCAAAAGTAATGGGACAATTGACTGCTCGCTCTGCTGTTTTAAAATGTGCAAAATAGCTAACTGGCAACATACTGGTGGCTTAACATTATCGAGGCGAAACTGATTTCACATTAAATCAGTTAACCACTGGCTCTCAAAACAAACTAGCTTGCTTAGTAAATTTAGCTAGTAGTCTCAACCAATGCACATTTTGACATAACAAGTGTGCTCTGTTCTCTGAGACTGGTAGTGAGTAAGGTTCCTAGATGCCTGGACTTCAACCGGACTGTCCAGTTCACAAATAATTTGTACAGGCCTGGTTTGTGGCCCCGAACAAACAATATAAGGTCCGGCCTGAGTAATTGGTTGAAAGCATTTACCGTTAGTTTGTAACACATTCATGTCTCAACCACCCCTGGTCCATGATCCATAACAGTCCTTACCCCAACTACAGCTACTGAAATCCATTGTTTTCCATCTTTAATGGACAGAGTGAACTGACCAGGGGAATAAACAGACTGAGCATATATAAAAAACGGCAGGACTGACATCGTATTTTGTGACAGCGTCCGTCAGATTCAAGTACGGCCTAGCCCCAAATTTAACCCCCGTTGAGTCGTCGATAGGGAAGGCCTCGAGCTGAAAAGGCTGCTTCTGCAGTGCGGTATCAAAGCCATGTCTCAGGGAGAATCGAGCCAAGAGCAGGGCCTCTGGGGGCCACGGAGCCGATGGCCCCTGGCGGCGCTACAGCGGCTACCCACCCCCCCCCCCCCCACGGCCTCCTCAAGGGAACCGGCACGCCGCCCTTTCATGTGTGCTCATTGCCAGGCAACCATGTGGACCAAAGAGCATAATGATGATAAGTATGTCATTACTGTGATTGTGTCACAGTGTGAAAGAGAGAGGGAATCCTTCCGCTTGGGTTTGAGAGTATGAACTCTGATCTCTGGTTGGTGCTCTGCAGTGATGTGGCAGCCACTCTCATCTCTGATTGGTGCTCTGCAGTGATGTGGCAGCCGCTCTCATCTCTGATTGGTGCTCTGCAGTGATGTGGCAGCCTCTCTCATCTCTGATTGGTGCCCTGCAGTGATGTGGCAGCCGCTCTCATCTCTGATTGGTGCTCTGCAGTGATGTGGCAGCCTCTCTCATCTCTGATTGGTGCTCTGCAGTGATGTGGCAGCCTCTCTCATCTCTGATTGGTGCTCTGCAGTGATGTGGCAGCATCCCTGTCGGGTTTGGCCCGGCTCATTGTTCCCGGTTCCAGCGCAGCTGTTGAGGCTTCGAGACCTGTCACTGTGATTCCATCTCCGATTCAAAGCCTCTGCTTCGTGCGTGGCTGGAAGGGGAGGGGGGGGGGGCGGTGGTCTGTCTGAGAGAGCGAGACAAAGGCAGTTTTCCCTGCACCTCCTCCCGTGCCAAGAGGGAAATCCTTTTCTCCCACGTTGCTTGGCCCATTGGAGTCCCCTCTCTGCAGCAGCACAATAGCACACGCTGCTCCTCGCATTCAAAAGACAAAAACAAAAAACATTCGTCCACCCCAAGCGCCAAGCGTCGCCGAGGTACTCAAAACCCGAAACCTGTGAAAACGGAAACCGCCGTCGGCCCTGTAGATTCTGACAGACTTTCGAGCGGCACGCGGATCCCCCCCCCCCGCTTCCCGCACGACGGTCCCATCAGACGAAAGCAAACCCCCGCCGGCCGGTTCGTGACAGAAACGGCGTTCGGCGCCATTCCGAAAGGACGCTATCTGAACGCGGTCTAGCCGTAGCCCGCGGGGAGGCCGCGTGCAAACTCCCACCCCCTCGGGCCGCGGCTCGCTAAGCGAACCCGCGCTCTCGCGCTCCTCCTTTGGGGGTAGCTTGCTGTAGGATCAGAGGGGTGTGTGTTAGGTCCTCCTTTGGGGGTAGCTTGCTGTAGGATCAGAGGGGTGTGTGTTAGGTCCTCCTTTGGGGCAGCTTGCTGTAGGATCAGAGGGGTGTGTGTTAGGTCCTCATTTGGGGGAGCTTGCTGTAGGATCAGAGGGGTGTGTGTTAGGTCCTCCTTTGGGGGAGCTTGCTGTGGGATCAGAGGGGTGTGTGTTAGGTCCTCCTTTGGGGGCAGCTTGCTGTAGGATCAGAGGGGTGTGTGTAGGTCCTCCTTTGGGGGAGTCTGCTGTAGGATCAGAGGGGTGTGTGTAGGTCCTCCTTTGGGGGAGTCTGCTGTAGGACCAGAGGGGTGTGTGTTAGGTCCTCCTTTGGGGGCAGCTTGCTGTAGGATCAGAGGGGTGTGTGTTAGGTCCTCCTTTGGGGGCAGCTTGCTGTAGGATCAGAGGGGTGTGTGTTAGGTCCTCCTTTGGGGGAGTCTGCTGTAGGATCAGAGGGGTGTGTGTTAGGTGTTAGGTCCACCTTTGGGGGCAGCTTGCTGTAGGATCAGAGGGGTGTGTGTTAGGTCTTCCTTTGGGGCAACTTGCTGTGGGATCAGAGGGGTGTGTGTTAGGTCTTCCTTTGGGGGCAGCTTGCTGTAGGATCAGAGGGGTGTGTGTTAGGTCCTCATTTGGGGGCAACTTGCTGTGGGATCAGAGGGGTGTGTGTTAGTTCATAGTGCAGGGTGCACATTCCCTGGCGCAGCTGACTCCTAGCTCAACTCCGCCAGCTTGGACTCGCCATTGACTCTACCGCTTGCTCCGTCCATTGACTTACCCAGCTTGCTCGCCATGACTCAGCCAGTGAACCAGCAGGTGACAATGCTGAATGTAATGGTTCTGCCACATAGAAGAAGATTATAATGAAACAAAGTTACATGCAGATTTCAAAAGGGCCGTTGGCTGTAGGGTGGGCTGTCAGAAATGTAGAAGCCGTTCTCTCATCCTGCAAGCCCAGTGATTGTATCATAAAAAGCCTTTTAACCGCTCAGCCGGAGCTGGACCTGAACACAGGCAGTGGAGAAAATTGTGGGAAAGCCTGGATCAGAGCGCCTGGGGGAATTAGCTGGAGCTGCGCGTGTTTAACTGCTTCCTGACCCAAGCCGTTTTCCACACAGCTTCTGAATAGCCTTAGTCTCCAGTGAAAACCCTACCTGGGGTTTCACCCGTCCTTATCTGTCTGCTGTTACCATAGAGATTCCCTCATCCTAACGGTGGGATGCGGTTGGTTGCCGAGCCAACGGGAAGCTCGCAGAGACAAGCTGTGAATGACAGTGTTGTTCTGGGAACAGCCCTGAGCTGCCCTGATTCTCAGCAGGGGGTGGATTCCTGTGGGGGACTGCATTCCTGTGGCTGCTGGTAGCTCACGTGCAAGGGCACGCCGTTACCGGGACTCCTAGTTACAGGAGCTCCTAGTTACCAGGGATGCTTGTTACCGGGGCTCCTAGTTACCAGAGATCCTTGTTATCAGGGCTTCTTGATAGTGGGGCTCCTAGTTACCAGGGCTCCTAATAACCAGGACTCCTAGTTACCTGGGCTCCTAGCTCTTCGTTACCGAGGCTCCAAGTTACCAGGGATCTTCGTTACCGGGTCTCCTAGTTACCAGGGATCTTCTTTACTGGGGCTTCTCGTTACTGGGACTCCTCGTTAACGAGGCATCTTGTTAGCAGGGTTCCTCCTTATTAAAGCTCCTCATTCCTGGAGCTCCTGGTTATTGGAGTTCCTTGTCATTGTAACAGAGTTGTGGTTTCAGCATGAAGGAGGCCAGATATTAATGAACTAGTGAGAGAAGCTCTTTATCTGCTTTTGGGCTGCGGGCCATGGCTGTGAGCTTTTGGCATCTGGCACACGACTGTGCAGCTCTGTGCCAATCTGTCCAGCTCTGTGCAGCTCAGCACCTCTCTGTGCAGCCCTGTGCCTCTCAGTTCAGGTCTATGTAGCTCTGTGAAGCTCAGCACCTCTCTGTGCAGCCCTGTGCCTCTCAGTTCAGGTCTATGTAGCTCTGTGCAGCTCTGTGAAGCCCTGTGCCTTTCTGTGCAGCCCTGTGCCTTTCTGTGCAGATCTGTGTCTCTCTGTGCAGCTCTGTGCCTTTCTGTGCAGATCTGCGAAGTTCTGTGCAGCTCTACGCAGCTCCATGCCTCTCTGTGCAGCTCTACACAGTTCTGTGCAGCCCTGTGCCTCTCAGTGCAGCTCTGTGCCTTACTGTGAAGCTCTGTGCCTCTCAGTGCAGCCCTGTGCCTTACTGTGCAGCTCTGTGCCTCTCTGTGCAGCCCTGCTCTCTTTTGGTGTTTTCCCATTTCTCCATTTTGCTGTTGTGCTGTTGTGTTTTCTGCTGAAGGGCTGGGGTAGCAGACTGACAAACGGAGGATGAAAGGGAGCGCCCCCCCTCCTCCCCCCCATCCCCATCCCCAGAGAGGTGCAGTCACAGAGCTCAATCACAGCCGGCACAGCGGTACCCAGTGCTGCTACATTTTGGGCGTAGCTACGTGCACGGGGTGGTTATCACTGCGTCTTCTTCAGCACTCTGAGCATGTGCGGTGCGGAGGCCCCCGTTCAGCACCGGCTGCGCAGACACAGACTGGGGCAAACGCGGGGCGTTCTCCCGTCCCTTTCAAAAACACGCTTCTCTCTATCGCTTTTTCTCTTCCTTTCACTCTCTCCGTCTCGCTCTGCGTCCTTGGCTCTCTCTTTCACTCTGTCTCTTTCTCTCTCTCTCTCTCTCTCTTGCTCCCTGCCCCTCTCTATTTCAAACTCATATTCAAAAAGCTGGCATAATTTTGGCATAGCGTACTTTAAAATTCATATTGCCAAAGTGTAACAATCATAAGAACAATCTGTCTCCGTCAACCTCTCTTTGTCTCTCCTGCTCCTTTCATCACTGTCTGTTCTGTCTGTCTCCCTCTCCCTATCTCTGTGTCTCTCCTTCTGTCACTATTCTCTCTGTCTCTGTCTCTCCCTCGCTCTCTCTCTCTTCCCTCCCTTTCTCTATCTCAAATTTAAATTACAAATGCTGGCACAATTTTGGCGTACCATAATTTACAATTCATCTTGCCAAAGTGTAACAGTCATAATAACCAGAGTCTCTACCTTTATCTCTCCCCCTCTCTGTCTCCCTCCTTTCATCACTCTCCATTCTGTTTGCCTCTCTGTTCCATCACTCTATTCTCTCTGTCTCTCTCTCCCTCCCTCCCCCCTCTTTCTCTCTCTCTGCGCTCAAAGTAGTCTGAACAGGGGTCAGGTACATTTGAGAGAAAGGAGGAGATGCTTGAGTGACATCTCAATTGAACTGGGAGAATCCACAGAAGAAGAACAAGGGATTAATTGGTTTCGAACACAGAAGAAAAGCGCACTTCTTCTGCTGAAGGTAATAGCCCAGGTGCTTCAGAGCTCACATTAGTGACAGCTATCGAGAAGCAGTGCTCATCAACCCGGCCCACTGACAGCTGCCAGTCAGCCCTTTGCAGCGTCAGCCGTGGTCGATCATTGGTGAATACAGTGTGTGTGGGAGGGGCTCGTGGACGAACGTGGCATTGGGGCAAACGCGTGGAGCTCTCTGTCTTACAGCTGCGTTAAAAAGATCAGAATTCATTATTGCTGTTCCTTATCGTTCTTGTTTGTTCCAACCCAGCCAAAATGTTCTTTTTTTTGTTTTGTTTTGTTTCTCAAAACATTTCTAGAATATTAGGGCAATGTTCCCTACCTGTTCTCTTGTCTAATGTTCTAGATGTCCATTCGACAGTATATCTGCATCACAAGAGACATTGCAGGAACCTCGTTATTACAATATTATTTTGTTTTGCTATTCCAATTAGCGAAGAATTTGAATTCCATATGTGATTTCTGTTCATTCCACCTTGAATGATAGCAACATTACACAAATGTGCCATTTCAGTATTTTAATTCAGAACATTCTTAAATGTTTCTGACACATCCTCCATGTAGTCTTTCCATGACTGAATGGTAAATGGACTGCATTTATATAGCGCTTTTATCCAAAGCGCTTTACAATTGATGCCTCTCATTCGCCAGAGCAGTTAGGGGTTAGGGGTTAGGTGTCTTGCTCAAGGACACTTCGACATGCCCAGGGCGGGGTTTGAACCGGCAACCCTCCGACTGCCAGACAATCGGTCTTACCTCCTGAGCTATATCGCCCCATAATGACACCATCAGAGGATGTTTGCATGCAACATGCATCGGTTCAACCCACATTGACCCAGTATCCGTCTTTCCACACTCACACCGGGGATGCCATTTATGTCCATAAATCTCGAATCATTCCTGCATTTAAGTCGTTTCGCCTTAAAATATTAAACACAGTGTTTTATTGTTGTTTAACCCCTTAACTCCGTTAAACAAGGGGTTTATTTGCGTTCATTCCATTTTGTATGGTGAAATTTTCAGTCAATCTGGTCACACATTATACCCTGAGAAAGTGTTAAGATTCACGGTTCTATCACATAACTATTTTACAATGTCAATGTTTTAGCTACAACGGTTCCTCAGTTTGTAACTTAGGGAGGTAAAACAGACTTGGGGGTCTGTCTCCTTCTGTGTTTTGGAAATCCACAGACAGCACGAAGCACTGTAAAATCGGTATATTTATCACAGCAGTGGTCTTGCAAACAAAATCCTTTGTAGTTTTTAGTTCCAAAAAAGTCATAGAGACATTGATTGAATGTCCATTGTTTAGTCACAAATTCTCTTGAGGAATTATTGCTGTCTGTTTTGCCCTTGTATACACACTGTGTAAAAGGGAAATGTTAATATCTTTGGTTTATACAGACTCTCTGGAAGACGATGAGCCCGCCTACATGGTCCTCTGACCAATACTGGCCAAGTAGTCTCTCAGCACAGCCAATGGGACCTTCTCCCCAGTACATAGCTATTATTCTAACAACTGAGAAGCATTTTAGCCAATTAAATGACGTTTCCAATAGTGCATAGGTTGTTAGGCTTCCACGAAAGGACACACATTGTTGTCTCCTGCATAAACAAACCATAACTTTTTCCGTACATATGCTGGGAACATTATGCACTAGCAAGTTCTTGACACTTTATACCCAAAAAAAAAAATTTTTTCAACAAACATTTGTTTTGCAATGCTTAATAATAAACAGAACACTCAACATTTGGAGGCCTTGGACGAAATGAATATTTATGAGGACAGCATGTTCAATGAAGGACTGAACCAATCAACATTTTTCTCCACATGATTACATATTTCTGTTCTTTCCCACTTCAACATTACAACAGTGATATACATCAGCAGTTCATAATCAACAATTCTTTTTAACATTTGACCTTTTTTTTAGTGGTGAAACAGTGATTCATAATACCCTGTGTTTTCTTGGCTTTCTGTGTAATCAATGAATATTTTCATAACTTGAGAAAAAAGAAAAATATGTTATGCCCCTAAACTAGGCATGAGCTGAAACCTTGGACATGTTCCCATCTTTGCTGTGGTTAAATAAACACACACACTGTCTTGTGTGCCTGTATACGGTGCATAAGCATACATGCATTAATTTCAGCATGGTCTCCTGTGCTTGCATTCAGTGCATATGCATACATGCATTAATTTCTGAATTGTTTCCTGTATCTGCATATGGTGCATATGCATACATGCATTCATTTCTGCATTGTCTCCTGTACCTGCATATGGTGCATATGCACACATACATTTATTTCTGCATTGTCTCCTGTACCTGCATATGGTGCATATGCATACATGCATTTATTTATGCATTGTCTCCTGTACCTGCATATGGTGCATATGCATACATGCATTCATTTCTGCATTGTCTCCTGTACCTGCATACGGTGCATATGCATACATGCATTCATTTCTGCATTGTCTCTGTGCCTGCAGGGGGTGCATAAGCATGTCAACGCTGCTGGATCTGAAGAGCAGCGTTCTGCGCCAGGTGCAGAGGAGCCAGTCGCTACGGGGAAGGAGGGATCCCACCCCTCAGGCCAGCAGCCCTCTCACGCACTGCCCGGAGAGCGCCACCTATGGGTGAGTATTGCCACACGCCTGCGTCTCAGTGTGGCAGCACTGTACTGGACCAAGCCCTCCTGCTCTGTGCTACACACAGATAGGGCACACTGCACTTCACTGTAGTCAGAGCTACTGTAATATATAGCACTGCATTTCACTGGAGTCAGAGCTACTGCAATATACAGCACTATTTCACTGGAGTCAGAGCTACTGTAATATACAGCACTGTATTTCACTGGAGTCAGAGCTACTGTAATATACAGCACAGTATTTCACTGGAGTCAGAGCTTCCCTAATATACAGCACTGCATTTCTCTGGAGTCAGAGCTACTGTGATGCACAGCACTGCATTTCACTGGAGTCAGAGCTACTGTAATATACAGCACTGTATTTCACTGGAGTCAGGACTACTGTAATATACAGCACTGCATTTCACTGGAGTCTGAGCTACTGTAATATACAGCACTGCATTTCACTGGAGTCAGAGCTACTCTAATGTACAGCACTGCATTTCACTGGAGTCTGAGCTACTCTAATATACAGCACTGTAGTCACAGCTACTGTAATAATGTAATAATGGTTATCCTTCACTGTTCACAAAGGATTCCTGGGCTATTTTTGCACTGTACATAGGATTACTGACTTGGCAAGACAAAACTGCATTTGACTAATTATTATTATTATTATTATGCGAGTGCCTGTTATTATTATTAGAAAAGTAATGTGAAGGTCTGTATACAGCAAGGGGGATCAGTTTAATTAAAATGTGTGGCAGGGCAGCCATTTTGTGCCAGCCCGCTCAGCAGCACGTCCCCCGCGGTGGCGAGGGCAGGATTATTAGCACAAAGCGAGCGGTTCAGCGAACGTCCCCCGGCAGCGCGGTAGCGCGTTAGCGCCGCGCTCCGGACCCGACGCTGTTTGCTCTGCGCGGCTCGCCTGACCTTACCGGTCTGTCACGACACCCGTCACGCCGGCCCGTGTACCCAGATGCCTCGGCGGTCCCTGCTGTAAACAGAGACAGGCCTGCGTGCGGAGGAACCGTCAGCTCGTGTCCCAGCGCCGGCGGTTTAAATGGCACTGGCGTGCGTACGTTCATGGGTAACGGTCTGACCCGATTGGAGTTTGTTATTTATTTGACGTGTTCAGCTGCAGTTAGGTTGAGTGCCTCACTCGGTGCGTCAGCAGTGGAACAACAGAGCCCCACCTAGAATTTACATCTGCAAGTTTGGCTGTAAGAGGAGCCCCCTAGGACTCCACCCAGCATGCTCAGCCCACTAACTTCACCCACACCCCACCAGCCATCCCCCCCCCCCACCCCACCAACTTCACCCACGTGCGGTAGTACTTCGTTGGGGCTGTGCTGCAGTGGGGTTGATGGTGTTTGTGCTGATGTCATTTTCATATATTTATTTTGCGATTGTGTTGGGGTTGGTGATGTATATGATAGGGGTGTTGGTGATGTAGGTTCAGTTGGTAGTGGCGGAGGTGGTAAAGGTTCAGGTGATGGTGTATCGTGATGGCGTTAGTGTTGGTGGTGTAAATGAGAGTGGTGTTAGTGTCGGTGGCGCATATCAGAGTGATGTTAGTGTTGTTGGGGTTTCCAGGGTGATAGTACTAGTAGGGGTGATGATGGTGATAGTTCAGATGCTGGGCAGTGGTGCTTTTGGTGGTGATGACAGTGCACTCAATGGTACTTTGATACAGACGCAGGACTTCGCGGTAAAGACTTCCACAGGAAGCTGAGCAGTTGTTGTCTACTTCAGACCGAAGGCGTAATTGGGCCTCTATCCTTTTATCAGGAGCCGTCCTTCGCCTCGCGTTCCCCTCGCACGCCAAAGCAGCGGCACAAATAAGGACGATTCAGTGCTCAATTATGAAATGATCAAAGAGAGAGGCTGGATACGATGGTATCCAGGAGCAGTAGGTCAGCCTTCAGCTTCTCTTTTGTTCGATAAAAATGGTTCAGTGGTTATATAAACGCGGGCCAGATACTGGCCGTCCGTCAGGGAAAGAGACACACTGGAAAGGTCTCGTGCCGCCAGTCGGTGATCGCACAAGAGAAAACGATGAGGATTTGAATTGAGCCGGTCCTGATTAGCCACCAATCCCGGGACAAAATTGCACGCCACTCATAAACGCAGTCAAGCCTAGGACAAATGACTCCTTTCCCCCCCCCCAAGTTTGCTCCCTCAGTCGCACCTCATCTCCTCCCTTGGCCTTCACACGGTGCATGAAGTTTGGGGGGGTAGATTAAGAAAGGATCATCACCTCGACCCCTGCGGATGATCACCTTGACCTGGAGCTTAAGAGAACGGAGAGAGGTTTTCCAGCGTGGGCGTTCCCTGTTCGACTCTTCCTTTTCAATCCTCCTGTTGGAGATTGGATGGGTGGGCGGGGGGCTTTATGAAGATGCAGGGAATGTAATTTGAAACTATATTGTTTTAATAATTCATGCCGGGTAATATTTTTGCAAATGATTCACCAGTCTCTGTGAAACCGCTTTTACAAGGTTGGAGGCCTTGAATCTGTCCAACAGGCCCAAAGTGTTTCTTGGGCCTGGGAAATTAAACATTTTTGGCCAGCAGAGGACTTCATTGGGGAAACAAACCTGATTCTTTTCCCCCACTTTTCTCCCTGGGTGGGAATGCCCAGTCATATACATATATGTGCCAAAGGACACTAAATGACACTAGCCATTTCTTTGTGAAAGAATCAGCTTGCACTCTGGATTGGTATTTGCAGTCAGGTGATTCAATGTTACTTGTCTGATTTGCCTTGCATTTCAAGCTGATGCGCAGACATCACTGTAGAGGTGTTCACCTCCTCAGTGTTGAGGAGTGTGTAGCTTTTATGCACAATGTTGATGAGAATGTGTGCCTTTAGACAGTGTTGAGGAGTATGTGGCCTTTTAGCCGTAGTGTTGAGGAGTGTGTGTGCTTCAGTCACGGTGTTCAGGAGTGTGTGTGCTTTCAGCCACAGTGTTGAGGAGTGTGTGTGCTTTCAGTCACAGTGTTGAGGAGTGTGTGTGCTTTCAGCCACAGTGTTGAGGAGTGTGTGTGCTTCAGCCACAGTGTTGAGGAATGTGTGTGCTTTCAGCCACAGTGTTGAGGAGTGTGTGTGCTTTCAGCCACAGTGTTGAGTAGAATGTGTTTCCCTTGAGGAAAATGAGCAGGTTCAGCAGTCTCAAGTCCCTGAAACTCCTGTCAAACTCCTGCTGCAACAATCACCCCTCTTCACCTTGCTGAGCTCTTCTGGCCATGACAGCTGAAGTAATGGGTGACTGAGCCTGCCTGGTATATTTATACACAGCTGTCAGCATTCTGGCATAGTAATCGCTTAATTAACTCAGGAACCACACCTGTGTGGAGGCACCTGCTTTCAGTATTTTTTCTCTGTATCTCTCATTTCCTTTATTTTGGAAGTTAGCTGTACACCACTGCAACCATCTCAAATACCAATAAGCATATATTCATAAAATGAAATATTTGTCAGAAAAAAGGTTCAGGCTTGGGTAGGAGTAGGCACACAGTTGCTATCTAAAAGCTCAGGCTGGATTGGTGTTGTTCTGATACCAGGTTTGGTCCTTTGATACCACTGATAACCAATCATTTTTCATAAAATGAAATGTAAACTTTACAAATCTTTTCAAAAACATTTCTTAAAATATCTGACACACAAAATCAGAAATAAAGTTACTCAAGATGTGAGCTAATTGTACATAATAGCACTGCCATTGTTAAACCATCAACAAACCTTATTCATACTTGTCGTGTATCTATCTGTTAGTATTCAAGGTTATCTTGATTCAAAGTTCCTTAAGAGATCAGGGTAGTTGTCAGACAGATGCTCTGCAAGGTTGAACATGTTGTTTCCCTTGGCGAGACAAGCTTCTCAGCATTTTTTGCAAAAGGGCGCTGTAATAATGCTGTCAGGCTCACCTTTATCTTCGGCTTTGTAGGCAAAGTACTGTCATATTTCAGCTTGAGCACCCTGATTTCCAACAAGTTGGGGACGACCAGCATTATATTACAGCTGCTATTATATCAAGCTAACTTCTCTTCCTCCACAAGGACACAGAGCTATGCAGCCAGCTTTCTCTCACTCACAGTTCCACACACACACACACACACACACTCACACATACACGTACACACACACACACTTACGGGCCAGTAGGTACACCCACTACATCAAGGTTCCCTTCAATTCTAGGGGTGTAATACATTTTTTTTGCTGTACCAAAAATGATCCCGAACAGTTGAAGTGATAACTAAGGTGTGTACAAAACCGTTTAAAATAAATTTAAAAAAAATTGGTACCATGGTACTTTTTTTGGAGCGGTACACTGTGCAACCTTAATTTTGGACCACCCTCTTTTTGGCATTACAAAGTGGGAAAAGCCACAAAATGCCTATAAACATCTGTGGCAGACACTTATGACAGACCTCTCAGGCCACACAGTTGTAGTTGTGCTTCCACAAATGTCTCATCTTTGTGTATTTTCATATTCCTATTTTCCTTTTAAGGGTTCAGGTAAACATAACCAACCAAGATGAGCTTTCTTGAGCTGCCTATCACCGACAGTGCTGTGGACGCATTATTGTCTATAATGAAGACTCTGCCTGTTCAAAAAAACAATGTTTTCTTTTCTCTCACCACGGATAAACAAAGACTCAATATTTTTTGAAATTATGCCTAAATATTAGATTGGTTTATTCATCTGAGCGTGGTGCATTCATGCAGTGAATCTCCTGTAAATATGCACAAATGATGCATGAACCCAATTATGCCTGGCATGGAGTGGAGGCTAAAAATATACAGCGTAGTACGATTCTGTGTTATTTTCCCAGACAGCCGTTACAACAAGTCTTCTGTTTTATTATTATTATTATTTTTTTCCCTCATTGACTGAATTCAAAGGCAGAAGTAATGCAGAAGTGATCCTTAAGGTTTCCATAGCAACCCCAGTATGTCAGTTTTTATAACCTGAGCGGTTTTATCTTTAATCAGGACACCTGTTTCATTTTGAAAAAGCACCTGTTACATGTACTGCCAAACATTATAAATGGCGTGGGCTGCATTTTCCAAAGAACAAATAAAAAAAAATACAATTAAGATCACGGTTATGGGATTATCTTTGAAAACCTGCGGCTTTTTTTTTTTTGAAATTACAGTGAGCGGTAAAGCACGTAGCATTGCCATGTCTGACAGTTTGTATAAATTAGGGGCTAAATAATAAAAACCTCCCCTTTCCAATTTGCCGCTAATTGAAAGAAACCCCGGGGATGTTCTTCCGCCAGAGCTTCGTGTGATACCCGCGTTGAAACAAAGGACGTCTCGGGTTTGGGTCACATGACCTCGGCGCCCCGCCGCGGCGTTATGCGGCTGCTCGATGGATGAGCCGCGTCAGCCCGCGCCCGCCGACCCGCCACTTTCCCCCCCCCCCCGTCCCCCGCAGGCCGCCGCGCGGAGGCCATTACGGCTCCAGGAAGCCGAGCACGGTCTTAATTAGGAGCGGAGAGAGGGGTAACGCCCACGCTGGCGTCTCGGAGACGTCTGTGGCACGTACACACCGCGGTACGAGCCCTGGCCAGGTGAGCGCCGCACAGCCACGCTAAGCCGACTCTGACCCGTGGGTGTGACTGTGGTCACTGGGCAGCTGAGCTCCGCACAGCCACGCTAAGCGGACTCTGACCCGTGGGTGTGACTGTGGTCACTGGGCAGGTGAGCTCCGCACAGCCACGCTAAGCCGACTCTGACCCGTGGGTGTGACTGTGGTCACTGGGCAGGTGAGCTCCACACAGCCACGCTAAGCCGACTCTGACCCGTGGGTGTGACTGTGGTCACTGGGCAGGTGAGCTCCGCACAGCCACGCTAAGCGGACTCTGACCCGTGGGTGTGACTGTGGTCACTGGGCAGGTGAGCTCCGCACAGCCACGCTAAGCGGACTCTGACCCGTGGGTGTGACTGTGGTCACTGGGCAGGTGAGCTGCGCACAGCCACGCTAAGCCGACTCTGACCCGTGGGTGTGACTGTGGTCACTGGGCAGGTGAGCTGCGCACAGCCACGCTAAGCGGACTCTGACCCGTGGGTGTGACTGTGGTCACTGGGCAGCTGAGCTCCGCACAGCCACGCTAAGCGGACTCTGACCCGTGGGTGTGACTGTGGTCACTGGGCAGGTGAGCTCCGCACAGCCACGCTAAGCGGACTCTGACCCGTGGGTGTGACTGTGGTCACTGGGCAGCTGAGCTCCGCACAGCCACGCTAAGCGGACTCTGACCCGTGGGTGTGACTGTGGTCACTGGGCAGGTGAGCTGCGCACAGCCACGCTAAGCGGACTCTGACCCGTGGGTGTGACTGTGGTCACTGGGCAGGTGAGCTCCACACAGCCACGCTAAGCCGACTCTGACCCTTGGGTGTGACTGTGGTCACTGGCCAGGTGAGCTCCGCACGGCCACGCTAAGCGGACTCTGACCCGTGGGTGTGACTGTGGTCACTGGCCAGGTGAGCTCCGCACGGCCACGCTAAGCGGACTCTGACCCGTGGGTGTGACTGTGGTCACTGGCCAGGTGAGCTGCGCACAGCCACGCTAAGCCGACTCTGACCCGTGGGTGTGACTGTGGTCACTGGGCAGCTGAGCTCCTGCTCAGGTGTTACAGAAATGTTTACCTGCAGAGGTTTACTTTCAGGCTGTATGTTAGACACTACCGAAGTAGGGTCCTGAATGTATCAAACAACATCTACTGTAATAACTAAATTCTGCTTATTTACATATCTGCTCTTCCGTTTACAAAAACGCCAAAAATTCTAAAAGTAAATACCAGACTCAATATTACTTTTGCCACTTCAACATTATTGTGACACAGTTTTTGTTGCTTTGTCTCTATACTCCAGGAAATTGAGTTTGAATTAAAACCGTGAATATGAGGTTGAAATAAACTGTCTGCTTTAATTTGAGGGTATTTACATCCATTTCAGATGATCATAGTCCTTTTTATACATAGTCCCCTTGTTTTAGGGGAGCTCAGCTGTCTGTTGGCCAGTTATGTGTCTTTGTATTATTAGTTAATGCACAAGAAAGCTAACAAAAGATCTTAAGTTCATTCTAGGTGTTGAATTTGCATTTGGAGCCTGTTGCAGTTGTCTTTCAACATGAGGATCAGATAAGTGTCAATGCCAGCAAAGCAGGCCATAATGAGGCTGAAAAATCTGAATAAATCGATCATAGAAAAGGCCAAAACCTTGGGTGTGTCAAAATCAACTGTTTAATACATTGTTTGGAAGCAAGAACACACTGGTGAGTTCAATAGCAAATGACCTGGTAAACCACAGAACATCACTGTAGTGGATGACTGAAGAATATTTTCAGTTGTGAAGCAAAACGCCTTTTCAACTGTCAAACAGAACAAGAACACTCTGGTATGTAGGCACAGATATGTCAAAAACTACCACAAAGAGAAGACTACTCCACTACCTCAGAGGTTTCAACATAAGATGCAAACAGCTGGTAAACCTCAAGAACAGAAAAACCAGGTTAGATTTTGATTTAAAAAGTGCAATAAAAAATTGTATTGTTCTGGAACAAAGTTTTATGGACAGATGAGACAAGTATTAGCCTGTACCAAAGTGATGGAAAGGAAAGAAGACGTGGGGAAAGAAAGAGACTCCTCATGACCCAAAGCACTTCCCCATATCTGTGAAACATGATGGAGATTGTGTTATGGCTTGGGCAGCTATGGCCGCCACCGTGACTAGCTCTCCTGTCTTCACTGATGAGCACAATGAATTCTGAAGTGTACAGAAACGTTGTGTTTGCTCAGGTCCAGCCGAATGCCTCAAAACTCATTGGATCGTGCTTCACCTTGCAGCGGGACAATGATTCCATTCCAAAAGTATTTCATGGCCAAAGAGTGGAGTGTTCTTGTTTGGCCAAGTCAATCACTCCTCCTGAATCTAATTGAACATGCGTTTCACTTGCTGAAGACAAGACTGAAGGAAAAATGCCCCAGAAACAAACAGGAACTGAAGATGGCTGCAGTACAAACCTGGCAAAGCATCACCAGAAAAGATACCCTGCGTCTGATGATGTCTATCATGGGTCACACACTTCATCAACAGCCATCAAATGCAAAGAATTTGCAACCAAGTACTAAATACGATGACTTCATTTAAGATTATGTTTTTCTCCAATTACTTTTGGTCCCCTAATATATGGGGACAATCTTATAAAGAGGGTTTGAATTCGTATAAGGACCGCTGGATATGGATGTAAATACCCTTAAATTGAAACTGAGCCTGAAACTTTCCAGCCGTCACATGGCGTGTTGTGAGCTGTTGACTGGTTGAAGTGGTATTTTCATCATGGAGTTTGATGTGCCTGAGCCATTTTGTAATTTCGTGACTCGCCGAGCACCATGGTGGGAGGGGAGCCGCTGCTGGGGGTGCGTCAGTCAATATGGCATAGCATAGTATTCTCAAGCAACTCAGCAAAATTTTCCCGTCAGTCAGGTCTGCATTTGTGCGTTTCAACACCCGCCTGCTCAGACCACGTCTATGGCTCTGTGGGGGGTGATACTTTACAATGTTTTGTGGGGGGTGATATTTTACAGTGTCTGTTGGGGGTGATACTTTACAATGTTCTGTGGGGAGTGATACTTTACAATGTTCTGTGGGGGTGATACTTTACAATGTTCTGTGGGGAGTGATACTTTACAATGTTCTGTGGGGGTGATACTTTACAATGTTCTGTGGGGGTGATACTTTACAGTGTTCTGTGGGGGGTGATACTTTACAATGTTCTGTGGGGGGTGATGCTTTACAGTGTCCTGTTGGGGGTGATACTTTACAGTGTCCTGTTGGGGGTGATACTTTACAGTGTTCTGTGTGGGGGGTGATACTTTACAGTGTTCTGTGGGGGTGATACTTTACAGTGTTCTGTGGGGGGTGATACTTTACAGTGTTCTGTGGGGGTGATACTTTACAATGTTCTGTGGGGGTGATACTTTACAGTGTTCTGTGGGGGTGATACTTTACAATGTTCTGTTGGGGGTGATACTTTACAATGTCTGTGGGGGGATACTTACGTGTCTGTTGGGGGTGATACTTTACGGTGTTCTGTGGGTGGTGATACTTTACAGTGTTCTGTTGGGGGTGATACTTTACAGTGTTCTGTTGGGGGTGATACTTTACAGTGTTCTGTGTGGGTGGTGATACTTTACAGTGTTCTGTGTGGGGGGTGATACTTTATGGTGTTCTGTGGGTGGTGATACTTTACAGTGTTCTGTGTGGGGGTGATACTTTACAGTGTTCTGTGTGGGGGGTGATACTTTATGGTGTTCTGTTTGGGGGATACTCTACTGGGTTATGTGGGGGGGGGGTACTTAAACAGGGTTCTGTGGGGGGTTAGGATGTTACTTTACAGAATGTTTTATGGAAAGTACTTTATAGGGTTCTGTTGGGGGGGATAGTTTGCAGAGTTCTGAGGGGGGTGATACTTTACTGAGTGTTCTGTCGGAGGGTACTTTATAGGGTTCTGTGGGGGGTACTTTACAGGGTTCTGTGGGGAGGCTATACATTACTGGATTCTGTGGGGGGGGGGGGCTATACTTTACAGGGTTCTGTGGGGAGGCTATACATTACAGGATTCTGTGGGGAATGTTTAGATTGTGAATAGTGATGTCACTTGGAAAGATGCAGTCTAATTTCAGCAAGTGCTTGGGATTTCTAGTGAAATAAAAGCATGTGTGGCAAGACCTCCGGTATCACTGAACACAGGATTAGATTAATTGCACGGAGGAATTAATTTTCTGGTGTGCAAATAAAATCTATTTTTGTACGATGCTCTGAATGTTACAGTCCTAGAAGGAAAGTACAATTTCATGCATATTTATATTGCAAGTGTATCACAAAAAAAAGGATTATAGAGGTGCCATTTAACAGGCTATATGGCAGATTTTGTGTAGTGTGTTTGCTTTCAGATTTTTCCTTCAGCAAGAGAACATAGCCTTTTCATAGATGTGGCTCTAATTTAGAAAAGAAGCACTGCTTTTATTTACATTACTTGAAACAGGCTTTCTGGAAGTGCTGTTTTATCCAATTTTAGTACAGTTTGTGACCAGCCATGGGGGTTGTGTATGTGTGTGTGTGACTGTGTATGACTGTGTGTGTGTGTGTGTGTTCATGTGTACATGTGCTTGTTTGTGCGTATTCTTTTGTACCCAGCTTTTCATCCATGTAGTCATTGAAAGAGGAATTGGACTTTTCATTTGAAATAAACAGTAATAAAGTGAAAAAAATAAAATAATAAGAAGCAGAGTTGGAGGGTGCTGTTTCCTAGCAACCTGACTAGGGCTGTTGTAGAATCCATGTGATATCTGTTTGCGGGGAATTCATGAGAAAAGGCGAGCGAGAGATAGAGAGAAAGAGAGAGAGTGAGAGAGAGAGAGAGAGAGTGTGTGTGTGTGTACTTATGGATTTATGTTTTGTGTTTGTGTGGATCTGTGTGTACGTGTGCATGTCCGCGCGCATGTGTGTCTGTGTGTCTACTTTTACAGGATATACAAGATTAACGTTACTGCACATCAGTATGTGATCATAATATGATGTCAACAACCTGTGAGAGCAACAGTTCAATAAATCAGCTAATAAAGAGTACTGAAGCTGAGCAGATGACCATTTTTCTTGATCTGAATATGGCAGTTGGCTCATTCCACTGCTGGGGGGCACAGGGACAGGGGCCCTGGATGTGTGGCTCTGCAGGAAGAAAAACCCATTCTATTACCACAGGTGTCCAAGCCATCCAGAGTGGATGAAGTTACAACAGAGAGGAACCGTGACATAGGCTACCTCATGCAGCAGTTTTTACACTGGGTGCGGTACTGGGGGGGGGATGGGGGAGGTACACATTACAGAGTGCTCCGTAAAAAAATGCTAACTGCAATGTGGAAATACGTATAATTAGGTTCTTTGAGAGAAGGGTTGAATATTAGGCAATCTACCCAGTGGTGAGTACACGTTGTTTGAAGTACAGTAGACATATACAGGGCTGTAGCAGTTGTCAAAGATCTGTGCTGATACTCCTTGATGGAGAGCAGGCTGATCCATCGAAATTTCCTGTCTTTTGAAGCTTCCGGCAAATGCAAACAACATCACATTAAACATGGTTTATTGTGATGAATAAACTATGGTTGTTACGTTTCGGGCTAGGCGGCATCCAAAATGCAGGACTCAAAGACAGCAGTTTTAGGGAACTCAGAAAGAGATGTTTTATTGAGTGGACAACAGAGGGCGGTAGGGACCAGGGCTGGCTGGGAACAGGGACAGCGAGGGTTGGTGAGGAGGTGGTCCGGGGTTCGGCTTGGCGTGGCGCTGGAAGGGATTCCTTGGGCTTCGGCAGCGGAACAGGGCTGGGAACTGGGAGGCCGGCGAAGGACGGGCTGGATCGGGAGGTCGGAGCTGGGGAGGTAAACAGGGTGAAGGAGAGAGAACACGAAACAATACGAGACAAGGACAAAACACTTGGACAAGACAGACTGGGGAACACCGTGAAACTAAAGTGCATAAACCAAATAGAACCTTTTGTATTCACTCAGTTTGTCAAAAAAAGAAACAAAGGAAGGTACTAAGAAATCGGGGTACGGGGAAATTATCACTAGGCTTGATTCAAAGCAAGAAATGCTAGGTTCGAGGCTTGGCAACAAATCAACGATCTGGCAAAGACTGAAACGAAAAGCGTGCTTTTATACTTTGGCTAATTGGAACTAATAAGGGGGGTGTGAGGAATGTGACCTGAACGGAGCGAGAAAATGGCTGAGGGCTGGAATCAATTAGGAGGTGAATTGGGGATGTGGTCACGCCCACCCTGTGGGTTATTTTTTTCTTTGTTACTGTTTATTTCAAATGAAAAGTCCAATTCCTCTTTCAGTGTCTACATGGATGAAAAGCTGGGTACAAAAGAATACGCACGAACAAGCACATGAACACACACACACAGTCATACACAGTCACACATACACACACACACACACAACCCCCATGGCTGGTCACAAACTGTACTACAATTGGATAAAACAGCACTTCAAGTAATGTAAATAAAAAGCACAAGGAACATTAATAACAGGAACACAAGGAAATACAAATGACAATCGAAACACGAGGGCATGACGATGGTCTTCAAGCTGTCTGCACAAGCTGCCATCTGAATCAGTGAAAGGGGGCGGGGACAGAGATTCGACTGTACAGCACGTAGGGAGGTCTAAGATCAGCTGAGCAGGAGCATTCTGAAAGAGGGCGGGGACAGAGACTCGACTGTACAGCACGTAGGGATGTATAAGATCAGCTGACCAGGAGCATTCTGAAAGGGGGCGGAGCCAGCCTGATGTCACTGGCTGCAAGGCTGGGGATTTCAGCCCAGACCAGCCGAGCCTACCCTACAGGAGTTTCATCTTATCTTATAGTTACATCCTTTCTATTTTATAAGTATATCCCTTCTATGTTATAGATGTTTCATTCTTATGTTATAGATATGTCTTTTCTATGTTATAACTATGTTTGTATTATGTTATAGATATATCGTTCCTATGTTATAGATATGTCCTTATTATTTTGTTGGTATATCCTTCCTATGTTACAGATATAGCCTTCTTATGTTGTAGATACACTACCGTTCAAAAGATGAAACAGATGTTTGGCATCTGGGCCTTCCACTACTCCATCCAGTTTGCTCTCTTCTTTCAAGGCAATAGTGCACACTTTTGTATGAAATATTAATTTTCTTGGTAATCTCACATAAAATAGCCTTCATCTCTCAAAAGAACAATTGACTCGTGAGTTTCTAGAGAAAGCTGTTTCTTTTTGGCCATTTTTGAAACCAAAATTGAACTTTAGACATGTCAGTGTGCTAGGTACTGTAGCAACTGAAAGAAAGATATTTTTTAGCTTAATTAAACCGCACAATTGTTTTTAATTGCACTAAATGTAATGGGAGTGCTTTCTCTAGTACAACATTAGCACATTAGCATGAATACTTAAGGGTGGGATTACACAGTGTGCTATTGGTACACTGGCTGTGTGTAATGGCTGCTAAAAATGAGGCTTTGCAATAATATAAGATTCAATTAAAAAAACGTTATTTTAGACAGTAATTGTAATTTGTAACATTATCAGTGTCTTGGCTGTATTTTTTGATCAACATAATGCTACCTTGGTGAATGAAAGTATCAGTTTTTTTGAAAAGCATAAAAATTCCTCAGTGATGCCTTTTGAACAGTAGTGTATATCTTTCCTATCTTTATATATATATATATATATATATCTCCTTCATTCAGGACGTAACTCAATGTGCTTTACACAACAAGCAGTTCAGATGTAACTGGTAAAAAAAAAAATCAACCACAGAAATCATACAACAAAGGAAGTAACAGCAAATCCTAATTCAAGACGCTTAATCAAACGCTGCACTGGAAAGGTAAGCACTTAGGATGTGTTTAAAAGCCGAGATTCTTGCCGAGCCATCGGCTGAGTTGTGGCAAGGTTCCTGAGACGTCTGGATTCACATGGGCATGGGATTTCCCATAAATCTACCAATCAAAACTGAGAAGTGAAAAAGCGCTTCCATTCCTTTCTTCGGTCGGGTAACTTTGACGGATAACGTCTGGAACCAGTCGCAAGTCACGTAGCTACCTCTCCTGGTCCGCTTATCATGAGCGTTTAGGTGCAGAACAACTACTGCGCATCTCCCACCCGAATAGATGAGGTGGGTTTTACCCCCTTTGTGTGTAAATGCGTCACGATCTTTGTGTAGAAGTTTAGGTCAGAACGTGCCCTTCGTGTAAGAACATTCATTAAACAAGTTACATTACATTACATTACAGGCATTTGGTTAGTTAATACACTCAAGGGCTGTTCTCATTTAGAGTCCCCCGTTGATGCTTTTATGAGGAACATGCACTGTATTACTCTCAGCTGCGGTCTATCCTGCTTTGAAATGAAGGGGGAAAAAACTATATTCACACAAGCATCAGTGCTCTAATCACTAACTTCTCTGTGTTTGCACACACTTGTTTGGGCTGTATCCCTATGTGGTGCGTTTGCTTGGCTACGCCTTCATATGATCAAATATCATCACACAACTTTTTATTACCGAGGCAACGTATCGGCGGGCAACCGCATAGCCAAGGAGGCTAAAGCAGTGGCACAATTTGGACTCAAACCCGCGCGCCTCCGGTCTGGACGAGCACTAGCGCAGCAGACCGCGCGGGCGATCGCAGATTAACGAGAAGACGGATTTTGGTAATTAAGACGCCGGGAGATTGGCTCAAACGTGATTGAATTTGCCGATTTGGCTGGGGCACGAGCGTCCGCTGTTGCCCCGTGGGCCAGTGAGTCACTCTGCTCTTCACCAGGCTGCCACGCTTCTCCCCTCGCTGCTGAAGGCTTTTCATTAGCATGTTGACTGACTGGGGGCGGGTGGGTGGACTCTGTCAGGAGCGCCGGATGGCTACGGACTCTGGTCAGGGAGGCCGCGCGTGATTGGCTGTAACTCCGGCAGATGGACTCGTCTCCTCGCCGTAATGAGGGAGGGCTGGGAAATAAGGGGAAGAGGAAACACACCAGCACGGACCTGCTCTTTCTCATCCCTCTCTCTCCCCCTTCTCTTCCTCTCTCCCATTCCACTTCCTTTCTCTCTCTCGTCTCTCTTGTTCTCGCAATCCCCTTTCTCTCATTCTTTCATTTTTCCATCCCTCTTTTTCTGTCTTTTTCTGTCTGTCTTTCTCCCATCCCTCTCTACCTGCCTCCTTTCTCTCTCTCTCTCTCTCTGTGCTGTCAGTGGGAAATTCCCAGGGTCCCTCAGTGCCCCCTGAAAATTCCACCACAAAATGTGTTACCATCACCATGGAGACAGGAGGGGGAAGATCAGCATTCGATCCGAGTCCTGAGTTCACCCCCCACCCCCCCACTCCCCTCCCCCCTCCCCACCTCCCCCAGGCTCAGCAGGTTCACCCTGTCTTCACCTGATCACTCTTCACCCTCAGCCAGGGAAAAGAAAATCAAAAACACAACACAACAGCAGCCAGGTCTCCTGAAAATCTGATTGTTTTCCCTGTCTCGAACACGGCCCGGCGTGCCACGGCTCCGATAATCAAGCCCCCTTCAGCAGAAACGCCTTCTGTCGGACCGGGCTCAGCCGTCAGGGGGCCGTCTTCAGGCCCCGAGGCAGGGCTTTGGGCTGAGGAGCGCGCGCGGCTTTGCCGCCTCTTCCCTCCACAAGCCGGAAAAACACGCGCGATCCCTCGAGCGGCCGCGCTGGTTAGCGCCGCTGTTCCGATCCGCTTTTCTTTTTTTTCCTCTTTCTTCTTCAGCCTGATCCCGCCAGGTCCGGTCTCCCCCCCCGCCCGGCTGCTCTCGAGCGGCCCGTTCTCCCCCCCCCGCCCGGCTGCTCTCGAGCCGCGTGTCCATCGAAGATCGCTCAGGCTTATTTATTCTGCACGGTTTATGATTGTGAACGACAGGCCTGTGGAAGTAAGACACTCTTTCCTTTCTCATTCTCTCTGTAAAGGAAGTGAGGATTACTGCGTAGGGCTGGGCTCAGCAGGGCTGAGACTTCCTGCGCTTTACAGATGGTTCCCTCAAGTGTTTTTGTCATTTTGTTTTGACAATGCGTGCTAGAAATTCCATGTGCACAATCGAATCCAGACCGGATCAGTGTGTGTGTGTGTGTGGGAGTGTGCGTGTGCGTGTGTGTGTGTGTGTGTACATATGTACATCTGCTTGTTTGCAAGTGTGCGTGTGCGTGCGCAAATGTTTGATGGTGCAGACCCTTAGAAGTCTGACAGACGAATGTGGGTTTGGTGGAATGCATAGTGCCAACTGTACTGGCCCGAATATCCCAGCATCCTGTTGGCCTTTTTTACTGCCTTTTTACTGCTACAGCACAGTGCCTAGATCCACTTAAGTCATTTTCAAATTGAGCACATTCCAACTTCATTCCTCCCATAAAGTATGTTTTTATTACCCACACGTAGAACTTTTTTTAATATTTATTTTCATAAAATTTCATTTTCTAGGTTACTGCCCACTTCTGGGTTACATTAGTACATTATAAAATTAGCTGAACCTCCCAGTTTTGTATCATCTGCAAATTTAACTAATGTACTTTCAATGTCCCTGTCAAGGTTATTTATGTAAATAGGGAAGAGCAGTGGCTCCAGCACTGGTCTTTGTGGGACTCCACTTCCCACAGTACCCCGTTCAGATAAGATCCCTCCAACTACTACTCTTTGTGTTCTACCCTGTAGCCAGTTCCGCACCCACTCCTGTAGTCCTACTGTCTTCATTCTGATAATGAGTCTCTCGTGGTACCTTATGTAATGCTTTTTGGAAATCTAAATATATAATATCATAAGCCTTGCTACAATCAAAGAACTTGGTAGCTTCCCCAAAGAATGCCAAAAGATTTGTCAGTCATGACCCTCCCTTGTGAGAACCATGCTTGCTATTTTAAAGAAATAATTCTAACTTGTAACTAATGATAGATTCCAGTTTTTTACGTGCGTTGCAAGTTAAACTGACAGGCCTGTAGTTTCCTGGATCAGTACGGTCTCTGTTCTTTTATATTGATATTACATTACCTCGCTTCCTGTTGTCTGGCATTTCTCCAGTTTCTATAGACTAAAAATACCTGCCAGTGGATTATAGAGGATTTCACCGAATACCCTTGGGTACATGCCATCAGGCTCCGCTGCTTTATTTGTCTTTAGTTCATGTAATTTATCCAGTACTTTATCCTCCATCTGAATATCGGCTAAGACATTCTGAGCGCTGAATGTACCTTCCGGCCTATTAGTAACCTCCTCTCTGGTAAAACAGCAGCCATTTATGGTAGCAACAATGCAAGCAAATCTTGGTCTCGTCTGTTAACAAGATCTTTTTCCAGAACTATACAGGCTCTTTTAGGTACTTCTTAGCAAACTGAAACCTGGCCCTGGTGGTTTGTATTAGAGATCGCCCAATCAATTGGTCTGGCCAATATATCAGGCTGATATGAGACAATGTTTTCGAGACAATGGGCATTCGCCGACAGAGACAATTACGGAAGTACAGGCCAAGTGTAACACTTTTTCATTGTAATAACTTCAACACCCTCTGACCATTTCCACCTGATCATCCAAACAGAAAAAAACATGTATGATGTCAGTTGGTGTTAGACTGTGTTTGCCGTTGGCATGAAGGCACAGAAAAAAAAATCTCTGACATATTTGGTAAACAGAAAACAAACACAATTTTGGACTTGAGAGAGATGATAGTAGTCACTGAGCTCCTGGGGAACTCAGGAGACTGTGTGCGTGTGTGTGTGTGTGTGTGTGTGTGTGTGTGCGCGTGCGTGCGTGCGTGTGTGGGGTTGCTATTTGTGCGAAGTGGAAAAAAATGCTTATTTATTTCACCTGTCAGTCTAATAAATTCTGCTCCATGACAAGTTTACACAGAAAGAGCCTAAAGGGACCAACGGTGAGTGGGCTGGGCAGAGAAAAGATGGGACGACTGGGCAGAGAATCATTGATCATCTTTCAGTGTAGCCTCTGTATTTCTGTTTGTGAAGTCTTCTGCCGACAGTAATCACTGACACATCTATGTCTGCCTCCTGAAGAGTGTTTCTTAACCGTTTGGTCAGGTGTTTGAGGGTTTTTTTTTTCATTATGGCGAGAATTCTCAGGTCATGAACTTTAGAGTTCTTCCTTGGCCTACCAGGCCCTTTGCGATTACTGAGCTCTCCAGTGCTCCCTTTCTTCTCAATAATGTTCCAAATAGTTGATTTTGGTAAGTCTACGGTTTGGCCTATGTCTCTGACAGTTTTTTTTTCTTCTTAGTTCTCAGCCTCATAATGGCTTCCTTGACTTTCACTGGCACGACTCTGGTCCGCTTGTTGACAAACGCCAATAACAGACTCCAAAGGCAATCAAAAGCCTAGAATCAAGACTAGACACTGAAAGCTCTTACACCTGCACCAAGGAAGCAATTGAACACACCTGACTCATCCGAAACCCCTGAGAAAGCCATTTGTCTCAAACGTTACAATGCCCTGAAATGGATGCGCTGTGTATAAAAAGTCCTGTCATTTCTACAACGTGAAATCGAAAGTTGTAAATGCGAAGATAATATGATGAGCGAGAATCTGTTAAACCACCGAATGTTAGGTTACAAAACTGAAATGGGAAGTAGAAACAAATCAGGTTAAAAAAAATTGGTTTGGTCCAACATTATGGAATTCATTGATATACAACACACAACACACACGAAGAAATAAAATGCTGTCCTTAATTGAGTACACCATAGAGATTAGTGTAGGAATTAGCATTTTATACAAACCACAGAATACGGACAAACAGAGCAACAGAGTATCTATACAAGATTAAAGAAAATAACAAAGCGCAGAAAATAACTTGTGTAATGTGTTGAATAATTTGAGCCCAAAGTGGGAATGAAAGCTGTTGACTGTCTGCTTCACAGAATTGCTGAAGGAAATGGAGAGTTCTTCAAGCGCATGGAGAACATTCTGCAGAAGCAGGAAACCGTGGAGCGGACCGCGCAGACTGAGGTACTGTAGATATGTGTTTAGGGAACAGGTGTTGGGATGTGTGTTAAGGGAACAGATATCAGAGATGCTGGTCTCTCTCTCTCCTGACAGTGTGAAGGACAGGACAGGGCCTCACCCCCTCCAGAGTGCCCTGACCAGGCCTGCATCCCCGAGAAAGTGTCCAGGAGAGAGGTGAGTTTCCCAGGGGTTAGGGTTAGGGTTAGAGGGTGTTCAGGATAGAGGTGAGTTTCCCAGGGGTTAGGTCATACGTAAGACACTAATGCGACCTGTCTTTCAGCTGGATCTGCTTTATGAAGAGGTGGTCTACACAGTGGTGAATCGGGTGGGCGTGGCCTCCCCAGAGTACGTGACCAATGAAGGGGAGCTCTTCTCCTACCTACAGAAGGTCTGTGGCTTCCTTACAGTCTATACAGCCTAAAAGCAGCGAGAGCTGTCTTTCTCCGCTTTCCCCCCTGAGATCACATGTTTCTCACCAGAACCAGGAAATACAGCGCTGTGAAAAAGTAATCGGCCCCTATCTGATTTTAATCTGTTATTGTATATTTGTGACCTTGAATGGTTTTGAGATCTTTAGATAAAATATAATATGAGACAAATGGAACCTGAGTAAACAAAAAAATCAATTTTTCAATTGTTATTTCACATATGTAACAAAAAAACGTTATCAAACATCCATATCATCCGTGTGAAACAGTAATTGCCTTGTTAATTACTCAATCAAGCAATTAATCAAATTTAATTGATAAGTTGATTCAGCTGATTGAACGCAGCCAGGCTTGATTCCAGTCCACCCTGTTGAATCAAAACCTTGGTCATATCGAACCTTACCATCAGAGTGAAGTACAAGCACAATGTGCCTCTGTCAAAGGGAATTCCAGAAGAGATGAGAAAAAAAATTGTTGAGATATATCAGTTTGGAAAGGGTTACAAAGCCATTTCTAAGGCTCTGGGACTCCACCAAACAATTGTATATACTGCGTCGCCCACTAAATAGAATGAATGTATCGAATGTATGTACATTTATCACAGCTGTTACCAATTGTTATTACATCATTAATCCACCACGTGAACACTGCAAGCAGCCATAGCAGAAACTGCGGCCTGCGTGTTACATTTTAAGAGGCGCAACCGCTAACCCTACAGACACTGACTTTGCATAGGCCCTGCTGAGTAAAGCACATTCTTCACACTTGAATATCACTAACGTTACCTCGACTTTGCCTAGCTGACAGCAATAAGCTAGGCAAAGTCTGCAAACATCTATTGCGCCACCCACAAAACGATTATCTGCAGACCACAAAAAAAAAAAAAAAACATTTTGTCACAGAGCTTGCCAGGCTGAATAACAAAGTATGGGCCTACCTTACAATGACGCATCTGGGCCCTGCTTGTCCCAGATGCGTCGAACTCCCGAAGCACCCACTCTGTGTCAATTTCAAAGTCATTGCGAATGTTCATCAATGCCAATCCTGGCAATCTGGCCTCTGTCATGCTGTTCCGTAAATCTGTCTTTAAGTGTCTCAAACAGCTGAATGTGGCCCAGCAGTGGGCACAGGCATGGTAGGAAGCACTGTCAGTGTGGTGTGAATATCAGGGAACATATCCACAGTACTCTCAGTTCTGCACATGCATCAGATGGCCTGTCGTCTTGCGTCGTTGTGAACCGGCGTTTCCAAATCTCCAGTTCCGTATCCGCTCGTTCTGTGTTGGGCATCCCTGAACGGTATTCCCGTTTGGTGACATCCACGCCGCAGTACTTTCTGTCAACAGAAAGCTTTTCAGGCGGCTGACATTGTCCTTTTAGCCGCGGCGAAGGGCTGCACACCCGATCACTTGGCTCCGTTATCAGATGATTCAAAAACAGGAGGAACAGCTTTAGTCTCTGGCATTCCATTGTCGAAGCACCTGGAGTGTTCGATCGCTTGGTTTGAATGCCTGCGTGTCGCGGCACTGAAGGACTGACCTCGAGTTTCTCAGCCAAGTCACTGGCCTTTTTTCCATTAGCCATGAAAAGCAGAGCTCTCACGCTTGCTGTTAAGGAGTGACGCCATGTTGCTAGCGAGTTCGCTGGCTTTAACCAGATCGCATATTTGACTTTGAAGTCCATTGCTCAGAGGGGTTACATACTGCGGTATACCTTGACAAGCAACGGTGCTGATAAGGAAATGAAAGGACTCCAATGCTCTGGTTAGCGAAATGGCCGTTTTACTGGTTGTGCTGCCTGGATCTCACGGTAAATTGGAAATTGTGGTATGCAGGTCCGCATAATTGGCGATGACGGTTGATACCCATTGGTCACAGCACGGTGACTGTTTATCACAAAATTTCTACAACCGCTGTTTTTTTTTTTTCATTTTTGCCCAAGAAACAATGTAGTCTTTTAGGGGATGTGATCACAAAATGACCGGTTTATTTCACTGTATAAAGTGCATTGCGAACAACGGGAAGTTCGGCGTGAACAAATGGCAAGTTCAAAGCATGGTTTTTGCAGTGGACATAATGCGCAGCCGAATACAGTCCAGAATTTGAATCCCGCCTTAAGCTCAGTATCCTATGGCTGTAGTATGAGGCATTGGCTGGTGCTAGCTGTAAGTGCTCTTTGAGAGCTGCCTCGCCTTTTGGTCTGTGCTCCAGAAGAGCATGGAAATTGTTACGACTATCCTAGTGACCTCGGATTTGCATATTTTCTTTCCCAGGAACTGCAGTTACGGCTACAATGGCCTTCAAACTGATCTGGTGGGCTAAGTAGTGTGTTTATGGGAATGATCCAAAGCGACAGTGATTGGCTGCTGTTCACCATGACATACTCACAGAAATGGCTCACAGAAACAGCTGGCTGCCCAACCTCCGCTCGTTTGGGTACAAGCTGTCTGCCGAACCTCCGATCGTCTGGGTATGAGCCAATCGTCTAACCTCTGCTCATCTGATTATGAGCCCACTGTCTAATCCACCCTTGTCTGGGTACAAGCTGGTGACGTGCCTGCTACACCCATGCCAGTCTTCTCCCTTGCCACCTGGGGAGGCTTGATTGTTTGTCTTTAATAATGAAAAGTCTTTCCGGAACAATCTGGGGGGCTCTGCCTTCATGCTCAGAACCACAGAACAAACACTAATTTAATAACTATAGACGATATTAGAGATATGCTCTCGATGGCGCTGATGTTTGTTTCCAGGGTTCCCACGATCCAGTCTGAATCCCACGTCAGCGCTGCGATCTAAGCCCCATAATTCCTCTTTTCACTTCCACTCCTGTTGCCTAGGTATTTGATATGGGTCCGGAAGAACATGACATCATTTTACAGAGAGTTCAAGAATCCAAGGTAAGAGGCCGCCTCTGGGGTGGGGGGTGGGCGGTGGGCGGGTGCTAGTTCTGTTTGTGAAAGGAAAAAAAAGAATTCTCCACAGATACTGATCAGTGAACATTTTGTTGATCTGCGCCTGCACAGAATCGAAGTTCGACATACAGTCTGCTCCATAATAATTGTGGACAAAACATGTTTGTTTACTTATTTAGCTCTGCGTTCCATTCCACAACTTTATATGCGTAATAAAACAATTCTCATTCAGTTAAAGTGCATATTTTCAGCTTTTATTTAAGGGTATTTTATACACTTCGGTTTCACCAAATAAAAATTATAGCATTTTTTATACGTAGCTCCCCCTTTTCAGGGCACCATACTACATTAATTCTATGTAAATTAAAGTAATCATGTGCAGTATTTTGTTGTATATCCTTTTCATGCAATGCATGCTTGAAGTCTGTGAATCATAGACATCACCAGGTTCTGCAAACAGTAGTCACTGACACATCCACGCCTATGGTGAGAATTGTTCAGTCATCAACTGTAGAGGTCTTCCTTCCTTCCTTCCTAATCAAATCAAGGCTAGATACTGAAAGCTCTCTTACTGTATATCTGCACTAAGGAAGCAATTGAACACGCCTGACTAATCAGAAAGACCTGTGATGCCACTTGTCCCAAACATTATAGTGTCCTGAAACGGAGGGACTATGTATGAAAAGTGCTGTAATTTCTACATGGTGAAACCAAAATGTGTAAGAACACCCTTTAATAACACCTGAGAATCTGCTCTTTAACCACATGTGAATTGTTTGATTACAAATCTAAAATTATAGATGACAGAGCCAAATCAAGAAGAAAAAAAAAAGAAGTCTTTGTCCCAAACATTATGGAGCTCACTGCAAATCAAAGGCAAGACACAGGAGTAAAGGCATTTACAGTGGCACCCGTATAGTGTAGTCTACTGAGGCGCTGTCTCGGGTATTGATTTTACCAGACGCATTCCACAGTCCGCTTCCACGAGAGCAAAGCACATGATCCTCGCCGGAGAGATACTATCACCCACCTCTGGCTGGAGGCCGAAGCCCTCTTTAAACTGTCATTCCGGGGCCTCGCTGTGCACCGGCTATCAGCCTGAAAGCCGGCGTCCTCGGGAAGCCTCCGTAGGAGCGGAAAACATCGCGCCGCTTTAAAAGACGTTCCTCACAACGGGCCTAGCCTTCAGCACACAGCGGTGTTCTTCACACGCAGAACGCTCAGATTAAACATCTAGCAGAGAGAACGTCCTTCGATTTTTTTCGAGTCTGAAGGAAACCGAACAATCTCACGTTCCGCAGAGCCGATCGCATTCTCCTCGCGTTTTAGGAAATGTATGCTGTCGTCTAGAATCTACACACGGTTATTGTGCATTTACTGTAATTCAGGCTGATTCTGCTTTCACCTCACAACAATTATTTCATTAAAACAGAGAGCGACTTTCTCCTTGAGGGTCTCTGTCATGAAGGGAAAAAATCTTCTGGCTAAAGACGCCAATGGTGAGATGTTTTTGCATGTTTCCTTTGATTAGTAGTGTCACTATCAGTGGAGCTACACGTTAATTTTCACTGATATGAAAATATTTCATTGATTATCATTTATTTTGCACTTATCTGTCATCCTTCAGACTTCTGTTCTCTTTGCTCATCCTCCTTACGGGCAGATTCATTCTAAACGCAATGCAAGAAAACCGCGTCCAAAACCATAGCTAAGGACGTAGCGCATTGCCGTTTAATTGAATCTGGGCTTTAGCATAGTTGCCATTCATGGCCATTATAATGGAACTGCGTATGGTTTTGGAACACACGCTTGCCTTCAGTGTTGCACCGGCGCCGGTGTCTGACCTGGAGTTCACGCTCTAAAAAGCTCCAACAGGTCATTCATCTGGCTCGGCCCGTGTATGAAACTGTAGCGGCGTGAGTCGTCAAGCAATTTCCTCCTTTGTTTGACCCTCTTTGAAATGCACGCACTGACGCGCGGTTCGTCGAACCCGGGGCGCGTCGAGAAACAAGTGGCTCGATGGCGTAACATGAGCCGGGCGCAGATGCCTTCAGAAGCAGATCAGCCAGATGGCAGCCTGTTGCGTGTAATAGCTGCATGTGACTGAGGAAGAAGTTCTGTCTTGACGACTGTGTCACCTTGGGGGGGGGGGGCCTGGCAGGATACAGCGACCCCTATTGCATGCTGGGCATCCTCCTGGGACAAAGCCCCAAGGAGCCGGAGGAGAAGAAAGAGCGGAGGTTCAGCTTTCGAAAGCGGAAGGACAAGCTGGAGAAACGGCCGAGCGTGAAGGAGGTGCTGGCGGCCCGGTCCATCCAGGTCACCGAGGTCAAACCCGAGACGCTCAACCCGGTGTGGAACGAGCACTTCATGTTGTGAGTACCGCGACATCGCCCCGTCCCGCTGATTCCGTTTTTACGTGACCGACGGCTCCAATTAGCGGTTATAAAAATTCAGCTGCATTTTAATGACGTTGGGGAGAAAGAGGGAGAAAGGCTTTAGTTCGGAGCGAGAAGAAGTGAGGCTGGAAGAAGAGAGAGAACTAGAGAAGCAGGAGGTTAAAAATAGAGATGGTCGCAAACAGGAACGGAGCTGGGGGTAGGGGCCCATGAGAATGCAGTGCCTTCTGTTTCATTCTGATATCAGTTAACACATCATAATGCCCCCCCCCCCCCCCCTTAAAAAGACAACATGGTGGACTAATATTTTCTGAACAGTGGTGGGACTACAACCACCAAAAAATGTAAACACCAAAGCACAGTAGCTGAACAGGATGTTGGGTCATCAGGTGTGGCCCGTGCTGTCTGTAAGCACTATGGCACACAGTCAAGTGTCTGCATTTCTGCACGACTCCCAACAGCACTCTTCCACCAGAAAGTCATCTCATGTTCAGCGTATGGAAGTGGACCACACCACCTCAGGGGGCTGCTCCAGAATTCGACATACATGCTCAGTGGGATTCAGAGGCAGTGACTAAGAAGTCCCAGACCAATGACCAAAAGCCACTGGCTTGTCCACGGGGCAGAGCTCTAAGAGTGTCTGGTCTGTTTTTCTGCATGTGTGCTTATAGAGAGCACTATTCCGAATTAACTGATGCTTACGTTTAAAAATCTGTTCATGTTCGAGCAGCACATCTAAGGATATTGTGCAAACAGGAGGGCTAGACATATGTTGAATTAGCTAGAGAGAGAGAGAGAGATAGCGAGAGACTCTCTTTGACAGATTTTTATAAAGTTCCAAAAATATTTTTTGGCAAAGTTACCCACTTTGCCAAAGAAATTCTCATGTTGCCCTCAAACTGGGAACCAAATGAGTTTCAAACTGTTAACATTATGCATGCAGATGGTGTTTCATAATACAGTATCAATCTGGCTGTGATCCAAAATTGTGTTTTTCTCATTTTATTCATATTACCAGGGGAAAAAATAATACATATATTGTAAAATTATAAATAAATTTCACAGTGCAATAGGTTTAAGATGTGGGTGTTTCTAAACTTATTTTATCGTCAAGATTTCTTGTCAGTTAGCAAAAATGGTCTATAATTTTTCCAACACAGATTTTTCAATGAAAATTTTAAAAGAATGTACAGTATTTAAGGAACGCATTTTATTTGTATATTTTTTGAGCGAGCGACTTAACGATACAGCACTGGACCGCGGGTGAAAGGTGGCTCCAAACCAGCGATGGGAGCACGTGAACCATCCCATTTAATTTCACGGGCTTTGAGGAATAAACTCACTTAAAGGGCTGGGACGGTTTTCGAATTTCGGTCGAAATGAATCGGTGTTTTCTCAGTCGGGATGCATCAGAAGGCGAAGCGGGCTATTTTAAACCACGCTCTCCAGTGACTCAAGCCCCCCCCCACCCCCACCCCTGTGTCTTTTACAGCGACATCGATGACGTCACCAGCGATCTGCTGCATCTGGACATATGGTGAGCCCGCTTTACGCGACGCTGCGGCTAATTCCCCCAGCATTACCGCACACTTGCCGTTTGCCATTCCCATTTCATTGTAAGCCGTCATGTCCTCAGTGCTTCCTCTCCGGTTGGAGTAATTAACAGTCGTACTACAGTGTGTCAGCCTCGGAATGTTTCTTGTCCTACAATGCGTTGACAGTGGTGGCATTTTTTTTTTTTTTTAGATATGTTCCTGCTTCAGTAGGAACTCTTAGGAACACTCTCCAGCTGTGTTTTTTTTTTTTTTTCTTTCTTGTATATCAAAGTTAGAAATTGTCTTGTTTTCTGGAAAAGGTATGTGAAATGTGAAAAGGTATTTGAAAATGAACAGCTCAGTGGGATGTTCATTTACACGGCCGATCAGTGACCTTTCCGAGGATCATTTCTGAGTGCCTGGTATGTACACCGGGTGAATGTCAGACGGAATGAGCGCCCTGGGATTTCTTTTTGCCCTCACCCGGGTCCTTTTCATTCGCCGAATGGCGTCACATGTTATCCGTAAGTAAGGAATAATGTGAAATGCTCTGGAGTCTGTCTAATACAGCCATTTCACCACTCACATTTTGCACCATTGTATAAGAATGTCAAAATTATTGAACGCACTGAACAATAAACTGCATTCATTTTATCCTGGCATTCCTCATTGACTCTTAACACCGCACACCTAACAGTTTAAGGTCCTAACATACACATAGAACTCACAACATCTGCACCCCATAGTCACTCGTCTATACACTAGTGTCGTAGCAAGATACACAATTGTATTCACGCAGGCTACACAAGCCAAAGACATCTCTGCGTCTACCAAGTTAGACAGCAATCCTTACAGAGAAACACTGCCGGTGGACAGCAGTTTCCTCTGTCTATGCATAACTGTTAACACAGAGGAAAGGTTAAAACACCATTTTGGAGTCAGATAATCAAGATGACATTAAATGAATCCCGCTCCAGTAGCACCGGGTAAGACTACACGCGTACCTTTACCACTCAGATACTTACGCTGTTTGGTTTGCGGAGGGGTTTCTTACAGTTGGTGACCTCGACTTACTCTTTGGTGTATCTGAGGTTTTTTTTTTTTTTTTTTTTTACTGTACTGACCTCTGACCTCCGCATTTCTCCAGGGATCACGACGACGACGTCTCTGTTGCCGAGGCCTGCAAGAAGCTGAATGAAGTCAGTGGGCTGAGAGGAATGGGCAGGTAAATAGGAGGGACTGATTAGGAAACCTCAGGTTTACCGCTACATCTATTCATTCACCCCACGCTTGTACACAAGGCCACTTCCGTAGCCGTTAATATTGGAACGCTTGCGAACGGTTTGTCACACTGGGATAATGCGTACCGGCACGGAACAGGCGGTAACATTATCGCCAATTAATACAGAACTAATCAGACCGAGCCACTGCACCAGCCTGTGAAATAATATATCACACGCACAGCCACTTAACGTCACGCTCGGTACAGATCAGCCCACCACAAAGGACGTGTTCAAGCTCCTTATTTCCATAACAAAAAATCCAAACGCCGTGACTACACACTTACCCTCTAAAGCCAGGATACTCTGCTCTGGCCCTGGAGACCCGCAGCGCTCATTCTTACTGTCAGAGAAGGACCGATTTAGACCTGCGACACCAGGATGAGTCAGATCTTGGCCCAATCGGTGGCATTAATCAGTCTGTCGACTGGCCAATCGGGTATAGGAGACGGCCAACGGCACTCCTGGCCTGCGAAAGGCAGGTTTGGGGGCCCCTGTAGTTACTGAAGCAGTGTGTGGCAGTCATAGAGATCACTGTGTCCCATGGTGCAAACAGAGGGGGGGGGGGGGGGGGCTGCTCTCGGCTCAGTTTAACTCACTCTGGGTCTCGCCTCACGCCAGGTACTTCAAGCAGATCGCCAAGTCGGTCCGAGCCAATGGGAGCGCGGCAGAGGAGAGCGCGGATGACTTCCTGGGGTGTCTGAACATCCCCATTAACGTGAGCTACCCTCACAAACACAGCAGTGATAGCAGTGTCACTAGCAGTAGTAGTAATAGTACTGTTAGGGGTAGCAATGCTAGTAGCATAGAGGTTGTCTCAAGAATGGGAAATAGCTTTATCACCAAGCATAATAGCATAATATTCATACCTGTTCACCAGTGTTAATGTAAACACAGCACTCCAATGTTAATGGTGTGCTGTGTTTACAGTAGAGAGCTGTATTGCTGTCGCTGTATCGCTGTCGTGTGTCACTGTGTCACTGTCACTGTGTGGCCCCGCCCCCCTCCCGTGCTCCAGGAGATCCCGGTGGCCGGATACAACAAGTGGTTCAAACTGGAGCCCCGCTCCAGCGCCTCCAGGGTTCAGGGGGAGTGCCACCTGATCCTCAGGCTCTTCATCTCCCAGGTACACCCGGCCCGTCCTTATGCGTTCCCCCAGCAACCCACGCCGCTGCCGCCGCCGCCGCCGCGGTCACTCTGTAGTGCCCCGGAGCTTTGACCACGTGACCTTTGACCCCCGTCTCTTCAGAGGGAAACGACCCTGAGCAAGCGGGACCCGCCCATGGCCATCCACGAGAAGATCCTGAGCCAGATGCTGGAGTACGAGCACGCCTGCGTACAGGTGGGACTGCGCAGGCCCCGCCCCCTCGGACCCGAGGCCAGGGCCAAAGATAAGACACCGAGTACAGCGTTTGGCGTTAATTCAATTCTGACAACGTTCAACACTCTCTAAAAGTTGATTTATTCAATTCACTCATTTTAAAATCCTCATAGAACAAAATGAGTTCAAATTCAGTTGGCAATCCGTGCATTGAATTTCAGTGAATTTACTGAATTGACTGAAATTAAATGGAATCGATCCCAGCTGACTGGGCCTCGATCCTGCCTGGCACTATGCTTCCTGAGATGCTGTGAATTAGACTGAAATGTGTAAATGTTGCAAAAATCACTCGCTGTTGTTGCTTTCCTTGTAGACAGAGCCCTACAGCTGGGATGGGAGGGTGTGTCAGGCAGCGTGGACTGTGCTATCCCATCATGCAGTGCAAACCGACCTCTCACCCCTGCAGCAAGCCATCATGTAAGCTCTTGAAGTGGCGGAAATGTAGAAAACTATTAAATTATTTGTCAAATGACATGCAGACGGATGTCTTTGTGAGCTTTGCGAATCAGTGAGTCATTCACGCTAGAACCGCAAATTACAGTATGTGCATGTCGATCAGCTTTGTCAGTTCAAATACTGAATTATTCCATCAGTGTTAATGCTATGCTTCCGTCCAGCCGTGACTTCTTCAACATAACAATACTCGCAGCGCCGATGTTGTTACAGTTATAAAAGTGCACAGAGAAAACCAGACTGTTTATCACATGAAAAATTCCCACTGCGCGCTGGAACCCAAATGTGAATCATTCTCTCTCTCCTCCAGGAGTCACCTTGATTGCATAATGAGCGCCTGTGTGCATTTGAGACAATGATAGTGATATTGAAGCTTGTAATAAGATCCTAACAATCAAAACTAATAACAAGGTGGCCTTATTATTTCATTAGAGACTGAAGCAGTATATAAGCTTGGGCCTCAGATGCCCTCAGATAATTTGGACCAGCCTGTGCGCTCTGAAAGGGACACGATGACAATCAGACCAAACTAGATGCATGCCGAGGAATCAATGCTACAGAACATTGGCTCTTATTTGTCCCTATTTACCCAAATAAAAATGTCTGAATTGATGAGAACTGATGTTTGAAAAGGAAACAATTTTAGGCTATAGTGGCAATTGTATTTCTTTAGCATTTTTTTGCTTCTTACAACTCCAGACAACACCAGGTGTAACCAAGTAGAGATTCCATGTAAGACTGTATCTAATGCATCGAAAGAGCGGCATGTAATTTATCACAAGAGCCGCTTGGCCAGGTTTAATTCTGATAAGGCACCTGCTTGTGTTTAGACTGCTGTAGTGGGTGGCAGCACTACTCTGGAAACGTTCTTGCTAAAAATAGATGTGTGAAAATAGTCTATTCCACGCTACTAAAGGTGGACAGTAAATACCAGTGACATTTAAAGAAGCTGCCTGCCCTGATAATTGATCTACAACATTATAGGGTAGCTACGGATTGTTGGGGGCGGGGCATTGGCCGTTATCGCTTTGTGTGCTATAGTGATGGAGACCGATGGCCAATCGGTGCGAACACAAGGATGCAGGCATTGTTTAGCCTGGTCTTCAGCTGATCCCGTCCCAGAATAAAGCCTTGCTCTTCTAGGGTTAATTCACTGTCCTCCTTTGCAGTACTTAAGCAGCGTGTTACTTGTGTCTACATTTGTTCCTGGTTATGGTTATACACTTTGTTGTACGCCGCTCTGGATAAGAGCGTCTGCCAAATGCCTGTAATGTAATGTAATGTGTCTGCCCCCTGTCTATAGACGATGGCGTTGCTATAGCAGCCATCACCGGGCCCAGCGGATGTGCTACTCCTTCCTGCTGGAGCTTCTGGGCGCCATTGAGGAGGACTGGGACCGCCAGGCTGTGAAAGGGGATCTGGTGCGTCTGCGCTACGTGGTCCTGTCCTCGAACCCTTTGCTCTAGATCCCCCACTCTACATAACCCTCCACTCTACATCTCTCTCTATACACAACCCTCTGCTCTACATCCCCCTCTCTGCATAACCCTCCACTCTTCATCCCTCTCTCTACCCAACCCTCCACTCTACATCCCTTTCCCTACAACCCACAACTCTACGTCCCTCTCTCTCTACACAACCCTCCACTGTACATCCCTTTCTACACAACCCTCCACTGTACATCCCCCTCCCTCTACAACCCTCCACTCTACATCCCCCTCTCTCTACAACCCTCCACTCTACATCCCCCTCTCTCTACAACCCTCCACTCTACATCCTCCTCTCTTGACATAACTAATTATTATTATTAGTGAGTATTAGAGATTATTATAAGTTTACAAACTGGATTCAAAACACTGCATAATTATGACATGGTTAGGGTTAGGGTTAGTTAACATGGTTATGTAGTGGTAGGCGCTCTGTCACGCTCACGGCAGCGCGCGGTTCTAGAAGGTTCTGTGCTGCGTGTGCCTGTATGCAGGAGGAGCAGCTGAGGGAGAGCTTCAGGCTGCACACGGAGTACTGCCTGTCCCTGCTGCATAACCTGCGCCAGGTGTTCCCCTGCTCCGTCCCCACCGCCGTTGTCCGCTGCCAGCTCATGCTGAGGTAAGCCACCTCCCCGAATCCGCGGCGGGGGGAACACACCGCCTTTAACCGCCACTCGACCCGCCAGCGCGCGCCGCTGCCCAAACCCAATGAATTATACAAATAGAATGGCTGGAAGATAGGAAGAGGCACCGGCATGCGGAGAGCTGGGTGGCCACATTAGATTGCATCTCAAACTGAATATATGAAAAATATATTTGTGAGAGACGCTGTCATTTCTGTGAAGCACTGGGCTCCTTGGACTGGATACTGAGCTTCTGAGCTTTCAGCCAGTGGGCAGTTCTGTGGTTAATGTTTCTTAAACATTACTGTATTTTCCATCAGCAGAACGCAGATCTAAATGTGTTACAGGTACCCAGAGAAGTTATTTCTTTTGAACTCTAACCCCACAGTCAACCTTATTCTGGTTCAGTCTGTGGGGCAACATGTTATTTTGGTGCTGTTACCAATTCACATATGAACATTGAACATATTGGACAGACAAGTGGTCACACAAGACTTTCTGATGGATGAGGAGGTTGGGGAGGGGGGAGGAGGATAGGGAGGGGGGAGGTGGGTGGGGGAGAGGGGGAGGCAGGTGGCGGGACGGGCTCACGTCGGTGACATGGTGTCCTCTCGTCTCTGACCCGTAGGGGCCTGGGGCTCATCCACACCATGCCGGTTTTCCGGTCCGTCTGTCCCCTGCACAACCAGCTGCACGTGGAGATCTCCGCCGTGATAAAGGTACGGACGGCGTCCCGACGGAACGCAGCGATGCTTCTGACATCACTGCGCTGTCCCGCTGCTGCCGGCCTTCGTGCCGAGATCTCTCAACCTGTGCGTGTCTTTCTCACCCCGACAGAAGGGGACGGCGGAGTGGTACGCGGCCACCGTCGCTCAGTTTAAGCCGGACGAAGGGGTGAGTGAGCGCTCGTGCCCCCCACCCCACGCTTCCGCGAAACCGCGAGGGGAGGGAAAGTTCTGGAAGAAACGCTGCCGTCGGCCAGACGGTCTCTGCTGTCTGAGTTCTGAGTTTAATGAGCGGTCTGTTCTCTCGGGTCGACCTCTGACCTCTTGGTGTTCCCACGCAGAGCCTGGAGGAGCAGCTGAAGCGGCTGGTTCTGGTGGTGGACGCGGTGTGCGTGGACGTGCACAAGGCGCAGACCATCTACAACAAGCTCTTCAGCAGGTACTGAAACACGATTAGCGCTGCTACAGTTAGCAGTACTGAAACACGATTAGCTCGATTAGCTCTGCTGCAGTACTGAAGCACGATTAGCACTACTACAGTGAGCAGTGCTGAAGCACGATTAGCACTACTACAGTTAGCAGTGCTGAAACACGATTAGCGCTGCTACAGTTAGCTGTGCTGAAACACGATTAGCGCTGCTACAGTTAGCTGTGCTGCAGTACTGAAACACGATTAGCTCTGCTGCAGTGAAGCAGGTTTTGAAGCACGATTAGCACTACTGCAGTTAGCTGTGCTGCAGTACTGAAGCACGATTAGCTCTGCTGCAGTGAGCAGTGCTGAAATATGATTAGCTCTGCTGCAGTGAGCAGTGCTGAAACACGATTAGCTCTGCTGCAGTGAGCAGTGCTGAAATATGATTAGCTCTGCTGCAGTGAGCAGTGCTGAAATATGATTAGCTCTGCTGCAGTACTGAAGCACGATTACCTCAATGACACAGCGGCGCTGAAAACCTCTGTGCTTAGTTGTCACAGCCTTTTAACTGAGAGAATAGCGAGAATAGCCTTGGATTTGTGGGATATAATGTAATGTAATGTAATGGATAGCCTTCTTAGATTTTTGAGCTGCCTTGTTATATTTGGGCCGTGAATTTGATGTCTGTTTTTTTCTCTCAGTTCTGTGAAAGTGGACTTCTTCAGTATCTCCTACCGGCAGCTGGAAAAACTGGTAGGGACTTTAATTCCCCACTGTTCAGTCCACAACTGAAATGATCTGCCTATCAAACAAAACATTCTGTCTGTGTTATTGTTAATTAAGCTATTTTCACTTCAGGCACATTTTCTGTCAAGATTTTAAAAAGCAAACTCCCAGATATGAAATGCACTGTGATATTCCCTGCATGACATTAGCGTTTACATTTTTTCTTGGTGTGTTATTTGCATTTGGTAGAGCACACATTGGCTAGTTGTCTGTTATTTGCCCATAAGCAATAGAGGCCTTGTACGATGCAAATCGTTACTTTTGCCCGTGTAAGACCCCCAGTGCTCTGTCCCCGCCCCCCACCCGGTTCACTGGCTGGGCCGCTGCTCTTCCCCCCAGGTGGCTGACCATGTGAGCGTTACCATGGAGAAGGTGTGCGGGACTCTGGAGCAGGAAGGCTCGCGGCTGACCCAGGGGATGGGAGAGACGCTGTTCGAGCTCTACATCTCCCTAAAGACGCTCAAGCACTTCCGCCAATACCTGCCTCTCAAGTGAGCGTCATTAACCTTTCACACTCACGTTCACATTCACAGACACGCTCACACTTACACAGTCGCATTCCCATTCACAGACACGCTCACATTCAAACTCACACACACGTTCACAGACACACTCACTGTCGCATTCACAGACACGCTGACACTCGCATTCACAGACACGCTCACACTCACACTTGCGTTCACAGACATTACATTACATTACATTACAGGCATTTGGCAGACGCTCTTATCCAGAGCGACGTACAACAAAGTGTATAACCATAACCAGGAACAAGTATGACGAAACCCCTAGAGAGAAGTACCGGTCCAAGTACAGGGAACAACCGCATAGTTCAACTTGGACCCTGATGGTTAAACTGATTAACACTAACAACGAGAACGGCAACAACGCAATCTATGGAAAAATAAAAATAAATAAAAATACAAGACACCCTCACACTCGCATTCGCATACACGCTCACACTCATATTCACAGACACGCTCACATTCATAGACAGTCTCACACTCGCATAACATTCACAGACATGCTCACACTCGCATTCACAGACACGCTCACATTCACACTCACACATTCACAGACACGCTCACACTCGCACGCTAACACTTGCTTAACTCCCTGATTCCTTGCAGGGATGCTAAGATGTTATCCCTGACGGGGTTTCATAACTGGTTCAAGACCTCCATTCACAAGTGGCTGCAGATAGTTCACCAGAAGTCATGTGACCGGATCCGCAGAGCGGTAGAGGAGGATCAGGTGAGGGGGGGCGTCTCTTTAGTACAAAAGAAATGACCCATTTAATCTAAATAACTAAAAGCCATTTTCACAGTTTAAATGGCAATTATCTGCTCGAACCAGTGAGTCAGATAATGTGTTTACTCCCACGTGGATTTAAATATCGTAGTAATTATTTTCAGCTGAATGGTGAAGTGTGGGTCTGTATCTGAGTGTGTGTTTGTATGTGTGTGCATGTGCATCCCTCAGTGACTGAATGAGTGAGTCAGTCAGTCAGTGAGCCAATGAATGAGTCAGTATGTCAGTGATTGTGTCAGTGAGTGAGTCAGTAAGTAAGTGAGCCAGCAGTGAGTAGTGTGAGCCGACGTCAGTGAGTGAGTCAGTAGGTCGAGGGTCATACATTGACATACATTATCATACAGTCATTTAGCAGAGCATTGAGCAGACGTGAGTATCATGAGCAGACAGTCGTGAGTCAGTGAGCCAGCAGTCGTGAGTCATTGAGTCAGTAAGTCAGTGAGTTTGTGAGTGAGTCAGTAAGTCAGAGAGCGAGTCACTGAGTCAGATAGTCAGTGAGTCCGTGAGTGAGTCAGTAAGTCAGTGAGGAGTTGAGTCAGAAGTCAGAGTCTGTGCAGTAGTCAGTGAGCCAGACAGTGAGTAAGTCAATGAGCCAGACAGTGCGTGAGTCAGTGAGCCAGACAGTCAGTGAGTTTGTGAGTGAGTCAGTAAGTCAGTGAGTGAGTCACTGAGTCAGACAGTCAGTGAGTCCGTGAGTCAGTAAGTCAGTGAGCCAGACAGTGACTGAGTCAATGAGTCAGACAGTGAGTGAGTCAGTCAGTGAGTCCGTGAGCGAGTCAGTGAATCAGTGAATCTGTTCTGTTCGGAGCAGCTGGCTCCCATCCACAGCCTGGCCAAGCACAGCAGCTCTGCGGTGGACATCACTTCCTGCTTCACTCAGGTGCGGGACTTCTGGGTCCAGCTGGACTGGCCCGATTCGGCGGGAGCCTTCATCTTTGTGACCCGGCTGACAGACGTGAGTGTCTTTCCCACCCCTTCATAATGCTGCCATGAGCATGGTGTAACACCTGCTGCATCCAGTCACAACCATGTACTATAGTGCATGACAAATGTCGTAACACTGTCACAATGTATTGTTGCATGAAATTCTTCATAGGCTGTAACACCCTGTTATGACTGGTTGTGACATGTCATACTATGTTTATGACACAGTCATGGAGACTTCATGGTGTACAAGCAGTGTTACCCTAGTAAGGCACTATGTAACACACTGTGTCATGCACACCGCTGGCTGTGTAACGCACTGTGTCATGCACTCGGCTGGCTGTGTAACGCACTGTGTCATGCACTCGGCTGGCTGTGTAACACACTGTGTAATGCACACAGTTGGCTGTGTAACACACTGTGTAATGCACACAGTTGGCATGGTAACACACTGTAATGCACACCGCTGGCTGTGTAACACACTGTGTAATGCACACAGTTGGCAGTGTAACACACTGTGTAATGCACGCCGCTGGCTGTGTAACACACTGTGTAATGCACACCGCTGGCTGTGTTACACACTGTGTAATGCACACAGTTGGCTGTGTAACACACTGTGTAATGCACACCGCTGGCTGTGTAACACACTGTAATGCACACCGCTGGCTGTGTAACACACTGTGTAATGCACGCCGCTGGCTGTGTAACACGCTGTGTAATGCACTCGGCTGGCTGTGTAACACACTGTGTCATGCACACCGCTGGCTGTGTAACACACTGTGTAATGCACACAGTTGGCAGTGTAACGCACTGTGTAATGCACACCGCTGGCTGTGTAACACACTGTAATGCACACAGTTGGCTGTGTAACGCACTGTGTAATGCACACAGTTGGCAGTGTAACGCGCTGTGTAATGCACTTGGCTGGCGGTATAGCGTGTAATTCAGGCGGCAGGAGGGCGGGGCTCTGATCGGCGGGGCTGTTCCTCCCCTGCAGGATTTCTGCAGTGCAGCTGTTCTTGCGACTTACTCGGCCGTAGTCCCTCATTAAGAGGAAGGATAAAACCTCACGTAGAGGTGCCTCACCATCCAGGTAAGGCCTCACAGTACAGGCAAGGCCTCACGGTGCAGGTAAAACCTCACAGTAGAGGTGTGACCTCACCATCCAGGTAAGGCCTCACAGTACAGGCAAGGCCTCACTGTGCAGGTAAAACCTCACAGTAGAGGTGTGACCTCACCATCCAGGTAAGGCCTCACAGTACAGGCAAGGCCTCACTGTGCAGGTAAAACCTCACAGTACAGGTGCGACCTCACCATCCAGGTAAGGCCTCACAGTACAGGTAAGAACTCACTGTGCAGGTAAAACCTCACAGTACAAGTAAGACCTCACAGTATAGGCTAGACCTCACTGTGCAGGTAAAACCTCACAGGCCAGGTAAGATCTCACCATCCAGGTAAAACCACACCAGCCAGGTAAGACCTCACCACCCAGGTACGGACTCTGGACACCGGTCAGCACACACATCAATGCGGCGAACATGATGGTTCTTGTCACACAGTCATGGAGCGCATTAATTCTCTAGAGGGAAACATGCTTGGACAGGGTTTATCTGGAAACACTACATTTGCACATCATCCATCTATACAGCTGGTATTGTACTGGAGTAATCTGGGAGTACTACAGCAGTGTCACGCTTGGGAATCAAACCTGCAACCTCTGGTATTCAAGCCCTGTTTCTTGACCACCATCTCCCTGGAAACGTGTGTTTACATCTGCCTCCCATTTTCCGCCCCGTTCTCCAAATGCTGTCCTCCTTCTCGTCGTCTTCTTCTTCTTAATTTCTCCTCCCTGTCGTTCTCTGTTTGTCACGCCCTCCCCGACCTCTCCCGCGGCCGGCAGCTGTGCGTGGCGCTGAACAACATTGAGCACGTGCGGGGTTTCCTGGGCAACATGCCGCGGGACCTGGACTGGGCGGGGCTGGAGCAGGCCATGGAGGAGTCGTGCGGCCTTGAGGGCAGGGAGCAGGTCAACAAGGCCCTGAACGCCCAGCTCTACAACGTGGACATGGAGCTGCAGAGGGAGGCCAAGCGCATGATCACGCACCTCACCGACAAGGTGCGGGGGGGTGGGGGGGCGCTATCCCCAGCTGATGGTAGTCACATGGTATGGTTTTATGTGATTATTTCTTCAGTGAAGCTTACCTGAAAACCAGTGGGTATCACCTGCCGGTTAGATGGAGAATGGGAATGAGACAGAGGATGAGACAGGGAGAATGAGAAAGAGAGAGCAAGGAGACAGGGTGACTGAGAATGAGGGAGAGAGAGGAGGAGACAAGGAGAGAGAAGGAGACGGGGAGAAAGAGAATGAGGGAGAGGAGGAGACAGGAGTAAAGTTAAGGACATATGTTGATTGAATCAAGGCCGCTAAGGCTTGCAAACGCGGTTTATAAAAGCTTGTGAATTCCAAACAAAAACCCTCCTGAAGCACCTTTTAAGATATTTAGCCATGGTTAGATTAGCCTGATTATATTTATATAGATCTGTTTTCTAAAACTATCCAGTCCCTTACTTTGTTTCTGTGTTTCAGGTGCTGGTAGATTTGAGGAAATACATACAGCACATCAGCCTATCTCCAGACTCCATTCAGAATGATGATGTAAGCATGCGCTCACCAGTCATTGGGCGTGATGGGAAATGGGAGGGATCATGAGTCTCACTGTGGGTGTACCTACCTGTCAATCATTGACTGATTTGAGCCGGTCAAAATGACTTTGCTTGGTATAGAAAACAACTGGGTGAGTCATAGCTAGTATATGAAGCCTCACTCTCCCACAGACCGGAATCAAATAAGTTATTTGAAAACACGTTAACCCTTTGAATTCCGGTAAACTTCTTACAGTTTATTAGCGAAGGATGCATCTATTTTTACCACAGTTCATAAAAATAATTCTTATTCTATTTGATCATATGTACATTTTGCTTAGTCTCAGGATTTGTTGAAAATTTTCTAGGCTCGAATTTAAAGATGAATGGTTTCAAGTACTTGAGCCAGATCTGCCCGCTCAGCACTTCTTACTGATGCTTCTTTCAATATGGGTTGCTTCAACGAGAAGAACAACAATGATAATAATAATAATAATAATATTTCTCCCCTGCTCCAGGCCATATCCCCTCTGATGAAGTATCTACACGACACTTTGGTCATCCTCAGCGAGTCTTTGGTGAAGGAGAACCTGGCCAGGTGACTGCTTTATACGACTCAAAACCTGCATGTGTGCGTCTCCAACTGAAATGCTGTCATTCTCATTGCGCTCTTGTGAGAAAGCGTTCAGAAAGGCTCTGTAGAGAAAACCCATCCAGCTCGAGGGTTCTTTGATGGGCGAAACGCTTCAATCTGGGAGAGTTCACACTTTTCACACCTACCACAGAGGGTTTCACAAAGGGACTAAAATTAGTTCCCCTATGAAGACAAAGCCTAAGGACTCTTTTATTTCCTGAGCCTGAACCATTGAATCTGGAATATTTACTGGAGAACTCTTGGTAAAAAATGGGAATTAATTCCATGCATTTTATTATGTGTGTCATAAGCATTAGGTAAAATCTTTAAGATGTAAAGATGTTAATACGTAAAACTTGCTGCACAAAAAGCGGCCTGACGAGGGTATGTGGGTGCCTGGACTGGACTGGGCAGGTTGTATGGGAGTTTCTGGGTCATCTTTTATTTCTCCCAGAAGAGTAATTACTTCTATGGCTGGGTGTTTGTCACAGAAGTCGTAGGTGGCAGAGATTCCATAATTTTTGTCTATTTTTCTGTCAGTTCCAGGTCTTTCTCCATGTTTAGTGCTTTCCATGATTTTTAGTAGTTTTGAATGGTAACTATAATACATATTTTTTGTACTAGCGGCAACTGTTCACCTATTTTTATTAAAAACTTCATGCACTTGTTACTGTCGTTACAGTTGCGCGTGCTGTTTAGATAATTTCCTGCTGCTCTGCATGAGATCTGATGGTTAATTTTAGTAATTAAAAAAAAAACACTGTGATTTCTGCCCTCTTTTCCAGTCTTCCGTGATTTTTTAACGATTTCTCCATGACTGTTCTGTGACTTTGCCAATATTTTTTGCGACAAACTCCCAGCTTTAATTATTGCGTGGCTGCTCAACCTGTACCGTTTGCTTATTTCTCGCTTGGGGAGTTGAAATTGTGTGATTCTGGCTGCAAAGATTCTCTCAGTGGATCTTTTTGCGTGAACTTCATTAAATTCAACGGAATTCAGTATCAGCCACACTTATAGTTTCTCCGCCCATTATTTCCACGACTCTACATGCATATGCTACATACTCTGTTGTGGTCAATTGCCTTTAATTGAAAATCTAGAAATACTTAATATTTTCAGTATGAACTGTTCACTGGCCTAATAGTGTATCAACATTATGAAATGGTTTAGATTAAACTGTGGGATTGACCAGACATTTTTGCTGTACCTAAAATGACGACATTAAGAACGCACGTCGATGACAATGTAGATCACATGCATACTGCACCTCCAGCCCCACTTGTCTCTTTGATACATAAGACCCATGTTTCTGGGGAAGAATGCCTCATACCTACACCTGGAACTAGTCCCGACATTCTTAGTAAATCTGCTTAGTAAATACGGTTTCTGCAATTTCATGCCAATTCTGTTTCTTAGAAACAGAACGGAGCGCAAGGGTTTGTGTTTTCAGGCCTCCGTAGATTTACGAGCGGCAGCTCAGCTTTTTTTAAAAATTAAAAACGTAATAAAATCCTGGCTGTGCACAAAAATGCACGCCCGTGAACCGGCGAGATCTTTTATTTTTTATGTTTTTATCATTCTCGGTGCGTTTAATTGATCGGAGAGCTCTCCGCGGGGAAGATTAGCTCTTTTCCGATGCCTCATTTCACTCTTTGCTGTTCTGAAAGGGCTCTGTGCTGTCACCAGTCGGAGGGCTCAATTCTAAATGCTTAGTCATGCCTGCTTGCACTCGATGCAAAGAACGAAAGGCCATTTCGCAATTCAATAATTCTTCATTTCCATTCAGATATTGTTTTTGACAAGAGTTCTCCTCGGTTTGATTGCATTCCTCTGACCATTTCAAATCCAGGAAATTGAATCTACTGTCTGATCTAATCTAATCTACTGTCTAATCACTGTACAGCTCTTCATGCAGCTTATAACATCTCTATTACCAGACCTTTCAATGTGATATAGTTTATTCGTAAACCCTTCATATGCATTTTATATAGGACATTTTGTCAGTCGCTTCTGTAGATGTGCTATGTCATCCTTATGAACAATGAATTTGATTTATATGGATGTTATGATGTGTTAATGAAGGCTCTATGCATGCTTAATGAAGGCTTAAGCAGCATTCCTTTGGTATGAAGTTTTTGAGATGCCTGTTTGAGGTGATTTACTGTGCCTGGCCCTAAGTAACCAGCCTCTGTGTGGGGTTCTGCCCTCCCGGTCCTCCTGTATCCCAGAGTTCTGCACAGCCTGTGGGAGCAGGTTCTCCGGATGATCTTCGACACGGTGACGGAGAACCGAGGCGTGCAGATGGAGTTCTACGGAAGGTTCCACTACACCATGGAGGTCAGACAACATGGGAGTGGGTCGCAGGCACATAGTATCACCTTCCAGCCAATGAGAACACATGCTGTTTTATATTACCTTCCAGCCAATGAGAACACATGCTGTTTTATATTACCTTCCAGCCAATGAGAAACCCGCTGCTATGTCTACAAACAGTTGTGCACACGTTAAAATCACAGAAACTGAAAACTGAGCTTTTGTGAGAGTTGGAACTGATAGAGTGTGTTTTACTCTGACTCACAGTAATGAGCTCTGAATGACCAGTGCTCTCCTCCTCCTCTCAGGCCTTGGTGGAGTTCTTCCATGCGGACGGGGAGGGGCTGGCTCTGGAGGATCTCCGAAGCGGAGACTATAAGGTATGAATGTTGAGCGCCCCCCCCCCCCTCCCCCACCCCGGGGCCGTTTCGGCTTTGCTCACTTCCTGCCGCTGGCTAACACACTCTGCCGTTGCAGGCCCTGGAGGACGAGCTTCGTCTGAACAAGTGCTCGTCTAACGAGCTGATCGAGCAGTACTTCCTGGAGAAGATCGCCCAGCAGGTAGGGCCGGGTCCGGCTGCGTCGGGCGCCGGCGGAAGCGTAGCGAGCCGCTCCGTCACGCCGACGGATCTCTCTCTCGCACGCGCCTCCTCCGGAAACACTCCGGAGAATAATAATCCCACATTTAAAGGGCCACCCGGACCGATTACCACACTATAAATACTCAGTAGTACACTTCAGCAACGGCTTGGGTTGCATTTTTATTTTCAATTTACACGTGAGGCTGAACCTGCGGAAGGATGCCGCTGGTTTTCTGAAAGTGCCGTTGACTTGTCTGTCTGCCGAATTACGACCGTCTGGCACATCGGACTGTACAAACCGTACGAATCTTTTATTAGAAACCCCTCGAGCGGCCGAGGGCGGACTCAAAGCTGCGGCGCCTGGGTGTTTGTGTTGCGCGCTCTGACTGACGGCTTGTCTTCCAGAGGATTCTCAAGCACAGCCGCTTCGGGCGGATCAGTGTGAAGTGCTACTACGAGGCCCCCGAGCAGCGGCTCACCGTGGAGATCCTACACGCCGCCGAGATCATCGCCCTGGATGCTAACGGTGAGCCCGAGTCAAGCGGCCCTGTACATCTGGACACGATGCGTAGCCACAAACCACCACCTTCCCTCCCTCCTCACCTGCTCCTCCTCTCTCCTCTCCTGCTCCTGCTCTCTCCTCACCTGCACCTCCTCTCTCCTCCCCTGCTCCTGCTCTCTCCTTTCCTGCACCTCCTCTCTCCTCTCCTGCTCCTCCTCTCTCCTCACCTGCACCTCCTCTCTCCTCACCTGACCTCCTTCTCCTCTCCTCCTCTCCCCTGCTCTCCTCTCTCCTCTCCTCTCCTGCTCCTCTCTCCCACCTCCTCTCTCCTCTCCTGCTCCTGCTCTCTACTCACCTTGCCTCCTCTCTCCTCTCCTGCTCCTGCTCTCTCCTCCTGCTCCTCCTCTCTCCTCACCTGCACCTCCTCTCTCCTCTCCTGCTCTTGCTTTCTCCTTTCCTGCTCCTCCTCTCTCCTCACCTGCACCTCCTCTCTCCTCCTGCCTCTCTCTCTTGCTTTCCCTCCTCCTGTCCTCTCTCTCCTCACCTGCACCTCCTCTCTCCTGTCCTGCCTCTCTCCTAGCTGACCTCCTCTTCCTCCTGCTCCTTCTCTCTCTCTTAGGCTGAGTGACCTCATCACTGTGCCTGTCCCTCCTTAGCTGAGGACCTCATCCTGTGCCTGTCTCTCTAGTCTGGTGACCTCATCATCACTGCCTGTCTCTCTCTCTCTTAGGCTGAGTGATCCTCATCATCACTGTGCCTGTCTCTCTCTCCTTAGGTCTGAGTGACCCTTCATCACTGTGCCTGTCTCTCTCTCTTAGGTCTGAGTGACCTCTTCATCACTGTGCCTGTCTCTCTCCCTTAGGGCTGAGTGACCTCATCATCACTGTGCCTGTCTCTCTCTCTCTTAGGGCTGAGTGACCCCTTCATCACTGTGCCTGTCTCTCTCTCTTAGGTCTGAGTGACCTCATCATCACTGTGCCTGTCTCTCTCTCTCTTAGGGCTGAGTGATCCCATCATCACTGTGCCTGTCTCTCTCTCTCTTAGGTCTGAGTGACCCCTTCATCACTGTGCCTGTCTCTCTCTCTTAGGGCTGAGTGACCCCTTCATCACTGTGCCTGTCTCTCTCTCTCTTAGGGCTGAGTGACCCCTTCATCACTGTGCCTGTCTCTCTCTCTCTTAGGGCTGAGTGACCTCATCATCACTGTGCCTGTCTCTCTCTCTCTTAGGTCTGAGTGACCCCTTCATCACTGTGCCTGTCTCTCTCTCTAGTCTGAGTGACCCCTTCATCACTGTGCCTGTCTCTCTCTCTCTCTTAGGGCTGAGTGACCCCTTCATCACTGTGCCTGTCTCTCTCTCTCTTAGGGCTGAGTGACCCCTTCATCACTGTGCCTGTCTCTCTCTCTCTTAGGGCTGAGTGACCCCTTCATCACTGTGCCTGTCTCTCTCTCCCTTAGGGCTGAGTGACCTCATCATCACTGTGCCTGTCTCTCTCTCTTAGGTCTGAGTGACCTCATCATCACTGTGCCTGTCTCTCTCTCTTAGGTCTGAGTGACCTCATCATCACTGTGCCTGTCTCTCTCTCTCTTAGGGCTGAGTGACCCCATCATCACTGTGCCTGTCTCTCTCTCTTAGGGCTGAGTGACCCCTTCATCACTGTGCCTATCTCTCTCTCTCTTAGGGCTGAGTGACCCCTTCGTCATCGTGGAGCTCTGTCCCCACCACCTCTTCCCCAATGCGAAGAGCCAGCGCACCCAAGTCAAACCCAAAACCCTGCACCCCGTCTTCGATGAGCTTTTCTACTTGTGAGTGACCTCCACCGGCCGTGCGTAGTCATGCATTACATTACATTACAGGCGTTTAGCAGACGCTCTTATCCAGAGCGACTTACACAACTTTTTACATAGCATTTTACATTGTATCCATTTATACAGCTGGATATATACTGAAGCAATTCCAGTTAAGTACCTTGCTCAAGGGTACAACGGCAGTGTCCTCACCCGGGAATCGAACCTGCAACCTTTTGGTTACGAGCCCAGTTCCTTACCCACTGTGCTACACTCCGTCATGCGAGGCCCTTTCCTTTTGTCAGTATGACAGTGCCCCCGGCCACACGGCAAGGCCCATACAGAAACGGTTTTTTCGAGAATTGTGTGGAAGAACTTGACTGGCCTGCACAGAGCCCTGAACCTCAACCCCATCCAACACCTTTGGGATCAACTGGAAAGCCAACTGCGAGCCAGGCCTTATCGCCCCAATCAGTGCCCGACCTCATTAATACTCTCCTGGCTGAATGGAAGCAAATCCCTGGCACAATGCTCCAATGTCTAGTACAGTGGTTGAGCGTCTTCCCAGAAGAGCGCAGGTTGTTATAGCAGCAAAAGTTGGATCAACTCCAGTTAATTTTGGATGAGATGTTGGATGTCAGGTGTTCACTTACTTTTGGCCATGTAGCGCATGTGTCTGTGCTGTGGCAGGTAATAATGCAGGTAGTGTTGTGCAGGTAATGCAGGAAATGCACTTGGCCCTGGAGCACTCTCCCCATCTCTGCCCTTTTCCCCCCTCAGCCACGTCAGCCCAGAGCAGTACAGGAACAGGTACGCCTGCGTGACCTTCACTGTGATGGATTACGATTGGCTGTCCACCAACGACTTCGCCGGGGACGCCGTCGCCCCCCTGAGCGACTTCTGCTGGCCGGGCCGTCCGAGCGCCTCGGCGGGGGGGAAGAACCTGCCCCCGGTCATCCTGCATCTGTCCCGCACCAAACCCAGCGGTAAATCACCCCCATCTCTCCTAAAACGTTCTCATACCATTATTTTGTTGTAGATTTATGAAAAAATTTCACGAAATGTCAAGTGCTGTGAAGGCTTTTGTACAACCTGCAGTTTTTAAGTAACTATCTAGCTAGCCAGCTGTGCTCCAGATAATTTGCGATGTACTAGCTAGCTTTCACTTGCATAGCCCGGTAAAGCTATAGTTACAGTTAGCTAGCTATCGATCGATTCTCGCTGTTCCTCTTCCCTGTCCGTGGAGGGTAACTAGTCAGCCGAATGCTTAGCTAAATGTGCTTATCGATGGCTACCTGTTTCTAATATAGTTTGAAAGAACAGCCCAGTTCAGACTTTTATGTTTTCAACATAAAGTGCAAGCCTTTGCAGGACAGAACGCATTGAGAAAATAAAATTAATACATTTTTTTAAGGTGGCCAATTGCCACCTTTTATATGGACCTCGTGTGACTGGGGGGATCAATTCCCTGCCGGTGCGTTCTGTTCCGCGATCCCATCTTCGTCCGTTACCCGCTCCGATTTCCCACATTTTAACAAAGAGGGAAATACAGAAGGAGGCAGGACTCTGCTCCTTATAAAGAAAGCGATAATTACATAATGCCATAATTGCTATTGCACTTCCCTCCAGAGGGCTATATTATACGACAGGATAATTCTAGCCTCCATTTTGGCTCCGCTTGTCTCTCCCGAACAGAGAAGTCCATCGTGAAGATGCTGGAGGCCCGAACCGCCGACCGAGAAGCGCAGGAGTTCGTGCGGCGGTTGAAAGAGATCGAGAAGGCGATGGAAGAGGAGTAAAAAAAAAAACTCGGCGTTTCCGGTATTCGATAAAAAAAAAAAGAAAAATCTCTCAACACTTGTGATTTTCTACTGGTTGTACTATAGCGTGTGCGTACGAGTCGGAAAGGAAAGTGCTCCGGTACATGTGCTTTTTGTAAAATTTTTGACAAAGGCGGCAAAAGACCATCGTCGTTTTTTTTCTCGTCTGTGGCAAAGGTCCCGTTGCGGTGCTGTATTTATATTTTCTAACCGTGGCATAACCTCGTTTGCTTATTTTTTAAAAAGTCGATTTGTGAAGAGGATATTCTTATAAATGTTTTCTCGTTCTTAAGTGATGATATATTTTTTTTAAGATGAGCATACAGTAATTCGTTTGTGGCTCTTGAAGCGCAGTCCCGCATTGGTCATTTGTAACCGTGGGTGTTAATGGGTCCTCCTTGAACTGTGCTGAATTGTCGTGGTTTTGTAACTCTTTGGGACGGAGGGTGATTTTCGTCGACAACCAGTTCCTGTGGTCTTGCCTAAAAAGTTGTACTTCACTGTCAGCTGTACTGAGAGATACGTGTGCATGTCGTCGAAGTGATTTTGAAACTTGGTTTTAAAAAAAAAAAAAAAAAAACAGTCAGAAGCACCCCTTTCACGGTGCACACCCAGGTAAAATTTTCTGGAGTCTTTTTCTCTGTCCGAGTTCGCCCGAGGGGGGGGGGCATTAGCGCCCTACCCATGTAGCTGTTACTTCAGATGTCTTCTCTTTAATTACGACATTCTAACGACATGATTTTGACAGCATGTTTCCATTTTGAAGTGTGACTGTAGCCCTGTTCATTAATTCTATGAGTTACCAGTTGCCAATATTAGTCGTGAGAAAACAGTCCTTGAAACTGATTTCTGATAGATATGTTTATGCCTACAGTAATATGGTATTGATTTCTAGTTTTTCTGACGCACTGCATACAATTTGCAATTTAAGAGCGGAGAGAGTTATACAGCCCAAAGCGGGCGGGGCAAGTATATTTAATATTGGGGAATTTGATGAGAAGGGCTGCAGTAATGCTTTAAAAATGAGGCGTAAAAAAAAAAAGGTTTTTAAAGATGCTGGACTCGCCCCCAGCAAGGCACAGTACAAGGTTTTCAATGTAGCAGAAGCCGGGAACGGGCTTCTCTGTGTTTTCCAGATGAAATAAACACAGACTACCGCACTGCAGTCGCTGTCTTTGCTCGTAAACGGTGTCTGGCGCTCGGCACGCCCTCCTCCTCCTCCTCCTCCTCCTCCACCACCTCATCTACATCACTCTCTCCCTTCTCCCCTCGCGACGGCTCACCCCGAGTGGCGGGGGAGAAACCCGTCTGACTGACAGGCGCGCTGCCGTGGTAACGGTCACACGGCCCCGCCGCCGGGGTCTGCAGAGGTTTCGGGCCTGTCCTCCGCGGGCCCGCGGTCAGACGGTTGCTAATGAACAAACACGAGGGAATCCCACACAGCTTCGCCAGCGCGTGCGCTCTACCGATGTCCTGAAGCTTTGGGCTAAATAATCCACACCCTGCCCAAGTTTTAACACTGAATGTTTCAAATGTGGGAATAAGACTAATTTCAAGGAGGGGGGGGATTGGGTAGGGAAGGTATGATGTCAGAATTTCAGGTTTATTGGAGTCAAATCAGTTGAATCTGTTCCATAGTGAAACATGTTTATGGTGGTGGTTCTGAACATGCAGGGAGTGTGTGGGCTCTGTAGGGAGTGTGTGTGGTCTGTAGGGAGTGTGTGAGCTCTACGGGGAGTGCGTGGGCTCTGTAGGGAGTGTGTGAGCTCTACGGGGAGTGTGTGGGCTCTGTAGGGAGTGTGTGAGCTCTGGAGGGAGTGTGTGGGCTCTGTAGGGAGTGTGTGGGCTCTGTAGGGAGTGTGTGAGCTCTACGGGGAGTGTGTGGGCTCTGTAGGGAGTGTGTAGGCTCTACGGGGAGTGTGTGAAAACTGCAGGGAGTGTGTGGGCTCTACAGGGAGTGTGTAGGCACTGCAGGGAGTGTGTGAGCACTGTAGGGAGTGTGTGGGCACTGCAGGGAGTGTGTAGGCTCTGTAGGGAGTGTGTGGGCTCTGTAGGGTGTGTGTGGGCTCTACAGGGAGTGTGTGAGCACTGCAGGGAGTGTATGGGCACTGCAGGGAGTGTGTGGAAACTGTAGGGAGTGTGTGGGAACTGCAGGGAGTGTGTGGAAACTGTAGGGGGTGCGTTGACTCTGTAGGGAGTGTGTGGGAAGTGCAGGGAGTGTGTGGGCTCTACGGGGAGTGTGTTGACTCTGTAGGGAGTGTGTGGGAACTGCAGGGAGTGTGTGGAAACTGCAGGGAGTGCGTTGACTGTAGGGAGTGTGTGGGAAGTGCAGGGAGGGTGTGGGCTCTACGGGGAGTGTGTTGACTCTGTAGGGAGTGTGTGGGAACTGCAGGGAGTGTGTGGGCTCTACGGGGAGTGTGTGTGCTCTGCAGGGAGTGTGTGGGCTCTGCAGGGAGTGTGTGGAAACTGCAGGGAGTGTGTGGAAACTGCAGGGAGTGTGTGGGCACTGCAGGGAGTGTGTGGGCTCTGTAGGGAGTGTGGGCTCTGCAGGGAGTGTGTGGGCTCTGCAGGGAGTGTGTGGAAACTGCAGGGAGTGTGGGCTCTGGAGGGAGTGTGTGGAAACTGCAGGGAGTGTGTGGGCTCAGTGGGGAGTGTGTGGGCTCTGCAGGGAGTGTGTGGAAACTGCAGGGAGTGTGTGGGCTCTGCAGGGAGTGTGTGGAAACCTTAGGGAGTGTGTAGGCTCTGCAGGGAGTGTGTAGGCTCTGTATTAAGCGTCTTCCTCAGACATGGGCTGATCAGAGTACCTGCAGCTCCTGCAACACATTGCGAGTCTGACAATGATTTGGGTCTAATCCAAGAACACCCCCATACACACACACACACACACACACACACACACACACACACATACATGCATACACACACGCACAAATACAGAAATATGAATGATTATCCCATAATCTCACACAAAGCACATTGACATGCATATGCATACACACAAATGCAGACACGCATATGCTTACAGAAGCACACATACTTGCTTGGGCACCACACATACGCTCACACACACACACACACATACGCACACACACACAGACACACACACACTTTCATTTTTTCAGTAAGATCACAGCTGGCTCCCAGAATCGCACGATTCGTACACATTAATATACTGCCAGGCAACAGCCAAGGAGCAACTGTGGGATTACACACAGAAGTGTCTTTGTATGTGTGTGTGTGTGTGTGTGTGTGAGAGAGAGAGTGTGTGTGTGTGTGTATATATGTATGCGTGTGTGTGCATGTGTGTATGGTCTGTGTGTGTGTGCGCGTGTTTGTGTGTGTGTTTGTGTGTGTGTGTGTGTGTGTTAGAGAGGAGTGTGTGTGTGTGTGTGTGCGTGTATGTGTTGGCGTGAGTGCTGCTGCGTTGTGTGTGTGTGTATGTTGTATGCGTGTGTGGCATGTGTTGGTCTGTGTGTGTGCGCGTGTTGTGTGTGTGTGTGTGGAGAGTGTGTGTGTGTGTGAGAGTGTGTGCATGTGTTGTGTGTGTTGAGATGTGTGTGTGTGTGAGTGTGTGTGGAGAGTGTGTGTGTGTGTATGTGTGTGTTGTGTGGTTGTGTGTGCAGAGATGTGTGTGTGTGTGAGACCGTGTGTTGTGTGTGTGTGAGGTGTTGTGTGTGTGTGTGTGATAGTGTTGTGTGAAGAGTGTGGTTTGTGTGTGTGTGTATGTGTGTGTGTGTGTGTGAGAGAGTGTGTGTGTGTGTGTGTGTGAGAGAGGTGTGTGTGTGTGTGAGAGAGTGTGTGTGTGTGTGTGTGTGGAGAGTGAGTGTGTGTGTGCGTGTATGTGTGTGTGTGCGCGTGTTTGTGTGTGTGTGAGAGAGTGTGTGTGTGTGTGTGTGTGTGTGTGAGAGAGTGTGTGTGTGTATGGTGTGAGTATGTGTGTGACCGTGTGATGATAACCCAGCCCTGGGGACAGCGCTGGTGCACTCAGGCTGTAATGTGCGCTGTGTAATTACGATGTTATGCTCAGACCGTGGCTTCTCCTCGGAGGAGATTCAAGCATATGGCACCGGCCTATGAATTAACCGCAGGCAGATGGGCCAATGAGAGCCGTCGCTTTCTGTTTCCCCTCTCCGACGAGCGCAGCAAAGCGCCGAGCCAATCGGAGGTGAGATCCAGCGAAGGTGGTAATGAAGCGCTTTCCGTCTGCAGGTGGACAGCCCGTGCGCCGGGCCCTTATAGGATCTGACAGCCCTGCTCTGTAAAGCCTGCCGCTGCCTCGCTGCGCGGGGGTCTTCCTTCGCTGACACGGGCACGGCTCGCCCGACCGCAGCTGCTGTTTCCGGGCAACACCTTTTATTTTCTCTCTGGTGATTTTTTTTTGAGAAAGTAGCCTTTGCTGGAGCTGAAGCATCTTTCTGTGAAACAGAATCTTTCTGGAGCAGAAAGAGCCTTTCTCTTACTCCTCTTTGCCCCTTTCTCTCTCTCCCATTTTCTCTTACTCTTTCTCTCCCATCTCTCTCTCTTTCTCTCTCTCTCACACACGCGCACACAAACACGCACGTATTTTCATACACATCGCAAGCAGTGCAGGGATATATACACGTTCAAAGTGCTGCCACTAGGTGTCCCCACAGATTAAGGCACAGTGTCAGTTTTCCGCAGGCGGATGGAAGGGGGCTTCGGATGGCTTTCGGCTGCAGGTGCCTCTGCCTTGTTTGTGCACCCGCGCCGCGATGTTGTCCAGCTGCTCTCAGCACAGTGGCCTGTTCATCCTCCAGGGGTCACAGGGGTCAACGACAAGGTACCATGGCAACACAGCACAGCCTCAAAACAAGACAATTGGAGGATAATGACGGGGGGGAGGGGTGCGTACACCGTAGAAGCTAAGCCACATACCTCTCTGTGACCTTCTATAGAAACAGGACATGAGAAACATTGTTTACACAATGCATGCACTGAGGGTACTCGACACCAGCAGTGTGGCAGGCTACCTGACCTCCTGGAAGGAATGGCACCAGCCGAGGTAACTACCCCCACAGGGAGAAATGCCTGTTTACAAAAGTAATGAGTAGTTCATTTTCTGTTAACCTGTAATATTCATCATTCTAGGCATGCTTCTTGGAAATTTGTTTGTTATTGAGTGGATGCAGGTGAGGTGTGTTTGAGGCAGAACTCTCTTTAAGGTGAGGTGTGTTTGGGGCAGAACTCTAAGGTGAGGTGTGTTTGGGGCAGAACTCTAAGGTGAGGTGTGTTTGGGGCAGAACTCTCTCTGTAAGGTGAGCTGTGTTTGGGGGAAAACTCTGTAAAGTAAGACAGTTTTGGGGCTGACCAGGGAATTGAATGTAGGTCAGATTGTTTGAGGAGGATCGCCACACTGAGGTGATAATGACCCAGAGCTATGACTCACACACCCCCTCCCCACCAAGCACTATCCTCACATTTTTTACAGCCAAAGAGAACCAACTTCACTTCCATTGGCACACTACCTTAAACTTTTTTTTAAAAAGTTTCTTGCAAATCCCTGAGATTTATCACCTAAACCTGTTACAAACCAAATCATAAAACGGGCCGTTTCGATCCTGGATACTGAGTAGCTGAGATGTTCGACAGTGATTGTAAATCTGATAGTTATGGCTAATAAAACAGCCTGTTTTTAAGCAATGTCACTCTCCACACAAATACAAATCTACAAATAATATTACAAAATAGATTATATTGTGTTATCAATTGATTGTTTCTTTTTGTTGTGTAACTATTTTATAAGAGTAATACAGCACTCAAGGCCGTGTGTCGCTTTGTGTCATGCCTGAGGACGCCCTTGTAGCCGCGACTGTATTTGTAAATGGTAAATGGACTGCATTTATATAGCGCTTTTATCCAAGCGCTTACAATTGATGCCTCTCATTCGCCAGAGCAGTTAGGTGTCTTGCTCAAGGACACTTCGACATGCCCAGGGCGGGGTTTGAACTGGCAACCCTCCGACTGCCAGACAATCGGTCATACCTCCTGAGCTATGTCGCCCCTGTGTAATACGGCACGTAATACGTTTTGTAATACGGCACGGCCCCTTGTCCCTTATCGCTCGAACTTACAACTGGAAATTTATTTTAAAGTAGTCAGTAATCTGCGGGAATCTTTTCCTGGTTTCTAACGGGTTAAAGTTTTTTTAAATATTTCTTTGACAGAAATCTGCTGGAAACCTCAGAGAAACACCTGAACAAGTGAAGGTATGTGCTAAACCCAGATAGTGAGCACAGTACATTACATTACAGGCATTTAGCAGACGCTCTTATCCAGAGCGACTTACATAGCATTTTTTACATAGCATTTTACATTGTATCCATTTATACAGCTGGATATATACTGAAGCAATTAAGTACCTCGGTTAAGTACCTTGCTCAAGGGTACAACGGCAGTGTCCCACCCGGGAATCGAACCTGTGACCTTTCGGTTACAAGCCCAGTTCCTTACCCACTGTGCTACACTCCGTTCCTTATACGTACGGCGAGTTATAGACTCCAGCAGTGGATCTGACATGTCTTGACATTGTGATAATGTTTACTGTACTCTCCCTATCAAAAATCATAAAATAAATATGTTTAAAAAAAAAACAAGAAAGTTCACATGACACAGAAAGTGTGCTTCCACATGCAGTCAACATGCAAGAGCAGCTTTTTTCTTTATGACATTAAGTGTTGCTTCCCAGAAAACTGCAAAGAAGAGAAAAAGATTTTTTAAAAAGACAAGAATTTTGATGTTAGCACAGCACAGTGTACGTCTTCCACAGAATAAAACATGCTGGTAAGACGTTACAATAAGATCAAATTAATTGGCATTAACTAATGTAGTTGTTAACATCAATTAGTGATGTACAAATGCATTAACAATGATGTACAGATTAACTTTTCAGTAGTTAGTAGTTAACATCTACACTACTTAATGCCAATTCATGTGACCTCATTGTAAAGTGTTATCAACATGCTCATAATGTTTTCATTCTAGAAAAAAAACGAATGCACATTTAAATAAATAGTCGATCTATTGTTTAAGTATTTCATTTTGAACTTCATATTGCTCCTATGAATGGTGATTTCGAAATCTTATTCCCATCCATACTTAACGTGCTTTTTATAATTCAATTAGTCTTTTGCTAATAATGCCATTTTCAAACACTGACTTGAAAACACCCCTTGGGGAAAAACAGCAGTTTCCTGTCACTAAAAATAATTCAGCACGAACAAACGTGACAAACTAGGACTAAAGGTAACGGCACGAAAATGCATTCATTAAATACAAACGAACATCTATTACGCTAACGGCTTTGTCTGCACCCGCAAACATCCGTCAGCAGCTTAAATCATCTTTACGCAATTAGTCCCCAGGGCCCCTTCAGTTTGACTGTGGGTGACGCGAGAAATAAAGAGGATTTTATATTGGAATGGATCCCAGAAACTAATTTCATTTTCACCGTGCTAATAGTGTGGTTGCGCATTGACTTTCGGTAAACCCATTGTCTGAAGTGTTCAAGATAAAAAACAGTGACAAATTAAGAGTGATTGATGGAGGCTTTGTGATAGGATCTGACTGGGAGGCATCTAAAGGGAACACTCCGTCCTTTTGCTGTTTCTGAGTCAGTGCAATGCATTTTATGAGAGAGTTTGATTCATCATACGTTATGCTGTGACACCTTCACAATAACAAACACATTCCCATTAAAGACCAATTTTCTGAAAGATTTGTAGTCAAACTTATGGAAGATATGAACGTGTCTATTCCATTGAATATATGAACAGATGAATCAGTGATTCATATCCTGCACTCCCAGCATGCCCTCACTCACAGTTGTGTGGGCTGACTTGGTCACTCACTATGACACAGAATTATGTAACATATTTCCAGTGGTGGTTAGTAACAGATTACATGCAATCTGGAGTACATACTCAGATTATATGTAATTTGGATTACGTACTCAGATTACAGTCAGCCCAGGATACTTTTTAAAATATGCACAAACACAGCTCTTGACAGGACCGAATCTTAACATTGCATTACATGACATTTATCTGGCAGACACTTTTATCCAAAGCGACGTACAATAAGTACATACCCAAGGTCATTTGAAGAACTACAAAACACAGGTCCGATAAGGTACTCACTATGTAACAGTTATCCATAGCCATGAAGCACCCCTGTTTACATATGGACTCTCTAATCACACCATGCAGCATATTTCTGTCCTGGGAAATGATGAAGTTGTTTTATAGTTATCTGTGTCTTTTTTTTTACCTCCCAAGAAAATCTTGACAGTGCAAGCCTCTGAGCTGTACCACAGTGCAGAACAGTCTTGCAGCCACTGAACTCTGTACCACACTAGAGAACAGTTTTGTAGCCATTGAACTGAACCACAGTGCAGAATGGTTTTGCAGCCATTGAACTGTACCACAGTGCAGAACAGTCTTGCAGCCACTGAACTCTGTACCACACTAGAGAACAGTTTTGTAGCCATTGAACTGAACCACAGTGCAGAATGGTTTTGCAGCCATTGAACTGTACCACAGTGCAGAACAGTCTTGTAGCACAGCCAGGAAACCAGCAGAATGGAGACAGTCTGGATTTGATCAAAATTCATCATTCGCTGTCTCACAGTGGCCTTCACATTATTCACAGACACGATTTCCCGAGTTCGACAATTGGCAAAATGAACTTGCAAAACTGTGTCTGGGTGGAAAAAAGAACTACTTACATTTAATGGAGAGTCAGGGATAAGGTTGAATATTCACTGAATTCAGGCCAAAGGTTTAAATACTGTGGTGCTGTTGAACAGACTGTAACCCTGAAATCTGATATGATGGTACATGGACTGCATGTTAACAGACATGAACCACACTTTATCCACCAGGGAAGATGAGGGCCTCTTTACTCTAAAACTGTAACTCTAAAACTGAAATGTCAAATGGGAACATGACTTTTAACACATTGTTATAATTTCAATCTACATGAAAGTGCTCATAGTTAAAATCTGTGATTGACTAAGGCCATATGCTCAAAATCATAAAAAATCAACCAGTGAATGTGATTGTCTACACATGATCACAAACACATACACACACACACACAAGCACACACAAATACACACACACATAAACACACACGCAGTGATCCTACGCACACACACCAACACGTATATACTCACACACATACATACACTCATAAACACACACGCAGTGATCCTCTAACTTACAAGCTGAGGCTCTTGGAAAACAGGGGTGTTAAATAAAGAAAACAGAATGATGTCAGGCCCAGTGTAATAATGGGTGTGTGAGATACAGATATTCAGTCTAATCTGCAATGAATACCTTAAGAGAACGAATTAGACATTTCACAATGCATGTGGTAAGCACAATATTTGACTGTAATTGTCTTGATGTTTTAAAGGTAGACAGAGTGGTAAGTCTGCTCCTACCGTTGGAATAAAAGTATTAGCTACCTAAATAAAAAGTGCATGAGGGCATTTATTTGCAGTCGTTACTGTGGAAAAAAATGCAGGCAACTGTTGGCTTCTGCCCAAATTAATTCCTTGAATATTCTCACGCTGAAAGCACTTTACAGTGATGAGAGGTATACTCGCCTTAACCACCATCAATGTGTGCTCCCTGGGAGATGCAAGGCAGCCATTTTGCTCCAGAATGCTCACCACACATCAGCTGCAGAATGACAGAACAATTGTCAACAGAGAGAAAAATTATTTTTAGCTAATTAAATCAGGATGCTTAGATGGAAGATTGAGAGAGCCAGGTTGGGAATTTAGCCAGGACACCGGGGAATTCCCTACTCTTTGCGATGAGTGTCATGAGGTCTTTAATGAGCACAGTGAGTCAGGACCTCAGTTTAACATCCCATCCGAAAGACGGCATCTCCTACAGCACAGTGTCCCCCTCACTGCACTGGGGCATTAGGGTTTATTCAACCGGAGGGAAGAACGCACCCCTACTAACCCACCAGCACCACTTCCAGCAGCAACTTGGCGTCCCATCCCAAGTGCTAACACTAGCTTAGCTTCAGCCGTTCGGCGGGAGCACGTTGCGTACTCCTCTCTTTGTCTAGCTTGTGTAACCTGTTTAAACAGGATGTTTAACTGAAGACGTTCAGGTTGTTTGACTTGCTATCTCGTGCCTGATTCTGCAGCGCTGAGGTCAGAGACGCCTGTCTGCACTTTGCGGTGCCTGTTCAGCGCGCGCGGTCATGCGCGGTCACGGTGGTCGCGAGCGCTGGAACAGGAACGAGGTGCTGCTGCGGTCCTTCGGAATGTTGGCGGGGTGCTAGGCGGTTTCGGGAGCTCATCTGTGATCCCGCGCTCTTTAATCTCCTCTCACTGAGCGCTAATCTCCCGCCAAGATCCCACGCCAAATGCCTGGTCCCCCCCCAAACCTGGCTCCGCCCCCTGTCTGATATAACAGCTGTGCGGCTCTGTAGTGTCTCTCAGACTTATATAACAGCTGTGCAGTCTCTCTCTCTGTCCCATATAACAGCTGTGCAGTCTCTCTCTCAGTCCCATATAACAGCTGTGCAGTCTCTCTGTCTTATATAACATATATGCAGTGTCTCCCAGTCTTATATAACAGCTGTGCAGTCTCTCTGTCCTATATAACAGATGTACAGCTGTGTAGACTCTCTCCCCCTGTCTTATATAATACCTGTACAGCTGTGTGGTATCTCTATCCCACTGTCTTGTATAGCAGCTGCACAGCTGTGCAGTGTCTCTATCCCCCGTCTTATATAATAGCTGTACAGCTGTACAGTCTCTCTCCCCCAGTCTTATATTACAGTTTGTAGCAGTGACAGCTTTATGTTGGTCTAAAAGAAGCTGTATTTATTTGAACTTATTTTGTCCACATTTCTTAGACAGGGTGTATTGCAGCTTGTTGCAATAGAGTCCCCTGTGTTTGGCACATATCATAGAGGGCAGGTCTGCCTTGACTACAGCTACCATTGTATTACTTATTACTCCAAAGGCACTAACCAGAATACACTTTAAACAAGCAAACCTTCATGACAGGGCGGATGAACAAACACAAACTCTTCACACAGCAGTAGGCGAGTTCGGCTCAAAGTCAGCGGCTCCAAAAAAGGACACAGGGTGAAAAACGCAGCTCTCTGAAGTGAAGTTAATTAGCCTGGTGAGTGTGGAGAAGAAAAGGCTCTGGCCAAACTGAATGAGATTCCCTCTGATGAAATCCGTCCCGCGGGCCTGGAGACAGAGACTCTCTTTCACACCTGATGAAGGGGTCCTTTGTCCCAGGCGGCAGGTGGGGGGCCATTTTGGCCGCGATGTCTGACTTATTAAAGTCGTAAATCGGGCCCCCCGAGGCCCCCGAACAGGCTGGGGCTAAGGGAGGTCAGCGGCACAGGCAAAGGGACAGGAAGCTTTTCTTTTTCATCCACAATGCACCGGGGCTTGCCATGTGATATCAGTGATTCACCAATCACCGTGTTTCTCTGAGGGGAAGGAAACATTTTGATTGGCTCAAACGAGTCAGTAAACTCCAGAGAAGTGTGATGTGGCATACATATATGAGGCAGACACGCCCATGAACCTGTGTTTTTACACGCAGGTGCTTTAAATGACCCCCTGCATGTGATCTGTGCTTCTCTTTCTTCCTGTGCTCCACAACGAGCGGCTGATTGCCTGATTGGCTTCACCTGCCGGTGGCCCTACAAAAAGCTTTTGTGGAGCAGTTTGTGGCGGGATCCTGCACAATGTTGTAGATCTGTGGAATTGTTTTTGGTGATTTCTTTTTATGTATGGTGTTTGGACGGTGAATGTTCATTTTCTTTTAGGTGCACGTTTTAGTTAGGTTTTAGGTCAGAGTAGGAATCCTGTGGAAGACTCACCATTTCTTGGTTTCATCGGGAGAAAGATGACTTATTTGTTGCAGACTAGGGTTAGTAGTCTTCTGTAGGCCCTGCTTTGGCCTGATCTGTTTTGTCCAACACCTACGACTGTTGGTATATATATTTTTAGGGTTTTTGGGTTTAGGTTTTTGTGTCTTTATAATATGTTTTTTTTTATAGTATGTTGGGTGGAATTTTCATTGAATTATAAGGTGTTAATATTCTCTGTGCATTGAAATGAGTAAGGAGAGCAGATTCCCTGAAGGATGATGTACTTAATGCAGTGAGAATCTACATTAATGGTAATTAGTCATAGAAACCCACTGAAATATGATACAGCTGCTTAAGCTGGGACATGTTTAAAGGGGCTGAAATATGGTCACCATGGAAACAGGTGAAGTCAGGTCACACGGTGAAGGCAGTGAAGCCCTGTGTGTACCTTTCTGACCCTGATCACATGTCAGCAGAATTAAACGTGCGTGCAAGCCCCACAAGCACTCCTGTGAGTTAGCCCCACAAGCACTCCTGTGAGTTAGCCCCACAAGCACTCCTGTGAGTTAGCCCCACAAGCTCTTCTGTGAGTTAGCCCCACAAGCACTCCTGTGAGTTAGCCCCTCAAGCACTCCTGTGAGTTAGCCCCACAAGCTCTTCTGTGAGTTAGCCTCAACACTCCTGTGAGTTAGCCTCAGCCCCCTGTGAGTTAGCCCCACAAGCTCTTCTGTGAGTTAGCCCCTCAAGCACTCCTGTGAGTTAGCCCCTCAAGCACTCCTGTGAGTTAGCCCCTCAAGCACTCCTGTGAGTTAGCCCCACAAGCTCTTCTGTGAGTTAGCCCCTCAAGCACTCCTGTGAGTTAGCCCCTCAAGCACTCCTGTGAGTTACCCCCACAAGCACTCCTGTGAGTTAGCCCCACAAGCACTTCAGCGGTTTGCAGTAGCTACAATCTTTTGGAAATAGTGTTGACTGTCTGAGTGAAGATGAGAATAATTGGCGCACTGTGACTTGTGGTCGCAGGATTAAACAGTATTTCAGCAACAGAGCTTAATTGACTCGCGGGGGAAGAAAGAAACAAAACATTGCGTGACGTGTTGCAGCTGCACGGCTTCTGCCCGAGCAGCAGACGTGACAGAGACGGAGTCTGTTATCCGCTGTCCTCTCTGTCTAGAACTGTCGTTTCTGAAACGAGTCCAGACGCAGGAGCCTCACGCGAGCTCTGTCTGAAGCGGGAGGCGTTTTTACCAGAGCGGAATAAATTTCTGTCAAACGGTCGGCGCGATTTGCACATCACTGGGCCGCTAATGAGGACGCCGGGCTCTCGCTCTCCTCTGACAGGAAGGATCCCATCCCGCGTTTCTGGAACTTTCCTTTTTCGGTCGAGGAGGAGACAGTTTGCCACGGGAAAAGCAGAAAAACAAAGACCCAGCACTGCTAATCACGTGTGGCTCAGGGAATGAGGTTAACCCAGCACTAAATCATCTTTAAGAACACTGAGATCAAAACTGTTTACTGTGAAATGTATGGCAGCATATTTCTGTATAATGCTGGGTAATGTAGTTTTCTCCAGTGGTTTATACTCTAGGCCCTCCTCTTGCATATTCATTATCCTGCATTCAGACCTCCAGCAGGTCCGCTCATGGCCAGCCAAACCAGCCATCCGGCCAAAGTATCCACAAATCTCTGTCTTTGAAGTCTTTGAAACTGAGTGGTAATGACCGGAGTAACCATGACTTCCAGCGCCGAAAGGGGAAGAACGCTGGCCCTCCTCATTCGGCTAAAGGTCTGCAAACGTCACCAGCTTCTCAGATCAAATAAGGAACGCTGCACCGCCTAAATGCTGGGAACGATGGGTAATTAATGTAATCAGGCTTTGTGCTTGGCGTCAAGCGCGTTTTCACGGTGTAGTGTTTCCTCAGTTCCAGTGTCTCCAACAGCAGTCTTTCATCCCGGGCCCGTCTGGGAGCGCAGACCTGGGTAACAGTCCTGGCGTGAATCAGGAGATTAAAAAGGGAAGAGGCACAAAGAGAGCGCACTAAATCTGCAGTTATCAGTTATGAATCAGAGCCAAAGCGGAGAGGCTTTGATTGAATCAGCGGGATGCCCAGGAACGGAGGTGCCCAGGGAAAGCTCGTTCACCCGGCCCGGCTGAGAGCCAATCAGGGCGTGCGACGGGCCAGAGGCACCGCAGGCCACCGTGCTCCTGCCACCTGATTTAGAGCCTGCATGCATATCTGTCAGGCAGTTACTGTGCACATGCATACTATAGCACAGCTACTATTCACATGCATACTATAGCACAGCTACTATTCACATGCATACTATAGTACAGTTACTGTGCACATGCATACTATAGCACAGCTACTATTCACATGCATACTATAGTACAGTTACTGTGCACATGCATACTATAGCACAGCTACTATTCACATGCATACTATAGTACAGTTACTGTGCACATGCATACTATAGCACAGCTACTATTCACATGCATACTATAGTACAGTTACTGTGCACATGCATACTATAGCACAGCTACTATTCACATGCATACTATAGTACAGCTCCTAAGCACATGCATACTATAGTACAGTCGCTGTGCACATGCATACTATAGCACAGCTACTAAGCACATGCATACTATAGTACAGTTACTGTGCACATGCATACTATAGCACAGCTACTAAGCACATGCATACTATAGTACAGTCACTGTGCACATGCATACTATAGCACAGCTACTATGCACATGCATACTATAGTACAGTCACTGTGTGCATGCATACTATAGTATAGCCACTGCGTACATGCATACAATAGCACAGTCACTGTGTACATGCATACATACTATAGTACAGTCACTCTGCACTTGCCTGCTATAGTATAGTCACCATGTACATGCATACTATAGCACAGCCAGGAAGCACATGCATTCTTTTACTGCTTCTCAGCATAAAGACTGGGGCTTTTCATTTCAGAAGGAGTAACAGTACCAGAGACTGATTGCTTCCTTCGCTTGGAACCTGTATCATTTGCTTGGTGAGTTATTCCCCTTTGAACCATGTGCTTCCTCTTAAGGAAATTAAGGAACACAAAAAAACATTGTTTTTTGCATTGTGTTGGCACACAGCTTGAAAAACACATTAAAAGCATTGCAATATATATTTTGTCACCATTTCAAGAAAAACAATCTCAGATTATTAAAGAGAGGAAGAAAATAATTGAATTATGAACATAAATCTATTTCAGAATCAAAGTATAAAAAATCCCTCCCATTCCAGATGTAGGGAGAGAAAAGATTCTTTCTTCTGATCTCTGACCTCTGACCTCTCAGATTCATTATCTGCCTGTCACACAGGGCTTATGGGAAATCGCACAGAGTCGTCTCACTGGAGAACAGAGAGAGAATTAAGAGGGATGTGGGTACAGCAGGACCGTGGGTATAGCGTCAGTGACTGAGATAAATCATTCTGCTTGGACTCTGCTCATGGACCTCACACTCATTCAACCTGCCATACAGTGTCTGGAAATAACAGTGTAGTAAGTGAGTAATTAGATGAAGGAGCCATGGAAACTCTGAAGCCTTGAAGGTGGCCTGTGCTGTAATGCTCATCAACACTTCTCTCGCTGTGTGAAAGATTGCACTCTCCGACACAGCCAGTGTCAGAGCTGCTCCTGCTTATGCAAGCTCTCTGAAAAAGAAAACGAAAACAAACCGAAGAGGTAAAGACAGCAGTAGGTTTCCGCAAGGAGCAGGAGGTCTTGCGCAATGAGTGGAGCATCAGGCTAACTCTCAGTGTGCTTTTAAAGCCAGTTAACCGCTCAGCAGAGTGGTTTCTCGCTGGATTCACAGTAGGCTTGCTTTCTGTTCACACTCAAGGCAAGGTCAGATTAATAGGCCTGGGCTTCATTTTAAATTGCATTACAGTATATTTATTTGGCAGAGGCTTTTACCCAAAGCGACGCAACAATAAGTGCATACCGAAGGTCACACAACGAATACTTTTTTATACATAAAAGCCACAGTTTTTACAGTGCGACTGAGGAGTGGAGCCCTGAAGCTGTAGAGAGGAATGACTTCAGTGGTTAACACACAGTTTGTACAGGAGATGTGCTCTGTGCCAGTATTTCCTGGTAGTGCTTTCCATCCACTGCTGGTACTTCGTGAATCATGTGTCACTTTTTTCTGGTACCCGTGATGGTTTAACACAGTGGTAATAAGCCCAGTTCCTGGAGATCTACCATCCTGTAGGTTTTCATTTTCTCCAGGAACAGGGGGGTTGGTTACCCCTGGTTGAACAGGCACAAAAGCATCACAGGAACCAGTTTCCGTCATCTGGGCAGATAGCGCCCCGGTCTACTCTGTTCCTGCCCTTCGCCCGATGGGCATTGCACCCGACCCCTAACCCTGAACCTTGCAGGTGGTGGGTTCACACGGTTGTCCCACATAATCTTTTCAGGTTGAGCCCGGCGAGTTACGTGGGCTGCCTGGCCACCAGGCGCTCGCCTGCAGACACCACCCCCAGGCCTGGCTCAGGGGGATGGGTCCCGGTAACCCCATTCCGGGCAGGGTAAACTGAGCTCTATTTCTGTTTACCATTACCGTAGTGTGTAATAATGGTAAAGCAGGAGCTGCTGCTCCTCTGCATTGAAAGGCATCAGTTGAGGAGGTTCGGGCATCTGATAAGTATGCCTCCTGGGCGCCTCCCTCTGGAGGTGTTCCGGGCACAGCCACCAGGGAGTAGACCCAGGGGCAGACCTAGGACACGCTCGAGGGATTATATCCACCAGCTGGTCTGGGATCACATTGGGATTCCCCGGGAGGAGTTGGCGGACGTCGCCGGGGAGAGGGACGTCCGGGCTGCCCTGCTTGCCCTGTTGCCACCACGACCGTGATCTGGATGCAGCTGTTAGGCAATGGATGGATGTGTGGAAGAGCACAGTTCTGGAAGTTCCGTGGAAACAGAAGCCAGAACGCATTCCAGGAACTAAAGAGGTTCTCGGTAGTTCCTGAACCAATGAAAAAGGGGCGATATTCACTGCTCTCTCAGTGAGATGGGAAAGCGACAGGGCACGGTAGGTTAGTCACCCAGCCTGCTCTTTTAGAATAAGCACTATTATGAAACAGGAAAATTACCCCTTTGGGTATTGAGACACACGGCTGTTTGTTTTCTCAACATTTCTGGCGCTTTCCGAGTCCGGTGGAGAGACCCGTGCCGAGATGTTTCCGCCACACATTAAGGGTTCCTGGAAGAGCACAGGCTCACCCCTCTTAATCTCGTCCCTGCGCAGAGGAGACACGTGTGGTTGTGGGCGTTTCCCAACTGCATAAAAGACTGAAAACAACCTGTCACGTCTTCTGGCCCTGAAGCATTGACCTTATCGTGTGCCTGTTTCCTGTTAACAGAGTCAGATTTTGGATCTACAAATGGAATTTTTGGAGAAGCCTGTAATTTTTAAAAATCATGATTCATCCTACTAAGGCACAATTCCAGTGTGTGTACGGGCCCCACGGTTTACCATCTTATCCGTTCAATCAAATCAGTGTAATAGGGTTGGATCTGCTGTGATCTAGCCCCACTACACTGCAGCCGAACCACTCGAGAGATACCGTTAGCCTGCCAAGCTAAAGACCGCCGTCCCCAGCGATGACCTCACAGTCGGTAGCGGACGCTCACGCGCTAGCTCACGTCTCCGAATTCCGCTACGCCAGTGGCATTTGTGGGCGGCGGTGGAGGCGCGCGGCGCGCGGTAACACCGCCCGGGGAGAGGGCGACTCTTTCCGACGGGTTGCCTGTGGTTCGGTGCTCACCGGCCCGCGTCTCTGGCGGAACGGACACCCGGGGCGCCTAGGCGACGACCGCGCGGTTCAGCCGCCGAACTGCGGAGTGAAACCCAGCGCTGGCTGCCTGAGCCGCCACCAACTGAATCTGCGGTCCCCTGACCTGGCAGCAATGAGATGGGCCTGTAATTCAAACCTGGTTCAGGAAATAAGAGTTTAACTAGGTCACATAGCCATACTACCCACATCCAAACGACTGGGGGGGGGGTTTATCAATAGGGTGGGCATTATTATTAATGCTGATCACTCATTCAATTTCAGAGGCTTTGCCACCAACCCCCCTCCCCCCCCCCGACAAATAAATCAGTTTTTCATTCAATATAGAGGGCTTGCCAAATTGCCAATAATTATTAATAACGAAACTCCTCAATGTGACTAGAGACCATTAATATTAATAGTTTCTGATTTTGCTCTTCCAGAAGGCTAACACACACCACCCACAGGAAAAGGCCAATGCAGACTGTAGTTATTTTATTTCCCTTTAGTCTATGCACATGGACTGCGTTTTATATGGAGCTTTTATCCAAAGCGCGTTACATGGAAGTTCATATAACAATAAAACATGTTTGTTCAACATAAAGAAAGGAAAAAGTTAAAAATGAATGGATACATAAATAAATAAATAAATAAATAATTCCTGGCCTTTTGAGAGGAGGACAGGGATTTGAAGACTTTACGCTTTGAGTAAAAAAAAAATATATATAAAAAAAGATAATTAGTACTGCCATCTGGAGTAATTATAGTCATTATGTTGCAGGTTAAGGGAAGAGAGTGCGTTCTGATTATTATAATTATTTTGCATTCACACACTTAGAGCTTTGGGCCTGGAGACAGACCCATTCATAGATCTGGCATGCTACGCCTGTTTCTGTTCCTAAAGACTTACTGCAGCTCCTCACGTACACACACACACACAGACGCACACACAACACACCACACAACTGCACAGACACACACACACCATAACCCACACACACACACACACACACACACACAGCCACACTACACTAGGCCAGGAGATATTCTCCTTCCTCTTCTTTTCCCTTGTCACTTCCTCACCTCTTCTGCCACAACCTCCATCTTTCCCCTTCTGGTGTTTCTTGAGTCCCACAGGGATAGCCCAGAGATACAGCTTTGAGATATCCGTTATCAGATATCAGTTATGAAACATCCATCACTTACCCATCCAGGCCATGTATCTAGCAGAATGACAACACGAGTAGTCTTTGAGACAGTGAGAGAGGAGCCAAAGTATTCTCCAACAGTACTGACAAACACCAGCAGTTACCCTCAACATCTGCTCCACAACTGAAAAACACCAGGGATTGTCATCAAAAAGGTGAACCCACACATATTGTGAGACTGAACAAAGGGATTATTAATGCACGTAGGCATCTCATAAAGGTTTATAATTGGCTAGGTAAACCAGGCCGGTTTAAGTGGATTACAGGCTGTTGTACTTTCTGTCTCACGTATTGCTTTAGTATCACGCTCTGTCAGCAACCGTGCCCAGATACCACATAAACATTAAGAAAACTCCTCATGAAGCTTGTAACCATGGTAACCATAGTAACGTAATAACTGCATTGCATCAAACTTTAAACATGTTGCTCAACACGCACATTGTAACATGGATCATTAATGTCTCTTGAGTGCTCTTTCATAAACCTCGTCTATAAAAAATGTTCTCCCACTCCAAGCCTCTGGGAGGACTTCTGCCCGCTTTTCCTTCCCAGAATGCCTTAGTTCCAAACCTCAGTGTTCCGTCTGCCATGGGTGGGTGGTCCTTGGGGGGTGGTCCTTAGTACACTGCACCCAACGGCACAGTCGATTTTGGACAGAGAGCAAGATGTTCTCTCTCCCCGGTGCATTTTATTGCATTATTACGGACGCGCTGCATGAAATGGGTTGCCGTCTGAGACTAATAATATCCTGTGTATCAAGCCAGAGACCAATCAGTGGTTTTATGAGAGGGGAATGAGTCAATGAAATCTCACTGTGAAAAGGAGGCCCCAGAGAGATCTCCGTTCACGAAGCTTTTCAGAACCAGTGGAGGACTGTGTCTTTAGGGGATAGGCTACGGAAATGTGTCCAGCACTCTGTTGCGCTGCAGAGCACGGCTACGGGTGCATGCAGGACACTAGGACACCACCCCCCTCTGGGGCCATGATTGCACCTATCCCTATCTGTAACAGTGATCCACAGAAGCACAGATGTGTTTCAGAATTCTGGTCACGCATTTGACTCGCACACCACTATCACACACCTGCATGAACACACGCGTTAAAACGATCACACACACACAAACACACACCCATACGAAACATACACGCACTAACATGCACACACCCAGGAACACGTACACCACCGTGAGTGTGCACAAATTCTAACACACACCCACAGTCACACAGCTATCTACAGGCACATGCACAAACATCCTCGTAAACACACCCTTACATAAACACACACCCAAGCTCACCTATACACACGTACACAGCTGAAGGTGTATGCATAAGATCTAGCTACCTTTATAAAATGTTTCCCGCACATTATTCTGTCAGCAGAGAGAGGTGGGCTAGCTCTGTACAGATCCAGAGCTGGACATGCAGTCATGATGTTTGATGTGTGTGAGTAATACACAATCTGCTTATTTTCTGCAGACCTGGACACCTCTATAAAACACATACAGCACACTTTTCCAACCCCAGTGCTGTAAGAGATACTACACTACATTACACTACACTACACTGTACTGTACTGTGCTGTACTGGAGCCCCTGCTTTAATGGAGTTTGTATGAAGTAGGCGGAGCCCAATGTGTTCTGGGTGTGGGAATGGCTGGTACAGATAGGACACAGTGGGTACTTTCAAAATCTCAGACCCCTGCAGTGGCCTGACAGGGAGAGCAGAGCTTTATAAAGCTCATATAAACGCACTGCTGTCACAGCTGACCATGACTGACTGCCCCACACAAAGCCTCAGTAAAACAGGTTATTGCTCTGCTGGCTCTCTGCGTCAGGGCCGATATGTATTGAGACTGAGGATATGGCTAGAGTGTGTGTGCCTGTGTGTGTGTGTGTGTCTGTGTGTGTGTGTTTGTGTGTCTGCCTCTACCTCTCGCTGTGTCCCCGTCTCTCTGTGCTCCCTCCCTCCTTTCTCCTCTCTTACTTTCTCTCACACACACATTCCTGTCTGCATTCATTTTTTTCATTTATGGCTCCAAAACCATGGAAGCCACATTTCATTGTCGCCAATGGAAACTGCACAATAAGTAAGGGGGAAGCAGCAGCATTAATATTCGGGTCATCGGTGCATTTCCACGCTAAATTGGCCAGTGCTGCTGGTTTAGCATGCGCTGGCTGCGGACATGTGTCCCCTCCCCAGCTCCTGCAGCGATGCTGAATAAACATTTCCCTTTAGCGAGAGACTCCCTGGCCGCTGCATCGCCCTGTACCATGGAAACCATGCCACAAGGCAGCACCGCGGGATGCAGGCGCCCGCCAACCCCCAGATACCCCCCCCCCCCAGCCCCACCCCCACCCCCAAGACCTCTCACCCCCAACCGAGCATTTTAACAATCTGGTACTGAGCCATGCCCCCACTGATCTCAAGCCAGCTTTCATCTTACCACCCACCTCTCTCTCTCAATTTTTCAATTTCGACTTGCTTTATTGGCAGGACAACTTCTCATATCCCCAAAGCAACACATGCAATACACAGAAACATAGAAACCACATATACAACATGCAACAAGTATGACCCACAACACTATAATAATAATAATAATAATAATAATAATAATTATTATTATTATTATAATAGCAACAACAATAATAAGGTTATGCCATCTCATATGGCATATGACAAGACTGGGTAATTAGTAATTGAGTAATAAATTGTTTTCTAATTTATAATATTGTAGGAAGAAAAGTGCTTCACCTGTGTGCAGTGTGCAGTGATCTCACACTTGTTTTTTGTGTGTGTCTGCCCTTTACAGTGGTTAGACTGCAGTCACAGAGCCTGATCTGTTGCTGCTTTGGGTCTCTGACACTTGATTTCTTTGTCCCAATATTCCAGACTGGAGTTTTTGCTTTGTATCTTCATTTGTTTTTGCAGTAATTAGTGGTTGGTTAGCAGTGCTGTTCTGCAGATAGTTTATAGTAGTTGTTACAGGGGTGGGTAGTTTCAGAACCAGCTGTCTGAGGAGACTCTTCTCTGACCTGAGCTCTTGGGTTTGGATTGTCATAGATTGTAATGTGTCATGGACACTTGAGTTAAGTTGCATGCAGAATTTTAAGGTTCATTTTTTTTTTGGACATTTAGTACCAAAGGAAATCTGTTTCGTTTTGCCCTGCAGACATTTGTTGATGCTTTTCTTCACATTTTTCATATATTTGTTGTCTCACCTTATCTAGTCTTGCTGGCTGAGAGGACACTGTTAATCACACCCTTATAGTGCAATAGGCAAGATGAAAATGTCAAATTTTAGAAAAGCGTACATGCTTTGCTTTTTAATGCGTACCCAGCAAAAGTACCAGACCAAAGTTCCCCGAGGCACTGATTTTCCATCCAAGGTAATCATAATTTAATGTGTTCTTTAAGAGTGGTGTTGCCTAGGGCAGTGGTTCTCAAACCCGGTCCTGGGGGACTACTGTGTATGTTGGTTTTCATTCCAACCTCAACTGCAATTTTAACAAGCTGTTAATTTTTCTTAATTAGGTGCTTTTCATGTTTTAGAGCTGGGGTCCCCAGTCTTATCGAGAAAGGGTCAGTGTGGGTGCACACACCTGATTCTACTAATCAACCACAAGAGGACCACAATGATAATAAGCCCTTGGGCTTTATTGTGTTTTTATCCTTTTGATGATTTTTGTATCTGGGGCATCTCTGGCTAGAGGGGCCTCTTGTATTTTAATGATCAATAAAGAATGTCAATCAATCAATCAGTCAATCAATCAATCAATCCGAGTCTTTGCTAAGCACCTTGATTAGTAGAATCAGGTGTGTCCCAGGACCGAGTCAGAGCACCACTGGCCTGGAGTAAAGCGTTGTCTGCTTTCCTGAGATTTTGGCTTCTAATTGGTTATCATAATTTTTGTCTTTATTACCTGCCAAGCCCCAGTTCTGACAGTAGTGTTCTAGCAGTTTCCGATGCTGCATTAGCCTCTATGCTATGGGTGACAGCAGCACTAGCCCATTTGCACAAAGTAGAAACTTATGAGCTGTTTAGCATGATGCCAGAGGCTGCAGATTGTTCCAGCAACACCACTAATTCACTTTGTTTCAGTTTTTCCTTTAAAATTTCATGTTCAAATGAGGTAACCTTGTGGTGTTTTCTTTTGAAGGATTTCAAAATATGTTTTCAAAATGTCACCATTTTGTATAGCTATGTTCAGGGTTTGTATTGTCTTGGATTATTCCATTGTTCCAGAACCGGTTTTGATTAAGTAATTCTTCTGTGGCTTGTAGAGTTTTGTTGCAATGCTTTTTTTTCATTTTAGAGTCATTTTATTTTCCTTCAGTATTTCACAATATTTTTTTCTGAGCAAGCTGTTTTTGTGGTTGAGGGTGTTTTTGGTTAGATAAGGGTCTCAGTTTTGTTCTTGTGTTTCAGTATTCTTCATCAAACCACTTTACAATTCAAGGTTTTTGATCAGGTTTCTTGTTTACTTTGAGACACACAGACACACACAAAAACTCTCCCAGACATGTGATTGAACGGTTCATACTGTAAGGTGGTCTTATTGCGGGTTTGGTTTGTTTGCACTGTTCTGTTTAATTACACTGTTCTTGGCTCAGCCTCCCAAACCATTAGTGGTCACTGCAGGAACAACACAGGTCATAGCAATTTCCAGTCTGAATTTATCCAGGGGCAGCTATAGCATGAAATCTTTTATGCTCACCTTTGGAATCCAAAACAAACATTCATATTTGTGTTGCTGCCCCAGTGTCTGTAGTGAAGTCACGTGTCATTATTTTTACGGAAACAGACATGTATCCTCTGTGTTTGTGTTTAATAAGGACCTTAAGTCATTTGTTAATTATCTGCCTGCCATTTATTTTGAAAGTCTGAATATAGGAGATCATAATGTGACTTGAGCGTCACATTATTTGAATTTGACTTTAATTATTTGGGTTATTTTCCACCGGGAATTGGACACCTTTTTTTGTACTGATACTGCATTTATTTATTTTGTTTTTCAGTTCTCTTTCGATTTATATTCCACCCCAGCCATTTGTGGAACAGTGCAGTTCTCATGTGTCCACCTCAATAAAAAATTGCTATGCTGTTTTATTTGATCTACCACTGAGCATGAAATGAATTTGAAAGCATTATTCACACTGTTTGAAAACAGAAATTGTTCTGCCGACTAAACCAAGTGACAAATGCTTTTGTCTACACAAAGCAGCAGCAACAAGTGGGCACATTTGATTGACTCAAAAGAGGTCAGGTGAGAATCATACATTCATAAAATCTTGCTCGCAAATCCTGTAGTGAGATTAATTAGTCACAAATTAATCAGGACACTGCACTTAAATCCAGCACCAGTGAAAAACTCAGCTGGCCTAAGGTCTGAACCACGCATCTTAATTGGTTTTTCTTTCTTTTCTTACTCAGAAACAAGAAACATATGTCTCTGTAATACTGCGCCTGTTCGAACAAGAAAACAACATTTCGTGACAGATGGATGAAGGCTGAACATTAGCTCTTCAAAGGATCTTGGGAAAACAAGTTGCCAGTAAAATTATGTGAGGCAGCCCTGTCAATCACACGTATTTATCTACAGCTAAGTGGCTTTGAATAAAATACACAAATATGAGGAGGACTGTCACTAAGTCTCTGAGAGATGTCTCTGTAGACCTAATGGGCCCCATGAAGATACCTTTTCCACCAAGGCTGAATGCAGATCTGAAGCAGTTCCAGCAGTGAGCAGCTTTTTGACATCCAGAGGCCGTACACTGTCATCCCTGCAAATGTGAACACCCTCTCATTCCTGGGTGATGCTAGCCATGGTGCTGCTGGCTAGAGTTGGCATTAGCATGGTCCAGGATCAATACCAGAGCATTGGGCCCATGGTCCAGGATCAGTACCAGAGCATTGGGCCCGTGGTCCATGGTCCTTCTCGGGCACACTGAAGGTTGTGCCCGTCTTCCTTTTAAACGCAGTTTATCCACCGCCTCAGATTTCACACATGCTCCGTTTCACCACGTTGTGGAGTCCTTGCTGAGGTGGGAAATCCAGGTTCAGAAAGTGAAAGTCCTCCCCAGGGTTTTGTTCCCACCCAGTCCTTCAGCCAGGAGGCAGAAATCAGAAGCAACTCAGTGGTCTGAGCTCATGGGTGGAAGAAACACACGGCAGGACTTTTACTTTCTGACCCCTGGACTTTTCCCCTCTGAGTCCTTGCATGGCCCAGCGCTGATGTGGGACGTCCCGCTGGGATCCCGGTCCAACCAGAGCACCCGAGGTCGCGTTCCGAGGTCACGTCCGCTCCAAAAACTCCCACTGTGTCACAGGAACGGGCGAATCAGCAGAAAACACACTTAATCTGTGGCCTTATTTCCCACCACTACAATAAAGTTATTATGTTCCTCGCACAATGAAGCTTTCACTGAAAACCAGAGAAAACCCCATCCTGAAACAAAAACCCATGGATGAATGCTGACCGTTGTGCGTGGACAGATCGTCCTGGCTGCCCGGGACAAGGCCACACTCGGCCAAACAGACGACGGCTTGTTCTCTCTTGCTTTGTTCAGCTAGTTGAGTGTAGCTAATGTCCGTTTATTAACTAAATGTTGTTACTCTAGTAAATACCATAACTTTGAAAATTGAAAGAAGCCTTATTTTTGATGGATATCTGAAAATGGGAAATACAATACCATGAAAGAATATTGTTGAAATACCTACAGATTTTATGTATCTCACGCAGCTCAGCCGAATAGTGCAAGATAGACTGAAGCAGGTCTTTTCTGTGTAACAGACAGGAGAAGCCATGAATCAGCTCTAATTTGGCTTTGACATTCACTCTGAGCTTTGTGCACATACCGTGCATGTTCCTGAGCGGATCGTGTATGCAACGTGTGAAGCCACAGACTCGTTCTCAGCACGCTCTAAATAAACTTCTGGGTCAAGGGTCAGAAATATGAACCATGGTTGTGTGACCAGCCTAAAAGAAGAATGGCATCCAGGGGTTCGATAAAGGGCAAAACTCAGGCAGGAACACTTGTCATGGTGACACACTTAAGGACATCCTAATTTCACATCATTTCTGGGTGTTCTTAGGCACGCGAGGGAACTCGTGCTCAGGGTAGTTGTAGTTTTGGAATGTGTGTACTCCACTCTTTTCCACTGGCTGCTGGCAGCCCCACTAGTCGGTTCTGCTCTGAAAGATTTGTGATTTGGTAGAAAAACAAAAAGTTCTGGGCTCATCAAGCAATAATCTTGGCTCCTCAAGCCTGAAGCATTGCACTGTCCTCCTGGGAACGAAGCATGGCGCACGATTCAAAATGACTTCAGTCTTGCGCCATGCTTAAGTCAACTGTTAGCCGAGTTGGTTCCAAAATCACACCGCGTGTTTAAGGCATTAATACATAAATGCGCTATTAATCACTGTGGGAGGAAAGGAGAAGAAAGAAGAAAAAGCAAACTCACATATTCTCCATGGTGATCAGAAAAGCATCTTTAGTGCAAAGCAGCTTCAGTGTGCAGCATTTTTAGTGCAAAACATCTTTAGTGTAACAGCATCTTTGGTGTAAAGCATCTTTAGTGTAACGCATCTTTCGTGTACAGCATCTTTGGTGTAAAGCATCTTTAGTGTAATGCATCTTTCGTGTACAGCATCTTTGGTCTACAGTCTCTTTAGTGCAAAGCATCTTAAGTGCACAGAATTTTTGCACTGTGTGATTACTGGTGGCATGGCTTTACTCAGCTCTTTCAGTTCAAGCATTCCATACATTTGGGTGATTAAAGAATCTTTGCATGTACAGTATCCCAGAATATTGTTTGGGTGCATGTGGATCCCAGGATTTACAGTACATCAGACATCACTCAGAAAAATTCTGTTGAATATTTAATTAAGCCTCAACATTACAGTTTTTCTCTCTTTTCCAGTTTGCAGTTCTACAATTCTACACCCTAGATTTCCTCATAACACACACAAAAAAGCAATAAGCTCAATCCCTATAAAAATATTTTAAATGTGTTACAGTATGTGGCAATATAAATTCCAACATTTTAGAACTTTAAGCATTTATATATAAATTATTGGTGGATTTTATTCATTAATATATATCTGTGCATATAACATTATGGAGTGAAATGTTAAGTTATTATGCACTAAGAAGAGAGGTTGTAAAATATTCGTCCTGTGTGAAAAATTAATGTATGAAAGCAGCAATAACTAAAATATTTTCAAAAATATACCATTCATCTTTCCATAGATTACATTACGCTTTCCAGAATATACTGTACGTGCAAATGCTTTTTATCTACAGAACTGTATGTGCTCAAGCAGAATATTGTACTGAATATGACACACACAGCTCTGGGTTTAATCAAAAACATTTTTGTTTTTGTAGATTTTTGGCGTTTCCTAGAGCTAATGTATGATGTATGTGCTGCATTAAAAGAGGGGGTGTCTCCGTTCTGCTGGCTGCACACAGAGAGAAAAAGAAAACGCTCTTGGAAAGAGCATGTCCGTACCGGCGCCGCCCCAAAACTCGCCACTCGTTCCGCTGGGGAGAGTCGGGTTTCCTCGAAAGCTTCCAGGCCGTTTCCGGAGTTTAGCAATCCCTGCCGAGCAGCTCGCCCCAGAGGTGGGGGGTGGGGGGCGTGGCAGGGGTCAGGCCAGGCTGAAAGCCTGAAACACACTCCACAGCTGTCGTAGGATTGCCTTGCGCTGATCGGCTGTAGTGCCCCTTTAATTCCTTTTACATACAGTACCTACCCCCCAGCCCCCCCTCACCCCCAACCCAGCACAATACATTCCAGACCTACCAGAGCACCAGCAAGCCAAACCTCACAGACTCTGTACTTAATTCAATCCACTCACAATCCAGGCTTTTCTAACAGCAGGACGTGCGTCAGAGAACTGTAACCGTAAAATATTTTTCTGTGTGGAAATATATTTATTAACTATTCTTTTGGGGGGAGAATTTCCTGGGCTGGGAAACACACACTCACACATGCTTACACATGCACAGACATGCGCAGAGAATATGCTAACTCCCCTGGCGGCTCTAAAGAGAGCACAGGGAGAACGTGCTAACTCCCCTAGCGGCTCCAAGCAGAGCACGGGGAGAACGTGCTAACTCCCCTAGCGGCTCCAAGCAGAGCACGGGGAGAACGTGCTAACTCCCCTAGCGGCTCCAAGCAGAGCACTGGGAGAACGTGCTAACTCCCCTAGCGGCTCCAAGCAGAGCACGGGGAGAACGTGCTAACTCCCCTAGCAGCTCCAAGCAGAGCACGGGGAGAACGTGCTAACTCCCCTAGCACTGTAGCTCTAAGTAGAGCACGGGGAAAACGTGCTAACTCCCCTAGCACTGTAGCTCTAAGTAGAGCACGGGGAAAACGTGCTAGCTCCCCTAGCACTGTAGCTCTAAGCAGAGTACGAGGAGAACGTGCTAACTCTCCTAGCGGCTCCAAGCGGAGCACGGGGAGAACGTGCTAACTCCCCTAGCAGCTCTAAGCAGAGCATGGGGAAAACGTGCTAACTCCCCTAGCGGCTCCAAGCGGAGCACGGGGAGAACGTGCTAACTCCCCTAGCGGCTCCAAGCGGAGCACGGGGAGAACGTGCTAACTCTTCTAGTGGTGCAACTTTAAGCAGCGCATGGGGAGAACGTGCAGCTCTAGGGGAGTTAGCACATTAAAAAAGACAGAAAACATTTTTTTTTTTAAAAACAAGCATTAAAACAGACAGAAATAAAGACAAAAATTGAATTTATTCAGCACCATGAATGACGAGCATGTTATGTACGTGAGGCGTGAGATTTACGAGGAAGAGAAATTCCTGTGACTCATTTTAAAACAATACAAACTCTAGTCCAAGGGAACAACAAGAGAAACACATCTGTCTGTTATCTTGAGACAATTTTCTCCCTGATGTTGAAACCAGAGCAGATGTTGTTGTTTTTCTCCTCTAAAATGAAACTCGCCATGTGTGTGACTTCACACATGCCTTCTCTGCCCCTTGTGGGACCAAAAAGGCGACCCTTCCAAAAACTTCAACTTCCGCATCAGAAGGGAAAAGAAAACAAACAAGGTGTGACGAGCTGTAACTGTGTTGCGTGCCATTACAGCACTGTCCATTACATACCTGTCTAAAGGGTTTAGTCCCATTAAAGCGCTGTTTAAAGGGTTTAGTCCCATTAAAGCGCTGTTTAAAGGGTTTAGTCCCATTAAAGCACTGTCTAAATGGTTTAGTCCCATTAAAGTGCTGTTTAAAGGGTTTAGTCCCATTAAGATGCTGTCTAAAGGGTTCAGTCCCATTAAAGCGCTGTTTAAAGGGTTTAGTCCCATTAAAGCGCTGTCGAAAGGGTTTAGTCCCATTAAAGCGCTGTTTAAAGGGTTTAGTCCCATTAAGATGCTGTCTAAAGGGTTTAGTCCCATTAAAGCGCTGTTTAAAGGGTTTAGTCCCATTAAGATGCTGTCTAAAGGGTTTAGTCCCATTAAAGCGCTGTTTAAAGGGTTTAGTCCCATTAAAGCGCTGTCGAAAGGGTTTAGTCCCATTAAAGCGCTGTCTAAGGGGTTTAGTACCATTAAAGCGCTGTTTAAAGGGTTTAGTCCCATTAAAGCGCTGTTTAAAGGGTTTAGTCCCATTACAGAGCTGTTTAAAGGGTTTAGTCCCATTAAAGCGATGTTTAAAGGTTTTAGTCCCATTACAGCACTGTTTAAAGGGTTTAGTCCCATTAAAGCGCTGTTTAAAGGTTTTAGTCCCACTAAAGCGCTGTCTAAAGGGTTTAGTCCCATTAAAGCGCTGTCTAAAGGGTTTAGTCCCATTAAGATGCTGTCTAAAGGGTTTAGTCCCATTAAAGTGCTGTTTAAAGGGTTTAGTCCCATTAAGATGCTGTCTAAAGGGTTTAGTCCCATTAAAGTGCTGTCTAAAGGGTTTAGTCCCATTAAAGCGCTGTTTAAAGGGTTTAGTCCCATTAAAGCGCTGTTTAAAGGGTTTAGTCCCATTAAAGCGCTGTTTAATGGGTTTAGTCCCACTACAGCCCCGTTTAAAGGGTTTATTCCCATTACAGCATGGATAAAACGCTTTTGTCCAATCAGAGCACCGTTTAAAGGGATTAACCCTATTACACTTCTTTTTAAAGTGTGCGTGTGTGCCTGTATATGTTGGAGTGTGTGCATGTGTTTGAGTGAGTGTGTGTGTGCGTGTGAGTGTGTTGGAGTGTGTGCGTGTGTTTGTGTGGCCGTATGTGTTGGAGTGTGTGTGTGAGTGCGTGTGAGTGTGTGTGTGACCCTGCTGTAGTGACTCTTATCTTCTCACACACAGGTCCTTACCTGCCCTCAGGCAGCCAGGCTTGCGTGCCAAAGCGCTGTCTCTGTCAGCAGACACGTCTTAATGAGCCAATTGAGGGGAAGGAAAATAAAAAGCCAACATATGGAGGCTGTCCTTTCACCATTGTCCCAAATCTTTCCGGGGCACACATTGATGCCAGCTTTTTAAGCTGACGTACTCTGTTTAATTCTAATGTCTGCCCTGAAGGCACTCTGCTCCCCATCTTCTCCCTAATGCTGTCTGTCTGCATAGCCTGTTATAGTGCACCAGGAGCCTGTTGTAGTGTACCAGGAGCCTGTTATAGTGTACCAGGAGCCTGTTGTAGTGTACCAGGAGCCTGTTATAGTGCACCAGGAGCCTGTTGTAGTGTACCAGGAGCCTGTTATAGTGTACCAGGAGCCTGCTATAGTGTACCAGGAGCCTGTTGTAGTGTTGTAGTGGCATGCTATATTGTAGCAGCAGCCTGTTAATGTTGATTTTCCCCCACTTTAAACTGGTCAACCAGCTGTTCACCGGCTAAACTGACTGATATCATCCGTTTCACACATTCTCACTTTCTCAAGTTTTAGAAAACTATTGTATTTATTTGTGTTTTTGCACTGCTCATTATTTGTTTATTTGGCTGATTTTATCGATTTAGATTATATATTTTTATATTTTTTGACTTTGTGTATTGTCTTTTATGTTGTCTTTGAAAGCAGCTTTTATCTGTGTGTTTAATGCTGCCCCCTTGGCCAGTTCTCTCTTGTAAGAGTGATTTTTTAATCTCAATGAGACGTTTACCTGGTTAAATAAAGATCTAAATACTTTTGCTTTGCCATCCAGTGTCTTTCAAATCCAAAAAAAGGATTCATTACAATTTCATTGGGTTTTTTTTTTTAAATCAATATTTTCTGGCCTGCGCAGACTAAAGCTGGCTCTGAGATCCATGACTAACGCAGCAGACCAAATGTGGGTTAATGTGGCTGAAAATGAGGCCTTCATTTCTGCTCTCGCGGTCTTACTGTGGGAACTGAGCTGTGGGAGTTGTGGATTCCAGGAGTCCGAAGGATTTGGGGGTTTGCCTGGAGGATCAAACAGGACACTGCTGCCCTAGGTCTCACGGGTTTCCACAGAAGGCGGATAAAAAAAAAAGGCCAGCCCAACCTTCAGCGCCCCAGTTACCCAGCAGCACAGTTACCCAGAATCCCCCAGGTGCGATGCCATTCGTTTTCAGTTCAGTTCTGTCAACAGCGCCTCCTGATCCAGACCATAAAAGGTACGGCACAGTTCCGCTTGCCAAAAACCCCTATCATTCATCTTTCCTCCCAGTGGTGTTTCTGTAAATTACATAGCTCGGGTGACAGAACCATTCTTCTGACCAAGCGAACACACGGATGGCTTTTACAAACAGTCTGCGCACGGGGAGCTCGCTAGAATTACTACGATGATTTCTTTTTTTTTCTCAGAAATGAAGTGAATTTGGGACAAACCTTGGGAACTACGGGTCAGAAAATACCGAAGTCGTTTTAGAGACGCCTGACACCATTGGAGGACACCTTTCGGCGCTTAGCCAATGAACCGCCCTGTGGGGTACGTCTGACAGCTCTGAAAAAATGATTAGCGGGGAGCTATAGCATTTGCATAATAAGCTCAGAGACCTCTGCTCTGCTAGCGTGTGCTGTCACTTAGACACAGTCCAGTAGCTTCCTTTCTCCGTAAGGCTGTACATACATCATGTGGCCATGGTGACTAAGTGGAAACAGACAGGACCGAGTGTGTCTGGGCCCTGTTCTGGGGCCCCGCCGATCTCCGCTCGAAACGGACTCTGTGGTCCTCGGGGCCGTGATGTCACCTGATTCCGATTGGTTCTGTTCTCCTCGCCATCACCGTACCCATGAATCGCTTCATGTTATCATAACAGGCTAGGTCAGGGGTGGCCAACTCCGGTCCTGGGGAGCCGCAGGGTCTGCGGGTTTTTGTTTTGACCTTAAATACAACAACCACTTACACAAAATAAACCAGGTGAGGCGAGTTAACTATGTAATCAACTGCTTTAATTGATCAATTAAGTGCCGAGTAAAAACAAAAGCCAGCAGACCCTGCGGCTCTCCAGGACCTGGGTTGGCCACCCTTGGGCTAGGTGCACGGAACTGAGTTTACACGTAATCCTTTCCAGGTATTTCATCCACCTTGCGTGACTGCCAAGTTTGCCACACCTCTGCTGATATTTCCAGGGGATAAAAAAAAAAAACAGATTAATATCGCTGCGAAACGTAAATGAAAGCGAAACGAAAGTCGTTTCAGCAGGTTTTTAGCAGGTGGTTCAAGCTCAATGACTAATAAGTGTGCAACAGAAACCTCAGTCTGAGTTTTGAATGGGACTGAAAGGGTGACTGTGTAGTGTAATGAGTAGGGAACTGGGCATGTGACCTAAACGTTGCCAGTTTGATTCCCAGGTAGGAGGCCGCTGCTGTAGCCTTGAGAAAGTTGCTTTACCGGCACTGTGAAATTAGCACAGGGAAATAACTTAATATTCAATGTTCAAGTGTTACAGATCCACCTCTGTCATGCAAACATCCAGTCCTCCCCTCTGCTGAACACAGATAACCTCTCTTTCTCTTGTCCGTAGGCTTCCTTATGTTTTGTAATTAATTTTAAGGTAATGCATCTGCAGGTTCTACAGCTTTCAAGACTAGGCTTGATACTGTGTTAGATACTATCTAGTCTGTAGGGAAATTAGAGCACTGTTTTAGCCAGGAAAATGGCAAGCATTGTTGGACTGAATGGCCTGTTCTCGCCATTATGTTATGTTATGTAATGTTTTTTATGCACGGGAAAAAATTGTATATATTGTGCTATTAGCTGTGGATTGCTATGAGTCAGTGTGAAGAATATAATTTCAGTTGTCATTAATTGTTGATTAAATGCCAATTGTAAACATATATAGATTGTGTTATTATATGCAAGAAATGTTAGTACCTCCACCTCTGTGTGTGTAAGGATCACACACACACGCGGACATTACAGACAGATGTACAGAGTTGTACTGTATGAAACTGGTTCAGGCCAGAAAGGCTGTTGTAAGCTGTTTGGGTAAAAGACAGCGGAGTTCAGAAGGAGGGGATATTTATGTTTGACTGGGAGATTTTACAACTCGTGCTCAGAATTATGGGACCATAGAATACTGAATCTGTCCCCGATCTGAGCTTCTGCTGACGCAAGTGAACTACGAGCAGCGTTTCTGAGCAGTGCTCCCTTTTTATGTACTGACGAGATTAAATATTTAACTATGACCATGTGCCACACACTTCAGGTACCACCAAACCCTACTGTTTACCCAGCTAATCAGATTGGATGTAACTTGATCTTTCCTTGAAAAGTCAGGAAGTATTTGAAAAGCTTAGGAACCTATTAGCCAAGTCTCTAGGAAAGAGGGTTTTTTTTTCTATCTACACGGAGCAGGAATAGCAAGATGGTGCTCTTTTACATGGTGTTACAGTGTGAGTCATAATAAATATGGGGTTTTCTCAGAAAGTGTCTAATTCTTTCCTGCACTGCAGCGCTTACTAATCTTCTTGAATGTGCTTAGTTTTCTAGATCACTCTGGAAAAGTAATTCTATATTTCTGCGCACAAAGCACAATCAGCCGTTCATACCTGATGTCACCGCGCCTGATGGCAACCCCGACATGGTTGACGGTTCTGAGTGATAGTAGCCGGCCGAGGAGAGGTCTGCGTTCCTCCATTTGTCCAACAGCAGCTGCTTGAGAACGGCCTTGGTACTGAGGATGGCTGTAAATTGAGTGGTTTTGTCAGCACGTATTGTAAGCAGGCACCTAAAGCTGTCTGTATATAAACTATATGCTAATGTGTACCTGTTTGGGCAAAGCGTGTATCCAGGGGAACTGGCAGAGCTTAAAATTGACATTTTATCAGCTTTTATTCTGAATTTTGCTCATTTACTCAAGCATTTTTGGTTAAATCCTTAATCTCTTATCCACAATTCCACACCGCTCACCTCAGACTAACATTCGCCTGTCTCTCTGTGGGAGAATGGTATATTATTTGGTGGCCATGAACAACATCATTGTAACTAAAGGTGCTCTAAGCAATAAAAGCAAATATTCTCTGAAAACAGGCCTTGAAAATTAATGAAACCATGACTGATTTTTCCAGTATCCAGCAATCAAACACACCACATATTCACATATTCTGTCTGGCTGAGACTGCAGTGAAACTCATATTGAAATGCAGTGTAAATATAACACACTGAAAGGCAAACTTTACTTACCTCATATATAATTAATACTGTGCCAAAACCTTGAATCTCCCCACCAAATAAATAAATAAATAAATAAATTCTCTATCTATTTTGCTGCATTATTTCAGCCAGTTTAACAAATGAGGTCCTTACAGCAAAAATCTCTGGAAATATTAATGATGGGACATTTTCATGAATCACCTTAAATTATCTTCTTACCTAAACTCACACTGTGAAAACATAACCCTTGCTTATTAGGTTAAGTTTGTGTAAACATATTGCTCTGTTTATTTAAAGTACTGAATAGGAACTGGGTTGCTTGGCACATTAGTCCATGAGGTTGAAAACCTATCGCTTGTGTTAAAGATAGGAATTTTTTAGTATTGCGGATAGTATTTATGTAGGATATAATGTGATGACTCTGTTGTATAAAAAGACAGTGATAAATTTTACTTGTGCCAGTTCTCCATCTTGTTTACGCAGAGCGAGATGAGTAAGACCCTGTCCAAGTAGGACACACATGGTATTTACTGCCACAGTCTTAATTACAAACCATCTCCTGCAGCCTGGATTTTAATATGTGGGTCATAATGAATACATTTGAACCTCCTTCTGTAATCATTAATCTTCTTAGAAAACAGGAGTGCTTTTTAGGGTTGTGTTCAATTTCAAAACAAAGCATGACAAAGTCTAAAAATAAAATTATGCTTTAACTGTTTGCTGATTAAATCATGTTGCTTTGCGGAAATTAATAACTGACCCTTCGCCCTCGGAAGAACTGGGCATGCTCAGTCAAAGAGAAGGGGTACTTTCACATAGGCTGGCTGTGTATCGGTAGAAGCCGAAGGGGTACTTTCACATAGGCTGGCTGTGTATCGGTAGAAGCCGAAGGGGTACTTTCACATAGGCTGGCTGTGTATCGGTAGAAGCAGAAGGGGTACTTTCACATAGGCTGGCTGTGTATCGGTAGAAGCCGAAGGGGTACTTTCACATAGGCTTGCTGTGTATCGGTAGAAGCCGAAGGGGTACTTTCACATAGGCTGGCTGTGTATCGGTAGAAGCCGAAGGGGTACTTTCACATAGGCTGGCTGTGTATCGGTAGAAGCCGAAGGGGTACTTTCACATAGGCTGGCTGTGTATCGGTAGAAGCCGAAGGGGTACTTTCACATAGGCTGGCTGTGTATCGGTAGAAGCCGCTGCTGGGGTTAGACTGAACTGTCTGATGTCGGGATTAGTCCGGTGTGGGCGTGGCTGCTATTAACCCAGCTGTCTGAGATGGCTGCAGGGTGACTGCAAACAAAATCCCCGGCATTCTTAAATCAGCAGTCCCTTTAATTTAGGACAGCTTTTCAGGGATACACGTCTCCTGTCAGTCAATCAGTTAGCAGCCACGGCACAGTCTATTAAATTCATAACATGTATTCATACATTCACTGCAAGATAGAACATACATGTGCAGGGTTGTGTAGGTATGGCAACCGGTATGATTTCCACATGATCAGATTAAAGCACTGTGTTTCTAATGTCAAAATATAAGTATGTTACATAATGCATAATCGCCTATGATCTATGCTGACTGTGAGTATTTCCAGGATACATAAAGCTACCGCAGTGTACAGAATGGCACTGTTTTGTTCTCAGTGGGCTTAAGAATTTGAGACCTTTGAGAATGTTTCCTGGAAAGGACCCAACCACAGACTATTAAATTCCTCCATCCTTCCCTGCCTGTTTATTCAAAATCTGCAGGAAGGGTGGGAAGTTTAAATATCTCTCTGGCCAAGTAGCCAGGTTCAAACGTGAGAAAAAAACGTTTTTTGCACACTTGAATTTTCTTTCAACCTTGTTATATCAGCCGGGACACTTTCTGACATGTATTCCCTCTACAAAACTGACAGCGCGCGCTCGCGTGTGTGTGAGCTCGTGCTTGCAGGTTGTCACTGTCACTCCTCCTTCCCATCCCATCCAATGAATGTCAATGAAAACCAAGCTGGCCTCATCCGACTTGTTGAGTGACGATGGGGGAGGGTCACGTGTGCAGTAGTAGTTCGGAGCAGCACGGCTTGTAGTGTGGAATAGCTTGTAGTTTACGCCTCATTTACTGGAACTGCAGACAGAGAATATAACTGGCATGTACCGCACTGTTAACTTATTGAACATTTCTCGTTGGACGCAGAGAGGACGTGTTTGTGATTGCTTTGCATTGCCAAAGACAGACAGAGGGTCATGTCTGCGGGAGTAAATGGGATTCAAATGCCGCCTCCGTAGATCTCTCACCGAGTCGGAGCCTTGCTGTGCAGGTTGGTCTACTTTGTAAAGTTACGGCTGCCTTTATAACCATATACTTTCACCAGAGGCGAAATAACCTATGTTTACACATCAGATGCTCAATTAAATATATTGACACAATGCTACATGCCCATTGCTTCTGAGTGCGAGCAGGATAAACTTGTTAGTTGCAGCGAACTGGATTTATTGTAGGAGCAGTTAGCGAGCCACAATTGACAGTCACCAATTCAACACTTTAGCGAAAATGTTTATTTTGAAGAGTTTCCGTCGTTTAAGCGTGTAGCTTGTGACCGTGTATGTAAACACGTACTAGGGCTACATCTGAGCTACATATTCATAATTGATAAGCTCCGTTTCTCATCTGTTGCTAGCCCATGGTTTAGAATGTTTTGCGTGCATACAATATAATTGTTATTGTGCTTTAGATCATTTGAATTAAACCCATTCATGACACCGATGCTGTTCCCACTTCGCTTTCGCAAGATGTTGCTTCAGTGGTGTAAATGCCGCATTACGACCGCTTACCGACTGGTGATGAATGATCTGTAGCTTGGCAGTTTATGACCGATGATGAGTTTTTAAATTGCGAACATAAAAATTTGGATCACGTGACCATCATGCGCAAGTCACATTATCAGAGTTTCTTTGGATAGTCTAGCATACACAAGTTGTAGCCCACAATGTTTAAAGTGGCGGTCATATAAGCACTGGTTCTCATGAGCAAAATTCGGAAGTCCCGGTATGGTGTCCCGGTCCGTTCCAGCCCACTTCAAGACCTGATAGCCCCGACATGTTTTCCAATAGATCTAGGAAACTGTCACCAAATTTACAACTTCTCAGTTTAAGTTATTGCGATCCGATTGGTCTGTGAAGTTATAACCAGTGTTGTGTTGAAACTCAGTGGTTAAATTTGCTAGACCCACACAAGGTAATCTGTCAGAAGTAGCACCTGACCCAAGCGCATCCCCAGAATATGGGCACTTACCTCACCTTGGAGTGTCAGTTTGGTCAGGCTTACAATGCCTATAATTACCTTACAAGTGTGTGCCTACCTGGTGAGGCTGTGGTTTGCCATACCGGCTAACTTTCCCAGAAAGGTTGAGACTTGCTTGTTTTGTAGCACTGCGTGAAAAGAATACTAAATGTCCAGTTTACTCTTGGTACAGCACTGCAAATACATACAAAATCACACAAAGTTGTGGTACACAACTGGTCCCCTAACAAAAATAGAGAACACACAGGCATCATTTGATAGGCAAGCATGGTGGGGGATGTCTGGCTCTTCTGGATAATGTGAGCAGTAAGTCTGTTTTATCCAATTTTCCCACTAAATGGGTAGCCTGGTTTTTCCTTTGATCAGTTGTCTCACTGAATAGAGTTAGACTTTTGGCACAAAATAAGAGAGTACAAGATCATAGGTAGATAATGGTATCTTAGTATCAAATTTAAGAACACAGAGAAGAAAAATGAATCTGTCTGAATGTTGGGTGAGGTTACCTCAGGTAAAATGTTTTTTTTATTTATTTCAAACATTGCTGGCTGTAACTACAAACCTGGTGATACATTAGAGCAGGGCCTTGCTGTAAAAGAGCATGCATGCTCAGTCAACCTACCCTGAATAAAGAAGAGGTTAATAAATAAACAACAAAAGAATAAATAAATATGTAGTATGATAGGATCAGAGTTTTAATGGTCAGGGCTGTGGTAGGGTTAGGGTTAGGGTTAGAGGGATATGATCAGTGCATATTCACTCTCATGCATCTTGTCTTTTTTCAGTTAGCCTGTTACTCATGTATAAATTGCCTTGAAAACGGTGTACACCCTCTGTAAATGGGTGTTGTATTTTGAGTGACCTTTTGCCTATGTGAGCAGGGACCATGGATCCCCAGCTTTAAACCCTGGGCCAATGGCTTTTAATTTACTGAGCTGATGGAAGTGGTTTTGATTGCACGAGCTTTCTTGGCAACATCGGTTTTCAATTGGCAGGATTGGACAACTCCCTTTCAATAAAGGTAATACAGGAAATGAACAAAAAAATCCCATTGATTTATTTGGAAATATAATTACCAGAGAACACTATGGGTATGTTTTAATTTATAAATTGAATTTTGCTTAATTTCCTAAATTGACCAAATTGAAATTGAGTTGGCCCTCAATCCTGATAATTTGCTGACAGGTAGGTGTATAAAGGTATCCCCCTGCTAAACTTTACGCAGTGTAAATTCTACAAGGTCAGTCCAGTGTGTGGAGCAGAGAGATAACATTGCAAGTTCTCTCTGAGTCCTTCGGTCAGAGAGACAAACGGAAAGAGGTGATGCCAAAAATTGCATCACTCATGGACACGGAGCTGTCTCACAGTCTGTCCTTCAGAAAGTCGTTCATGGACACCGAGCTGTCTCACAGTTTGTCCTTCAGAAAGTCACTCATGGACGCGGAGCTGTCTCGCAGTCTGTCCTTCAGAAAGTGAAATCAGAGAGCATAACAACCTGGCTATGCAATCAGTCACATAAAACTCCCTCTAAATAATAATTTTGGGCCGGTCAGTTGCCTTAGGCTAGGGCTTACGCTAGATATGTAAAAATACTGCAGTTAAAAAATAGTTTTGTGTTGGTATTCTGTATGCCTATTTTATGGGGTTTCCTACTGTTGCTGGGTAACAGATACAGGATCGTGTCTTATGTGGCAGTGCCAAAAGGCAAGTGAAGTGAAAGTAGACGCCAACAATTTCGGTTCCAATCCAGTGGTTAATATTGAAGATTAGATTACAATGATAAGCATGTCACAAAAGAGTTGGCACAAACCTGGAGGTTTTGGAGACTGCAAAGTTTACAAATTGGGTTTATGCTTTGAAGTTTCTCATTTTAGGTGCTGCAAGGTAAGATCTGGAGCCGATCAGTGTATTGAGCTCCCGGCTCGCTGCAGAATGCTTCTTTTCAATTTTGACTGGCAGAAGAGTGGACAGTGGGTGGGCAGGCTGAATGTTTTAATGGTGTGGACATAGGAACAGGGCAGACATGGGAGCAGAAGGGTGGGCAGTGGGTGGGGATGGGTGGGTGGGTGCTGCGGACGCAGGAACAGGGCGGATGTCGAAAGGCTCTACACTGGGATCCTGTCCCATCTTGGGTCATCGTTGGCGTGAAACCGCACAAACACCGCCGGCCAAAGTTACTCGGTCAGTTTCGGGAGTTTTGGGGTTGGGTGCACATGAGGCCTCACGCCCACAGGACGAGCAGCTGCTGTGATTTCACAGTGAGGAGGAGGACCTCCGCCCCCCCGCCCCCTGGGAATCACCGCAGAATCCTAAAACTCACCAGATGCTCCCGAGGTCCTTACATCCTCTGACAGAGACAGAAAGGGGGTCACGTGACAGGAAATGTCTCGGCGGGGAATCCGACTTCTGACCTGGCTGGAGCATCTGTAAGCGGGGTGCAGAGTTGACCACCGCGAGACGGTCTCCAGATACCCCGCTCTAGCGTTCCTTTTCGTTCTCTTTGCATTTTAACTTCAGGAGATTCCGGTTTTAGTAGGCACTTCTGGTGCTGCATTGCAGCGCAGAACGTCCAGTGCAAGCCGTTATATTATTGGCCGTGCCCCTTATGAATATTAATGAGGGTGCATATAATTAGAGTGTCTGGACGTCAACAGTTGGGAGATTAGCTTTGTAAGTGTTGCCTCCTGGTTGTTGAGAGGAGTATCTCTGGGTGTGTTAGGTTTGCGTCGGTCAGTGCTGCCACGGTCTGGATTCAGTTCAAACCGTGGGGGTGCATCGCTGCATGAAGATCCATCAGAACCGCGACACAGCCGTGACCAAACTGTGACAGAACCGTGAAATCCCCGTGAAGGGAGCCCAACCCCCCCTGTTCCTACGGGCGGGTGCGTAGGCGCGTTCAGTCTCTGCTCCTGCAGTTCGGGGGTCGGCTCAACTTGCAGTCCCAGGCGCCCCCTCTCCAGGGAGCCCCGGTAGCTCCTTTTGGACGGGGAGCAGAATACCCTCTCCTGTGTCTTCACGTGAGATCGGTTCCCAGAGTTCGGAAGTGGTTTTTTTTACAAGTGATCGGGGATTTGCTCCTTTCAGGGTGCAACCCGCTTCTGAGCTGACATCAGATTGGGGAGAGCTCAGTCGGTACTGAAATGCGACAGGGGAGACCTTACCAGCCACAAAGTGACAAGCCAGCAAGTTTGCTTGTGGCACTGGAACTGCATTTTGCGATAAGACTGTTTTCATGAGGGGGGGAAAAAAGGCCAATTTGAAAATTTCATATGTGTATGTTTTGCAATAAGCATTGCCCTAGTAAATCAGAGGCTTCAGTGTTTTCCTAAGCTGGTAAAGTACACGCTACTCTCAGTTGTGTGGTGACTGCGGGAGTTTGAGGAATGTGAGTCACCCTGTAACTGTAGAGTGGAGAGTGGGCGCCGTTGACTGTTTTAAATTCCCAGGAATGCTTGCATCTTGCCAGCTTGAGCAGTGTTTTGTTATGGTCTCTCTCTCTCTCTCTCTTGAGAAAAAATGCAGCCAAACAGAGGAGTAAAGAGGCTGGACTTGATAAGCGGCTTCCTCCAAACCGTCAGCCTTGAGCTTCGCGTGCGCCGTGACTTCAGATCTCGAGCCGTCTGATGTCACCACAGGAAATCAGCCAAAGGGGACTGCGGGGCCCCTCATCCACAGAGCGTCTGAATACGAGCGCTTTATCTCGGATCGGGCCTCCCCCCGTGCGCGTCGTAGCCAGATCCGCTGCGGGCTCGAAGGCAGAACCCGGTCCTCGGGCGACGCTCGTATTCACAAAGCATCAGAGAGCGGGAGCGCCGATGTGGGACGAGGTCCTCCTCTGTCCGTTTCTGCCCTTATTCACGGAGCGGCTACGTGCTGCCTTCCCGTGCCTCGGCTTTCTCAAGCGGCCGGATCTGGGAAACAGAACCTCGTTGAGCGACTGTTATTGAATGGTTTCTGTGGGAGTTTTAATAGCTTAGCGGTTAGCCTTCGGCCTTAGCAACGGCCGTCTTACAGCTTTCATTTTACGCATCCGTTCGTGCGGCTGGATCGGATTTAACCTCGCCTCTCGCGATTGGCTGTTTTTTTTGTTTTGCTCCGGCCTCCCCTGAATCCCCCCTCAGCCCGATGACGTCAGAGCCAGTCAGGGGCTGGCCCTCTGTTCTGCGATCGGGATGGCCCACGCCCCGGTGCCAGAAAGCCCTCGGGTACTAAGGTTACAAAACTGACCAGGAAAACAATCCCTGTGCTGACTTCTTTCCCAGCCAGCCTCTAAAATCAAGACATCAGTTTACAAGCGTTTAACATTGTCTGGAAACGGTCCATTAAAGGCACAGTTCAATTTGCGCTTTGTGTCCGATGAGCACGTTCATCTTATAGCATACATTCACAATTATTAATGTGTTTTTAATATTGCGCTGGTTCTTCTTTCGTTGAGTGTAGTGGTCTCAGGTTGCATGCAACAAAGGAAATGGTTCCCACAGGAAATTAGATTAAATGTAATTTTTGAAAGAATGCACACACGTATAACCTCTGGAGTTGTAAGGTCGGTTGTACAAGCTGCTTTGGAGTTACTTGAAGGGCATTTAGTTGCTTTACACCACAGACCCCGTAATGTCCCTATACCTGCCATTTGTAAAGTTGAAACTTCTGTAAATATCTAAAATATCCTTCATTGCGCACGAGAAATGTCTGAGCCAACTGAAAACTGAACTAATTTCAGAAGACCGCATGAAGTAGCTTTTAGCAACACAGAAACTCGTAACGTGTTAATGTCGCTCAGCTGTAGAGGGACAGATAACCGTGAACGTTCCTCATGCCTCAATGTAATCTTTTCATGTGTGTTAGTTTGATTGTGTATCAAGTATGGCAGAAGATGCCGTATGTAAACATAACATCACATCGGAGTTGGAGAACTTAAAGTGGCAACTGGAAAAATCCGCCCAGGGAAATTTTCGTTACAAGTTGACAAACCGGTCTTGGAAAATGGGACACCAGAATTTGAGTAATAGTGTGACAGTCAAAACAAGTGCACAGTAAGGACACTTCCTGACGTCTGCACGTGCAGAAAGGTCATCCCAGGGGGATGGGGGGGTGGGGGGGTGTCATCATATTGCTCGGTGACCTCTGCCTGAACTCCAGTGCTATGCTTGTGTGTAGCTGTCCCAGAGGCAGGGCCCCTTTAGGTACTGTGCAGTGTGAATCAGCTCATTTTGTGGCCCCGCTTTAACCTCAGAGAGAAGAGAGAGGTCCGGATCGAGCTGGTTGTAGACTGGAGGTTCTGTTCTTCTAAGTTTACCTGATTAATCACAGAGCGCTGATTCTTCAAACCCGACATATTTCAACTAGAGCCAGCAGACTTGGGTACAAGGAGGAGCACGCACTTCAGAATGCTGATTGCCAGAGGGTGTGTTCAGCAACAACAAAGCCAAATACTAAATGCCCCGAAGACATTTGTGACTGGAAAAATCAGTATTTCCTGATTAATCAGGAGCGCGCGATTGAAAAGCTAACCGCACGCTGCAAAAATATCTGTCTGTTTATTCATACTGACAAAACAATGGCACACGTTCTGTCACACCTGCGACTCCGCGTCACTCGTGCCTGGTGGGGAGAGGTGCGTTTAAGGGCACTGAAAAGCGTTGAGCTTTAAGAAACACGACTGAAAAATGGCCTTGGTGTTTGGGAAAGGGAGAGTGCCTTACCAGAGACGTACTGAAAACACCATTTCAGTGCCGCCTGTTTGCTTCTCGCTGTTTTTACAGCCGAGCTGTTTAGAGGAGTTTAACTGACCCCCCCCCCTCCCTCTCCCCCCCCCCCCCTCGCTGTGTTGCAGCTGATCCTGCCCCCGTGGGTCCCGCGCCATGTGGAGCTGCGTGCTGTCCAATGAGACGGACGACAGGGCGGACCAGCGGCTGTGCCAGGACCTGGGCCTGGCGCTGTCGGTGCTGTCGCTGGCCTACCTGCTGGTCTGCTTCCCCACCGGCCTCTGCTACAACGCCCTGCTGGTGGCGGTCAACCTCTCCAACAAGGTGTCCATGACCATGCCCGACGTCTACTTCGTCAACATGGCGGTGGCCGGCCTCCTGCTGGGCGCCCTGGCGCCCGTGGAGCTCCTGGGCCCCGCCTACACCCGCTGGCCCGCCTGGGACCCCGGCAACGAGGTCTTCGTGGGCCTCCTCATCCTCTTCGACGTGTGCGCGCTGGTCACCATGTACTCCACGGCCCTGCTGAGCCTGGACTACTACATCGAGCGGGCCCTGCCGCACACCTACATGTCCAGCGTCTACAACACCAAGCACGTGTGCGGCTTCCTCTGGGGCGGGGCGGCGCTCACCAGCTTCTCCTCGCTGCTCTTCCACGTCTGCGGCCACGCCTCCGCCAAGATGGCCGAGTGCGCCAAGATGCGCGACAAGGAGGCGGCCGACGGCATCATGATGCTGGTGGGCTACGCCGTGCCGGCGGCGGCCGTGCTCTACGCCCTGGCGCTCGTCCTGCGGATCCGCCGCGAGGCCGCGTCCCTGGAGCCGGACCCCGGCAGCCCCGACCCCGCGGCGCAGCGCCTCCTGCTGGCGTCCGTGTGCGCGCAGTTCCTGCTCTGGACGCCGTACTACGCCGGGCTGCTGGCGCACGCCGTCTCCGGCGGGGCCGGCGCCCTTCCCGGCAGGCCGAGGGGCAGCACGTACCACTTCCTGCGGCGGCTGGCGCAGCTCCTGGCCTTCTCCAGCAGCTTCGTCACGCCGCTGGTGTACCGGCTGATGAGCCGCGACTTCTCCCACAAGCTCCGGCGGCTGCTCCGGAGGCTCCCGGGAAGGAAGCGCGGCTGCGGCCACGCCCACGACCCCGCCGCGGCGCAGCAGGTAGTCACGTAGCCCCTCCCCCCACCCCACCCCCCGCCACGTTTCACCTCAAGGCCAGAGATAGGACCCAGCAAAACCCAATCGCGACAGGCGGACCTGGCTCACAACATTCCCCCTTATTCCCTTCCGGGCGACGGCAAGCGGGAGAGACCACTAAGTGCGGCTTTCCTGACCGAGGGAGCCCTGATAGCGGCTACAGAAAAGCTAAAACCCTCGCAGGTCTCCTCTCTCCTCTGTGCCTCTTGTTCTCCGTGAACGGGACAGGGCGATCTTCCGTCGCGCGAAGAATTCGGCTTTTCCACAGCTCCCCCTTCCTGTGAGAAAGAGACGGTGTCTGTACCTCAGTGTGACCCCCCCAGGGCATTGCTGGCTGAGCCTCTCTGGGCCCAAGTCCTCAAACACATCGAGCGGAACGTAGTGACCTGCAAACCGCTTCTCTTCTTCACAAACACAACCGCTTGCCGCTCACACACACAACATACGCTGGATGGGAGTGTGTGGAAAGGTGTGCTTCTCTTTTAATGATCTGTGGCTGTGTGGCATACAGTGTGTTTGCGTGTGCCTGCGTGTGTGAGTGTGTGTGTGTGCCTGTGTCTGTGTGTGCACGTGTGTTTGTGTGAGTGAGTGTGTGTGTGTGTGCACGTGTGTTTGTGTGTGTGTGTGTGCACGTGTGTTTGTGTGAGTGAGTGAGTGTGTGTGTGTGTGCACGTGTGTTTGTGTGTGTGTGTGTGCACGTGTGTTTGTGTGAGTGAGTGAGTGTGTGTGTGTGTGTGCGTGTGCGTGTGTCTGTGTGTGCACGTGTGTTTGTGTGAGTGAGTGTGTGTGTGTGTGCACGTGTGTTGTGTGTGTGTGTGCACGTGTGTTTGTGTGAGTGAGTGAGTGTGTGTGTGTGTGTGCGTGTGCGTGTGTCTGTGTGTGCACGTGTGTTTGTGTGAGTGAGTGTGTGTGTGTGTGCACGTGTGTGTGTGCGCGTGTGTCTGTGTGTGCACGTGTGTCTGTGTGTGTGTGCACGTGTGTTTGTGTGAGTGTGTGTGTGCGAGCGCGTGTGACTGTGTGTGTGTGTGTGCGCGTGTGTGAGAGAGACCCACATAGCTACGATGTAAAGAGTAAAACAGACTCATTTAATTTCTAAACCTGCGACCTCATAGACCTGTAATATGATGCAGTTTTATTTATAGACCTGTGATATGATACAGTTTCATTCATAGACCTGTAATACAATACAGTTTTATTTCTTAGACCTGTAATATAATACAGTTTCACAGGTTTCTGTATGCAACCACAAACCACAGTGCTGTCAGTACCTTTACTGAAACTCTAGCTACATTTTAATTCACTCAGCACAGTTGAAAAAGTGTCATATATTTTACTTGGAAGTGTCATGTATGCATGTCAAAAACGCACTGAGGTAAAGACGTCTGCTCGCTGGGTCTTTTCAGACCAAGCCGATGTACGCCGCGTTGAGAGGCCGCGGTCAGAACGCACCGCAGGCCGCCTACGCGTAAATTCCAGGCATTCGGCTTTCGCTCTACTCGCACGTAATGCAGACGGGCTTTCAGGACTGCAGACGAACGCACTTCAGCTAATTATCTCGACGGAGCAAAGTCCTCTTCAGCCCAGTTCAGCACGCGCATTTTGGTGGGACGAAATGGAATATTCCGCCAGTAAAACTGTGGGATAGTTTATGGCCAGTTATTTTGCAGTTATAATACCTTACACTGGGGGAGGATTTGAGGAGATTTTTTTTGTCATACAAGCAAACCTGGAAAGTAGCGGGCGTCTGAAACAACAGGTATGGCATCCAGTCCTTAAATTAGATGAACTAACAGTTTTTCTTTCTTCACACTGTATAATTATGATTATGATACACATTTTCTTAAATTGCCCACCAGACATTTGATATGTAAAAAGTAGGCTAATTATACATTTTTGTCACGGACAAAGCAGGCTAATTATTGTCACAGACAAATAGCCATATCTGTCCCGAGCGGTTGGCTTTGGCTGTGTGCTGCTCAGTAGCGTCAGAATCACATAAACATTATGGTCCCCTGCAAAGCAAGCAACTCCAATAAGAGCATCACTCAAAATGGAGCCTTTGCAAAGTACTGTCCCCTTTTTTTTTTATAATGAATCCAACAGCCTGTAGTCCACAGATTTGAATACATCCATCACAGATATACACAGAAATGATTGCTGCTTGTCGATACTAAATATATCATCTGGAGGGCTAAGCACAGGTGTACCAATAAGGGAGGCGAAAGCGTTAACCCTTTGTATCTTAAATGGCAAAACCACAGTTTGGACAAATCATGTGCAACTCGACAGAATGAGCTGATGTTATTACTTAATCATACAAAAATCAATATTTTTAAAAGTACTGTATGCGTTATCTATAAAGGCAATGGCATTTTAAACCCAATTATGGAGACTTCAAAATATATTTAATTTTATGAGAGTAAGCTACAAACAGGAAGATCCTTTCAAAGGTTGAGAAAAGCAAAATGTCCTTTTCAGATCTCGAGGCTTTCTGTGTATTTATACTGGTATGTATGTACATATATATTAAAAAATGTCTGTATATATTGTATGTTAGAGATTTACTGGAAAAAAAAACACAAATTCACTTTAAAAAGTACAGAATTACGTTCCGAGATATATTTACATACTTTAATGTCTATAATCTACTCTGCTGTCCTTTGTGTCAGTGCTGATGAATAATTAAATAAACTAACACGAATGTAAAATACTGTGGTTTTATCGATTTATGAACTTTTGGTCTGTTACTTCTCAAGATGTCATTTCTTCCACAACTCTCCACATCCCCATAACCCTTCTCCAAATATTATTATTATTGTTATTATATTATTATATTACATTACATTTACATTACAGGCATTTAGCAGACGCTCTTATCCAGAGCAACTTACATTGTATATAATTATACGGCTGGATATATACAGGAGCAATGCAGGTTAAGTACCTTGCTCAAGGGTACAATGGCAGTGTCCTACCGGGGAATCGAACCTGCGACCTTTAGGTTACAAGACCAACTCCTTAGCCATTATACTACACTGCCGCCAAATTGTTATTATTATTATTATATTATTATTATTATTATTATTATTATTTTTATTATTGTTATTGTTATTATTATTATATTTACGTTTGTTTAAAGGACTAATCTTTCTTTTTTGGCTAACGCTACTCAGTACACTCTCATTGCTGCTGGCTCTGTTCTCTGAGATGCTACCTGCTCCCTCTGAGATGCTGGCTCTGTGTTCCCAGATGCTGGCTGAAGGCCCTGTTTCCGTAAGGGGCCAAGGGTTTCTGGGGAGATCTGTTTACATTCGGTGGTGCAGAGCAACCCCAAAGCCCCTGACATCACTCCGGCCTGAAACCTGGTCACGCGTACAGCTGTGTGCGTGTGCGTGTGTGTGTGTGTGTGCTCGCGAACACGCAGTGCCCGTGTTCATATCACGCCTACAGCTGTGTGTGTGTGTATGGGTGAACACGCCCATGTTCATATCACACCTACAGCTGTGTGTGTGTGTGCATGAACACGCAGTGCCCGTGTTTATATCACCTGTCAGTCAAGGCCACTCGATAGGACAGGAACATCCTTGGAATTCTGGGAATTTATGGCACTACACTGTATGCCCTGTAAATGCCCTATTCTAGTTATTTCAGGAGAAAGGGGCCTCTATATTACAGTTATTCAGGAAAAAGGGGCCTCTATATTACAGTTATTCAGGAGAAAGGGCCTCTATATTACAGTTATTCGGGAGAAAATGCCCCTATATTACAGTTATTCAGGAGCAAGGGGCTCTATATTACAGTTATTCAGGAGAAAGGGGCTCTATATTACAGTTATTCAGGAGAAAGGGGCTCTATATTACAGTTATTCAGGAGAAAGGGGCCTCTATATTACAGTTATTCAGGAGAAAGGGGCTCTATATTACAGTTATTCAGGAGAAAGGGGCTCTATATTACAGTTATTCAGGAGAAAGGGGCCTCTATATTACAGTTATTCAGGAGAAAATGCCCCTATATTACAGTTATTCAGGAGCAAGGGGCTCTATATTACAGTTATTCAGGAGAAAGGGGCCTCTATATTACAGTTATTCAGGAAAAAGGGGCCTCTATATTACAGTTATTCAGGAGAAAGGGCCTCTATATTACAGTTATTCAGGAGCAAGGGGCTCTATATTACAGTTATTCAGGAGCAAGGGGCTCTATATTACAGTTATTCAGGAGCAAGGGGCTCTATATTACAGTTATTCAGGAGAAAAGGGGCTCTATATTACAGTTATTCAGGAGAAAATGCCCCTATATTACAGTTATTCAGGAGCAAGGGGCTCTATATTACAGTTATTCAGGAGAAAATGCCCCTATATTACAGTTATTCAGGAGAAAGGGGCCTCTATATTACAGTTATTCAGGAGAAAATGCCCCTATATTACAGTTATTCAGGAGCAAGGGGCTCTATATTACAGTTATTCAGGAGAAAGGGGCCTCTATATTACAGTTATTCAGGAGCAAGGGGCTCTATATTACAGTTATTCAGGAGCAAGGGGCTCTATATTACAGTTATTCAGGAGAAAATGCCCCTATATTACAGTTATTCAGGAGAAAGGGGCCTCTATATTACAGTTATTCAGGAGAAAGGGCCTCTATATTACAGTTATTCAGGAGCAAGGGGCTCTATATTACAGTTATTCAGGAGCAAGGGGCTCTATATTACAGTTATTCAGGAGCAAGGGGCTCTATATTACAGTTATTCAGGAGCAAGGGGCTCTATATTACAGTTATTCAGGAGCAAGGGGCTCTATATTACAGTTATTCAGGAGAAAGGGGCCTCTATATTACAGTTATTCAGGAGAAAGGGGCCTCTATATTACAGTTATTCAGGAGAAAGGGGCCTCTATATTACAGTTATTCAGGAGAAAGGGGCCTCTATATTACAGCTATTCAGGAGAAAGGGGCCTCTATATTACAGCTATTCAGGAGAAAGGGGCCTCTATATTACAGCTATTCAGGAGAAAAAGTCTTTACCTCAGCAGGCTAATCATATCCCTTGTAGAGTGAGTGGCTTGGCTGTGGTTAGAAACTCACAGCAGATCTCACCCCATTACACCTACGCCGCTGTACATATTCATTATACGTTATAAGTGCGCTCATGTTGCTGGAGAGGGACGCCAGTGGTGCTCTGCACAGCTGCTTTCTCATGAAAGATTTGGCATCTGAATGAAGCTGAGGATTATGATGACTTGAGGAGTGTTGCCATGGATGCAGCTCCTTTCTGCCAATTCACCCTGGTGCCTCGCAGTTCTGGAGACATTTTAAGACGATACAAGAAAGCCCCCAAATGGAGGTGGCACGTCTGCTAATTTTCCTCTTACCACCATTATGTCCATCCTATTACAATCCTGTTATTCAGAGGTGGCGTATATCTGACCTCATTTGTGTGGTCTGCATGTTACACTTACTCCCCCTCTGCCGAATGGATACTACATTTAAAGCCTGTTTCGGGTTTAGAATGCTATTATTTTTTACTGCAGTGTGTTGTCTGTGCCTTTGTGTGTGGTTCTGTGACCTGACCTGACGGGGAGGGTGGCACAGCACCCCGAAATGTGCCCACTGTGTGCCGAGAGCAGCGGGCACGGGCACGGGGCATAGCCTGACTCCCCCGAAAACAAAACCCCCCGCCGTTGCCTGAGGCCACGAAGCCCCGCGCTGCGTTTCCATGGAAACACACCGCAAGGCACGACAGCTGGTAATTAGTCCACTCGGCAACAGTAACAATGGCGAGCTGCCTAGGAAGAGCCTGGCGGAGGGAAAAAACACAAAGACACACGCCGCTGCTGCTGGGTTTTTATTTAAACCGAGCCCCCTTGGGTCTTTCAGGTACATGCGGGGACACTTTCGTGAGGAGCATTCAACTAACCCAGCGTCGCCTCGACAAAGGCCACTGTACATTGTCAAGTACATTTAAAACGTTTCTAAGTCAAAGGTTCTTTACTACAGCATCCCTAACTCAGTATAAAAACAAAAAAGGCCTAATCAACTGAAAATAATAAACACAACTATTTGTTTCATAATTACAATTGATTTTGTGGCATTCGGTTCGGCATTCGTCTCGGCTGCGCCGGCAGGTGGAGAGAGAACACGCACCTGGTTTGCGTTAATTAATCACACCTAAAGGTGTGTGCCTTTCCACAGTTCGGGGCCGAGACCGGGAGCACACAGAGAGGGCGCGTTTTGATGGTCATTTAATTTAGTTTCAGTTTAGTTGGTTAGCACGACAAGAGAGACTAAAAAAAGCTGGTCCGTTAAAAGCGTGCCAGTTATGATCTGTGAACCGAAAAGGCTGCCATTTTCCTTATTTGCCGTTACTTCTTATTTTAGTTTGTTTTAGTTTCTTGTTTTCGCCCGGAAGGGCGAAGGGTGTTCGTTTGATTTTGTGTTGTGGGTGCGCGCTCTCTCTCTCCATGCAGCAACCAACGGTGTTCTCATGGCGCTGCCGCATCTGTCACGCTGGCGTGTGACAGTGTTTTATTCATTTATTTATTTATTTTAATTTATTTTTTATTATTATTAAAGCAAATTACTGCTATTCTCTTCACGTTCACGTAGCAAATGCTATCATCCAGAGTGACTAAGACCATGTTCAGACTACAGCTGAAAGGTGTTCATTAAAAAAAAAAATTGGGAGACAGTTCTGATCTTTTTAGAACAATGTGAATTGGGCGGAAAAAACATGTGGAGTCACATCCTTTGTTCTGATTGGTGGCACATCCATGTGTGGAAATAAATTGGACCTGCAGCCATATGACTTTCATGAGACTGTCATGTTTGCTGCAATCACTGTTGGTCAGGCCCTATATGCGTTTAGTATGCTGGTGTCCACTAAGTGGGCGAGGTTTGCCCTCGATCAAAGACAGGTTTGGTCCAGAAGGGTATTCTACACCAAACCAGTGGTACACTGGTGTAGTGATTCTTATGTGACTCTCCGTGTGACAGGTTAATGATGTCATCATTCTGCATTGGCAGTACTGTGGGCTCCCTTTCAAAAATGAATGCGAGCAGCTAGTGTAAAAGACTTTGATCTGAACAGCGAATCGGAACTGAGCATCAAGACCTGCAGTCTGGACGTAGCCTCACACCGTGGCATGCAGTGTTCTGAAAGCTGGAAATGTATAAAGGCGGCGTTTCGCCCGGGAATCAAACCCGCAACCTCATAGTTACGAGACCAGTTCCTTTGGGCTGGAATTCCCACACTCCCGTTTCCATGGCCCCGCTCCCGACGCCGCTCACGCATCCAGTCACATGTTCCTTGTGAGGGAATATCTTGGTGGAGAAACAGGATTTTGTGTCCTCCCTCCTTGGCTTCGCCCAGGCTAGCTTGGTAAAAGGCTTTCAGTATGATTTAAACATTGAACTGAAGCCATTGCTCAGAAGTGCTTGTCAAAACAATTTGGCGGAATGCGGGGTTTTGGTCCACCGGCCGCAGTGCAATACCCGTAACGTGACTTTCAAACCAAAAAGGCACGGGACCGGCGAGCTCCAGCGGACCACCGGGGCGCTGGCTCGCACCGCTGCGTGTTCTTTGGCTGTTGGGCTTGGCCGCGACTCCGCCGTCTCCCACACACCGAGAGCGAGCTTCGCTCTCCGAGCGAATACCGGGGTTATGCCAGGTAACCGGTATCCCATGAGCCTACGGGGCACGCGCGGAAGAGAAAAACAGCTGCTTTAGGACCTTTGCAAACTGCCGTGTTTATCGTAGGAAAAGGCTATCTGCGCTCTCCTTGAAAAACAGCACAAAGGTCCACAGAAACAGGCCCACCGCGAAATGTATTTTGAGCTTCACTCAGTAGCTGAGCTGTGCCAGGAATGGGTCCGGCCGCTGTCCCGCTGTGACTGAGCCTCTGTTTGATCCGCCATTGATCTGTCAGCAGCCCTGTGAGTGCTGTGGGAGGGGGGGTGTTTGGCAGTGTTAATGCTATTGCTCTCTGTGACATCATGAACACTGCAGAACAAGAATCAGGGAATGGGCTCAGATTACAGACATAACTGCTCTCTCCCACCCCACCGCACACATACACTTGAGCTGTGAGGGGGCAGCCAGGCCTGAACACGGGTGTCATACCTCTCTCCCTCTCTGAGACAGGTATGACCAAAACATCCCACATCTGAGCTCAGAATTTTGTCACCTCTCTCACTCTTTCTCTCAGAGACAGGTATGACCAAAACATCCCACATCTGGGCTCAGAATCCAGTCACCTTCTCTCTTCACACAGAGAAAGGTATGACCAAAACACCCCACATCCAAGCTCAGAATCCAGTCACACCTCTCTCCCACTCAGAGACAGGTATGACCAAAACATCCCACATCTGAGCTCAGAATCCAGTCACACCTCTCTCCCACTCAGAGACAGGTATGACCAAAACATCCCACATCTGAGCTCAGAATCCAGTCACACTTCTCTCCCTCTCTGAGACAGGTATGACCAAAACATCCCACATCTGAGCTCAGAATTCTGTCACCTCTCTCGCTCTTTCTCACAGTGACAGGTATGACCAAAACATCCCACATCTGAGCTCAGAATTCAGTCACCTTTCTCTCTTTCACACATAGAAAGGTATGACCAAAACACCCCACATCCAAGCTCAGAATCCAGTCACACCTCTCTCCCACTCAGAGACAGGTATGACCAAAACATCCCACATCTGAGCTCAGAATCCAGTCACACCTCTCTCCCACTCAGAGACAGGTATGACCAAAACATCCCACATCTGAGCTCAGAATCCAGTCACACTTCTCTCTCTCTCAGAGACAGGTATGACCAAAACATCCCACATCTGAGCTCAGAATCCGGTCACACCTCTCTCTCTCGCTCAGAGACAGGTATGACCAAAACATCCCACACCTGAGCTCAGAATCCGGTCACACCTCTCTCTCTAGCTCAGACACAGGTATGGCCAAAACATCCCGCATCTGAGCTCAGAATCCAGTCACCTCTCTCTCTCAGAGACTATTCCCAAAATGGCACACTTTTTCCTGCTCAGAACAGCGCTAGTCATCATCAAAACCACCAATCCAAAACTCACACTGTGCGGCTGCAATAATAATGATGTGTTGCCGTGGCAATCATTACAGTGATGGGGTCCATGCTGTTGGTTTTTTCCTCTGGTTTTTCTGTACAGTCTGCAGCAGAAACTGGAGAAAATACCATGCTGTCACAATAACACAGAACCTTGAGAGTCAAGGATATCTTATACACACACACACAAACACACACACACACACACTCTCTCGCTCTCTTGCACACACACACACATACACTCTCTCTCTCTCTCTCTTGCGCACATGCAAAAACTCACACACACACACTTTCTCTTGCATGATCACACACACACACACTCATACATACACACACTTTCTCTTGCATGCACACACAGACACTCTCTCTCTTTATTGCACACACATATACACACACGAGTGTTTAGCTGAGTGTCATGCTTCATTGCACATACAGAGTATTGGGAAACCACAGATAATCTAATTTGTGTCCCTATTACAGGGCAGTCCTGGAGTTACCATGGTGAAATGACCCTTAAGCTGTCCTGGTTGTCACTACACACAGATTACGGACTCAGAATCTAACTCCCCCTTTGTGCGTTTAAAGGTCCTTTGGTGTGGGGGGCTTTAATGCGTTTAACTGCAGCCCTTCAGCTGATAACGGGAAAATGCAGACAACCAGTGTGATGCGCATGGAGACTTAGACCACGACCTCCTGTCAACACTGAGCCCTGTATACACTCTCCCTCCCCCCACTCTATCTCTCCCCTCTCTTCCTTTTTCTTTGCCTCACTTCTCTCTCTACCTCTCTTTTCTCTCTCTCTCACATACTTTTCTCTCTCTCTCTCTCTGTTTCACACAGAGCAAATAAGGAACTTTCCTGTGAACAGAAGGCAGCTCGGGTGACAACTCTCCCTGGATTTTCATCGCGGTGAAAGCCCTCCATGTTCTGTATTTGCAGAGTGAATGGGCAGCTTTGTGCTGGCGTAGGAAGAGCCTTTGCTTTCAGGCAGGCTGTCACCTGTGCCCTCTACTCCACCTTCCTCTTCACCCTGGGCAGCTGTGACCCAGATGGACCCCTTCGGAGACCACACGCCCTGGTTTCCCAGGTGTGGGGTTTCTGAACCCGCCAGGCTGTGGCCCCAGGCCTCAATAGAGGCCCCTGCCCATTGACCCCTGCTAAAGGCTTCACTGCTACTATCACACCTGCTGGTGCTACAGCAAAGATGACTTTTTCCTTTCAGTGCCACTGCCAGCCTGAAAATGCACCTCTTTCTCCCCCTGGTGGACACATCAATGATTGCAGTTATTATGACCGTGGCACTGTCAGGGTTTCTTGCAGACTATCATACCAAACACAAGGGAGTGTCTAGGTGAAGTGTTTCTTTTTTCTAAGTGCAGAACACCAGTTGAAACTGACAGAAGAGCGCCACTGTGTGGCCATTTGAAATATCAGTTGAGCGACAGAAGGGTTGGCTCAAGGCAGAATGGATTTTTAGAGGGTTCCAGAGAAACTCAGGCTAGACTAGAGAAACTAGGGTAGACTAGACCAATCGGCAGTGGTACTTTAAGCTGCATGTTTTTGTTTTGAAACTAGCATTTTAGCATCCAGGACCTACATTCCTGGGTCAGCATAGCATAGAACACCAATGTTGAACAATCCTGGAAGCTGGTCTAGGCTCACCACAATGAAAGTGCCTCACAGGCTTTTCAATAGCGAGAGTCATGTTAAGTCAAACTAGGAGGCATGAAAATAAGATACAAATGCTGCATGCTACAAAAGTAAGAGAAGTGGGTCAGAAAGGCAAAATTGCAGTTATGAACAGGCGGTTCACAGTCAGGTTTCGATCATTATTGAAAAGCTTATTTCAGAACTCCCATCACACGGATGGAGATAATGTGAATGTGACAGTAGATGGCGCTGTTGCAGCGTGACTTTCCTATTGTAGGGCGGTTTACAGAAGTGTACCCCTTATCAGACCCCCAAAGGAAAACAGACTGTTTACTGTGCTGACAGGGAGTCAGCAGGTGTGATAAAGAGGCAGTGCTCATTTGAAAAACATCCTACTGGATCGGCATTATGTGAACTTTAGGTTCTCCATAATACAATGTAATCATGTTTTTTTGTATTGATGAAAAAGTCAATGTCATGGGGAACAAGTTGGCGTCTTTGGTGGTGGGATGCTGAATTAAGAACTTGATACCTATGGGTCAGCACCCAGCCAGCTACAGACGTTAACTCGGTGCGATGTGCTTACAGAGATAGCAAAAAGATAGCAAAAGTCACAATGGGTAGATCTTAGAGAGGGTAGTAGTAGCTGGCTTTTAGGTCATTTACTCCACACTGGAATGTCTAATAATTTTTTCGCTGAAAGCTAAGAAGTTACTTTTTTTTTTAGAAAAAAGTGCACAATACTTTTTTTCGGAAATACAATCTGCACTATTGTGAGTAGTTTCATGAGAATATTCTGTATTTATTTATTTATAATTCGTTTCGTTTTTTTTTCCTTGCCTTTGAGTTCTGAGGGCAGAATACGTAATCAGGGAAAGGGTTGGGCTTCATTGTGAAGTTAAATGGAGTTTAATAAGTAGCAAAGTTGCAGGTAAAGCGCCCAGAATTAGCATCTCAGGCACAGCTCGCACAGGGACGCCGGCGGAGTGACCTCATCATGGCACCTTCGCCCCCGCGCATCAGCGGACGCGCAGCAGACCCGCAACCCCTGGGCGGCCGCCTCTACATCATGACTCATTTCCCCGCCGTTAAAGAAACGGCGCTTCACGCTTAATGCAGTGAGAGGCCGAGTCTAGCAGGAGACGAGCTCCATGCGTTTCATCACTGCAGCTGGGAAACATTGCATAAACCGGATATTTAATTACGATTTCAAAGAAATGTGTACAAGCCGATGAGACTCTCATTTCAAAAGCGAGGTTTTCTCTAATTAAAGACGGGTCGTTTTGACCGAGGTACATGCTAATCAAATGGCTGCGCTAATGACCAAATTTGAAGTACTGAGCGCTTCTCTCTTCTGGTAATGTGAAAAAAAAGTTTCAGAACATTAGATTTTTTTCTTTTTTACCTTGTCTTTTGTAATCTTTATTGTCTATAATTTGTTTTAATATTGTGTGTGTTATATGTCTTGGCCAGGCCACTCTTGAAAAAAAGAATTTTAATCTCAATTCCTGGTTAAATAAAGGTTTTAATAATAATCTTTAATAATACTTACTTTCATTTAATAGTAAGCAAATAGTCCAAAATCCTGAGTTGATATTATTGGCACATTCATCAATGCTATTTAATGAAACATATTAAATATGTGTCATTCACTATTATGTGAAAGTGTGCATTATTTATCTATAGTGTCATTATTACTATGTAGCGGTAACAGACTCCTACCACCAGGGAACTGGAGAAAAAGCGCAAAGAACCTGATTTCTGAAAACAGGACCCTAAACACAACTCCAGTAAACTTGTAAAAAATCATAAGGTTGGCACATTCTCCTAGATTCAGTCAAACACACTTAGCCAATTTAAGGGCATATGCAATTCAGCCAATCCAGACTTAAGTTGTTTTGGACTAAATCAAACTGACCTTAAAACTCATTAAGACTGAAAAATCCAATAAACTGTAAACAATGTGGCCTGAAAATTGTCATTTTAAAATACAATTACCACATTGTAATCAAAGAAAGAAAGGTTGAAATAATTCAGTGAATAACTAAAAAAAATCATAGTCAATTCTTGCAACATTATAGCAATAATTCTATTAAAGAATATAATGTAAATATAAATATAACCGCAAGAGGTAATTAACGGGGTCCAAGCATTATGCATGCAGTAAGGACACACATCAGCACTTTGAGATACTGCTTGAAAAGTGCTTTATAAATAAAATTTATTATTATTATTATTATTATTATTATTACATTGGATGGATGGTACAAAATGTCTTTTTTTACACAGGCTAGCATTGCATCGAAACCTCACCTGCATCCCTCCCTGCAGCGCTTGGTGTATCTTCTGTAGTGTATCATACACCACATGGGAGGACTTCAGCGACATCAGTGCTGAGCTTGAGTCTGAGCATATCACTGCTCCACCAGGCCTCACTTCCGCTACCCATTCTAAAGCCAGAAGAACGGCTATCAGCTGAGCTGTGCAAACTGCTGTGTGATTGGACACCCTCCTGCTCACTGCCACCTTGGACACGGGCACAGGAAATGCCGCGCTCGTGCGCCCTGAGCGGGGGTCTTAGGAGCCGTCTCTTTAAGTAGGGACGGAGTGTAGCACAGTGGGTAAGGAACTGGGCTTGTAACCGAAAGGTCGCAGGTTCGATTCCCGGGTAGGACACTGCCGTTGTACCCTTGAGCAAGGTACTTAACTGAAATTGCTTCAGTATATATCCAGCTGTATAAATGGATACAATGTAAAATGCTATGTAAAAGTTGTGTAAGTCGCTCTGGATAAGAGCGTCTGCTAAATGCCTGTAATGTAATGTAATGTAAATAGGAAGGAAGACGCAAAGCTCTGACAGTGGTTCCCAGCCCCGGTCCTGGAGATCTACGACCAGGTTTTCGTTCCAACCCTAATTTGGCACACCTAATTCCATTAATTCATTTGCAGCTCAGTGAGACCTTTAGCCATTGAACGAGGAATGAGCCTTGTTTAGGGTTGGAGTGAAAACCTTCAGGACGGCAGATCGCCAGGAAGTGGATGGGTTACCACTGCTCTGTATCGATGTCTCTGTTCTCCTCCTCAACAGTATCCCTGATTGTAAGGTTGTGTGGATCGGCTGCTGATCAGTGTCAGGAAACCGAGTGTTAATGAATGAATGAATGAATGAATTAGTCATTGAGAGCAGCTGTTGTGCATTATTCTCTTCTCCTATTAGGGTGTGACAATGCCCTTCCCATCAGGATTTAAAGAGGCAGGAAATGGCATCATCCATCCATTAACTATACACGCTTATCCTGGGAAGGGTCGTGGGGGTGCTGGAGCCTATCCCAGCGTGCATTGGGTGAAAGGCAGGAATACACCCTGAACACCAATGGGCAATTTTAGAGCCTCCAGTTAACCTAACCTGCATGTATTTGGACTGTGGGAGAAAACCGGGGTCCCACACAGCCATGCAAACTCCACACAGAAAGGCTGGGATTTGAACCCAGGACATTCTCGCTGTGAGGTGGCAGTGCTACTCACTGCACCACTATGCTGCCCAAAAAATGACATCGGTATTCATTTTATATTCAACCATCTCTTGCGTCTGCCTTCATGTCAGCACCCTATTTAGCTAGAAACTCTGTGGGCCAGTGTTTAGCCTGCAGCTGTGTACTAACACTGGTGTCTGTACAAACGCAGGATCTGCTGCGCACTGAGTTTAGGAAGGTCTTGATTGCAGCGGGCATTTGGAGTTCTGTATCTGCTGAACCCCAGCATGCCTCCTGCTAGTCCTGGGGTTCAGTATTTACGTTCTCCCTGCTGCTGTGCGTGCACTTTTGAGTGATATTCAGAGAGATTTAATGCACCAGTTCTGTTGTAAGCACAGCGAAAGCAGAGAATGGAAATGTTTTGATATTTGAAGTGGGATCATTTTTTAAAAAATCCTGAAATATCTGTGATTGTAGTGACTACAATATAAATGAGACAATGCCTTAAAACCACTTGAAATGTGCCTCTGAACTTTATTCTAAATAAACTGCAACAAAGGGAACATTTCCTAGACATAAGTACTAAATGTCATATTGATAACTTCATGATTTGAATGCTAACTCAATAATGTAAATACTGTGATTACTGAAATAATTAGCCTCTCTGGCATTCGCATATGAAACTGATAACTAGATAAATTTGATTAAACACACCTCTAACCACACATTAATTGCTATAGTTAATACTGGTGACTGTTGAATGAATATAATTATTCAGTTATCAGTATACACCAGGTGCCTGGTGTACCGCTTCGACCCAGTGCACCCACTGCAAGAATAACACTGATAAGGAAAATGATTTGAAATCAGAAACATGCGCACGTCATTGCTCATCAATCAACCGAATAATTAATAAAAGCTGTTGAGAAATTGCAATTTGAATTTAATCAGTAATTTCATCATTACTTCAGTCTCTTAAATGACAATGTTGTCCTGTTAAAAATTCATTTGAACGATGTGAAATCTCAATTAAATATTTATTGCTTGAGCATGAAGTAGTATAGTTTTAAAATGCCAATTTAATGGAAGAACAGTTCTCAATATAACCCAGGACAGCAATTTTGGAGACACTGAGAATAATATCATTTACGTAGCCTATTTATTTATTTTGCTACAAAATACATTTTTCAAGTGAATAATTTATGTTCCCAGTTGGAGACACGAATGAAGACACGAATGAAGTAGGCAATTTAGCAGTGGTAGCTGACTCTGTTCCTGGAAATCTACCATCCAGGTCTTCATTTCAACCGTAATTTGGCACACCTGACTCTACTAATTAGCAGCTCAATGAAATCTCTAGCTGTTGAATGAGGTGTGCTTTGTTAGAGTTGGAGTAAAAACCTACAGGATGGTAGATCTCCAGGAACAGGGTTGAGCAGTTCTGCTCTAGCTGTTGAATGAGGTGTGCTTTGTTAGGGTTGGAGTGAAAACCTACAGGACGATAGATCTCCAGGAACAGGATTGGTTACCACTGAACCAGTACAGTGCTGGGAGCATGCTACAATCCGGACTAAGGCAATGATTTACAGCTGGAAATACGGAAAATCCCATGCTGGTCTTCAGCTTGAAGGCATGCTGGATTTCATCCTATTAGTATTTAAGGACTTTAATTTTAGATTTTTTGTTGTTGTTGATGTTTCAGTACACAGACCAATGGAGGGTTAGCAATCAGAGCACCAGGAAGCTAGGCTGGTTGACCCAGCCACGCAGATGACCCAGCATGGCTAGCAGAACTAGCCTTGGATATCCAGTGCAAGTTGATACTTCTTGCCTAGCCCTGCAGGATTTCGTGTTCATTTTGTTTATTTTAAGTTAAGCTCCAACACCCTCCACCTATCTACACGCATCCTTTTCTTATTTTCTGTTTGTCAGAGAAACTATTAAGGGATAGGGAAGAAACTGCTAATAATAATTTTAGTTTCCTTCTAAACTGGAGGTGTTGGTTTATTATTGTGTATTGTAGAGGCATTTGTTCAGTAATGTATATTGAAGTGGCATTTGTTTGTTCATAAGTCATAACTTCTATTATATAAAAATATATTCTTCCTTTCTTTATTTTTGTGGTTCGAACTGGCACACGGCACCTGAATAGCTAGGGTTTGGGAAAATAATACCATCACAGACGTTCCCAAGTTTGAATAATACATGTATTAATATACATGTTTATGGAGATATCAATATGCTGTGCATCTAGCTACGCCATCTCATTGTGATGTAATAACTGGATCTCTGAATTCTTATGTCTTATGATGTTCCTGGAATCATGATTCAAAAAGGATTGGAAAAAATGATCAGCGAGAACTGCAGGACACATTTCACGGAGTCTGTAATTGTCTGAGCTGCCGGAGAAGTCGGAACCCGTCAAATTAAATTAGCATGAGGCGGGATAGCGAGACTTTATCAACGAAGCTTTTCAGATGAACCTGGGGGCCCACACGAAGCCTGAGCCCCATTGGACGACCCATTGCCTGGCAACATCCAATTATACTCTCCTGTCATCTATTACCATGAGCGAGGCTGCAGAGGCTCAAAGGACTGATCCAGGGGGGGGTTCTATAGAATTGGCTGTGGAGTAACAATCCAGCAGTCACAAACAGACTCGACTTGCTGTCTATTTAATATCTGAGGGGTATTTCACAAAGCAGGATAATAGATTTAGCTGGATAACTGCACCGAGTAAAACCCAGAGCAGGAGCCTGTATCACAAAGCAGGATTACTGAGTTAGCTGGATAACTGCACCGAGTAAAACCCAGAGCAGGAGCCTGTATCACAAAGCAGGATTACTGAGTTAGCTGGATAACTGCGCTGAGTAAAACCCAAAGCAGGAGCCTGTATCACAAAGCAGGATTACTGAGTTAGCTGGATAACTGCACCTAGTAAAACCCAGAGCAGGAGCCTGTATCACAAAGCAGGATTACTGAGTTAGCTGGATAACTGCACCTAGTAAAACCCAGAGCAGGAGCCTGTATCACAAAGCAGGATTACTGAGTTAGCTGGATAACTGCACCGAGTTAAACCCAGAGCAGGAGCCTGTATCACAAAGCAGGATTACTGAGTTAGCTGGATAACTGCACCGAGTAAAACCCGGAGCAGGAGCCTGTATCACAAAGCAGGATTACTGAGTTAGCTGGATAACTGCACCGAATAAAACCCAGAGCAGGAGCCTGTATCACAAAGCAGGATTACTGAGTTAGCTGGATAACTGCACCGAGTAAAACCCGGAGCAGTAGCCTGTATCACAAAGCAGGATTACTGAGTTAGCTGGATAACTGCACCGAGTAAAACCCAGAGCAGGAGCCTGTATCACAAAGCAGGATTACTGAGTTAGCTGGATAACTGCACCGAGTAAAACCCAGAGCAGGAGCCTGTATCACAAAGCAGGATTACTGAGTTAGCTGGATAACTGCACCGAGTAAAACCCAGAGCAGGAGCCTGTATCACAAAGCAGGATTACTGAGTTAGCTGGATAACTGCACCGAGTAAAACCCAGAGCAGGAGCCTGTATCACAACGCAGGATTACTGAGTTAGCTGGATAACTGCACCGAGTAAAACCCAGAGCAGGAGCCTGTATCACAAAGCAGGATTACTGAGTTAGCTGGATAACTGCAAGGAGTAAAACCCAGAGCAGGAGCCTGTATCACAAAGCAGGATTACTGAGTTAGCTGGATAACTGCGCTGAGAACGGGCGGACGACCAGACGCACCGCAGGGGGTGAACGGTGCCAGTTCGGGAAACGCCGACGAACCGGCACCTGGCACAAACGGCGAGCAGACGAGCGCTCATGTTTCAGGCCCGACTAATCGACACTTCAGCGGGAGCGAGCCCAGCGGCCCTCCGGAGCGCTGACGCGGCCTGCCGTGCGCCGCGCGGCTCTGACGTCCGCAGTCACGGGGACGGCCTGAGTCATCTGGGAATGGCAGAATCGCTCCGCCGCCCTTTCCGGCCCCTTCCCTTCCCCCCCACCCCGTCCTGCCCAAGTTCGCCAAGGAGTTCGGGCTCTCTGAGAACCCTAACCCTAACCCTAACCCCCCCGGCCTGCCCGAGTTCGCCCAGGAGTTCGGGCTCTCTGAGAAACGGCCAGCTTTCCTGATAGCCGGAGCTCGCGGTTGCCATGGCTACAGATGGCCGACCATCAGCAGGGGCTCTGAGACACCGGCCCTGTGCATGCTTATGTGAGAGAGGAGAGAGAGAGAGAGAGAGAGAGAGAGAGAGGAGAGAGAGAGAGAGAGGATGTCCACTCTCAGGACCGCCGTCATCACGAGAGCTAACCCCCCCCCCACCCCTTTCTGTCAGCCCCTACCATCCCCCGCTACCTCCCGTCTGTCCGTCTTCACTTGAAACTCAATTTAGGCGCACCTCCCTTTCAAATTTCCACATCGACTTCCACGCGGCTTTGGGAGAGGACGGTAAAACAACATCCCCTGCTCACATCGCCGTCCGTGCTTATTCATCTGTTCACTTTCGCGTTATATTTATCCCCGGATTCAGCTCTTCATACAGCAGAGAAATCCGGGCTGATGAGAACATCCGGCGGGAGAATGCCATTGCATTCTTAGTGCAGCATTTGATCCGTTTTCCGCAAAAAAAACATCTAAACATTAGAGTTCACTACCAACTGAGAGCAAGCAGATGCTGTGGTTTTCCTAATTTGGACTTCCCCCGCCGCTGCGGTCCGGCCCCTCTCTCGTCGTCGTCTCCACCCTGCCCGCTTCCGTCGCCGCCTGACGCTCCCCACCGTCGCCACTCGGCCCCGCCCATCGTCTGAGCCGCCACCTCGGGACTGTCACGTAGCTGGCGCTAATTTGATCAACGCGAACACTGGCTGACTGGCCGTGTTTGTCACAAAGCTACACCCTGAGCCGACCAGAGGAGGATGGGTCTCCCCCCTTGAGCCCGGGTCCTTCCGAGGTGTCTTCCCATCTGTTACAGGGAGATTTTCCTTGCCATTGTTGCCTTGGGCTTGCTCCTGTGGGGGATTGAGGCCAGGGTTGTCTGTGAAGCGTATTGTGACAATTGATTGTGAAACGCGCAGTATAAATGAATTTAGATATTATTATTATTTTTATTTTTTTTATTTTACAGCGAGTCAAAACATCGACATATTTGATCTATCAGCATCTATTCTAATATCTACAGAGCATTAGATTAGATTTTATCATTAGATATAATATTAGATAAAGTGAACCTGAATGAAGACAGAACACATTTTTTCAATTATTATTTCATTTATTTAATGATAAAAGTTATCAAACACCTATATCATCCATGTGCAGAAAAGAAGCCCCAAAATGTTCTGGGAAAGGAGGACATCTGCTCAGCCTGCTCAAAATACAAAACTGTTATCAGCCACTGCCTTTTTAAGCCTTAACAAGCTTTACAACATGACATTGAAAAACATTTTGCAAGCTAAACTTGCACTTTGACGCTTGCATACGTAGGGGCTTATTCACACTGAAATGCCTATGTTGCGGGGGGTGTTGACGGTGCGCTTACTTTGGCTGTGGTATAAGAGGACAATCCTCGTCTTTGCCAGCTGTGGAATTACAGGCTGTGATGCAGGTGGCTGTGATGCTGCTGCTGCTAGCCTGCTGTTGGTCTGGTGCGGGAGCGCTACTGTGGCTAACGGCTAGCTTAGCCTCTTCCACACTAGCGCTATCCCGTGACTGTGCTTTAAATAAAGCTAGAAATTAAAGGCACATTTTGCCTATTTTACCTCTCCCTCAGGTCCCTTTTCTTTCTTTCGTTTGCTTTGAGCTCCCCCACATGGTCGATCCTTAGCTAAACTAGGTGAGCAAGCCAAGGATAATTTCATCCTGGCGGTCACTGGCACTCACTTGCTTCTTGCCACTAACAGCTTCATTGATTGGCTATTTCTTATCCCTCACCACGAACCACAATACATTTTTTTTAAATTGCAAATTACTATCATGCCCTGTCATTGGCTCATAAGAAGTTTTTTTTTCTTTTTTTGCTTCCTGCCATTTTCTTGGGCCCCTTTTTTTTTTTGCTGTGGGGCCCTGGGCATGTGCCCGTCGGGCCCCTGCGTAAATCCAGCCTCGAATGGGAACAATGTACTAACGGTAAATGGCCTGTAGGGGTGGCAATAAGATGAAGGAACATGCGGAAATAGAGGTGCATGATGTAGTGTCCAATACCGCAGGAACAGACTCCCAAGAACTCCAAAGATAAAATGGCTGATCCAGTAAGTGACATTTATTTACCAAGGAGCCCACTGGGAGAGCATCTCAAGGACAGTCCGAGAGAAATCTTCCTGACGCATTCACCTTTACAAACATAACATAGAACATTACTGCCGGTTATTACCCTCTACGTTGATAATTGCCCCCCTCCCAGGGCAGTGTTCCTTGCTCAGAACCTCATAAGGGTAACGGTCTGTACCCCTCCCCCGATGTCCAGGCACCTGCTATCATGGCATGAGTTGGACTGATGTCATGGCCTTGAAGCAATGACGCCTTGACATTATCTAAACACATTGTTTGCTAGCTAGCAACATATAACTTTAGCTTGGATTTATACTTAGCCATAATAGCAAGTTACATGTTAACTGCATTGTTATGACATAACATAACATAACGTACCATAATGAGGAGAACAGGCCATTCAGCCCAACAATGTTCGCCATTTTCTTGACTAAATTAGTGCTCTGACTACCTAACACTGTATCAAACCTAGTCTCAAAAATCCCCAGAGTTTCTGCCTCTACTACGTGACCTGGCAGTCTATTCCACACAGTGTCTACTCTCTGCCTGAAAAAAAAAAACTCTTCCTAATGTCTGTATGGAATTTACATTTGCTAATTTCCATTTATGTCCCCTCGTTCTACTAACAGAACTCAACCTACAGAATCTCTTGTAGTTCACTTTGTTATTCCCCTTTATGAATTGAAAAGCCTCAATCAAATCACCCGAGTCTCCTTTTAATAGGCTTGAAGCCACACCAGGGAAAAGACTGCTTCCTGGACCACACGAACCACAAGCTTCCGGCCTTTTCCGAGGTCATCCCCCAAGACCTACAGTCATAATTGTGTAGGGTATGACATAACAAGAGCTTAACGGATGGCCCAGAAACGGCATTACAGCACAACAGTGTTGTGAATGAAATGCGGAAACAGCCATGGGAGTCTGCTACTGAAAGAGAACCGGAACGAATCAATGCGGGTAGACTCAGCCTCAGGCTACACGACCATCCACAGCACCAGCTAATCCTCTGGCTTATGAAATATATCATGGCCTTTATTATTTTTATTTTTAACACACATCGGAACTTCCCATCTGGCACATCTAGCACTGCTCTAGCTCTATGCACTGTCAATGTTTCATAACCCAAAAACTAATAAAGTTGGGTTCAAAGGCCCACATGAATGAACCAAAAGGAACAGAAAAGCAGTTTAATCCTGGCCCTGAGAAATTAATTTTCTGATGTTATTGTTGTGTTTATGGAGGAAGTCTCATTCTCCCATGCACCCCAACCCCCCCCCCCCCCCACATCCTTTTCTCCTGTCTCCTTTTCTATTCTCTACCTCCCCCCCACACACACACACACTCTCACACACACCCAACTCCTCTCCCTCACATCCTTCTCTTCTTTCTCTCCTCTATTCTCTGTCCCTTCACATAACGTCCACTCCCTCCCCAAGACCACTGCTCCTCACAGGACCTGAATACATACACATACACACTCACATATTCACACTCACACGCCAACACAGAAATACAGACACATACATCCACACACACTCACACACTAACAAACAGATACACACACACACAAAATATACACGTACACACACAAATATACATTTACACACACACACACACACACACACATATGCAGTTGGTGTTCCCATATACTGTAAATGCCCTCATGTGAATAACATGGTGGGAATCTCTGGTGTTTATTTGAGTGCCTTAAGATCCATCGAACCCCTACTGTTTGATGGAGTGCAGAAAGCAGCACTCCACTTCATAGGGCTGCCAAACTTTTCCCATTTGCTGAAATATGTGGACTGCCCTCGTGCAACAAAATATATTGCAATGTATTTTAAAATATACTGTAATACACTGAATGATATATAGAGGTATATACCAATACAGTATATAGAGGTACAAATATGTTTAACAAACCATATAAAAATATTGCCATTTTTTCATAATACATTCAGTTGGTATATATCCCAACGAAGCGATTAGTATGTGAAGTTAAAAAACACAAACACAAACAGTCACACACACACACATTCACACTCACACACACTTACAAGCACACACACACACACATTCACACACACACGCACACACACACTCTCTCTCGCTCTCACACACACACACACTGCGCCTCCACGACAGACAGCGAGGGACGTGGAGACGATGGGGGGGGGGGGGGGGCACGGCGACTGCAGCGGGCGTGGGGAGGGGAGGGGATTCGGGGGGGCAGTCGCGGCCCAGCGCAGCAGCAGCAGCAGCAGGTGGCGTCCGCCCGCAGTCTGCTCGGGACGTGGGAGCTACGGACGCGCGGCTCCTACCCGACTGCCATGCGCGCGCGCGAGACCAGAGCCGCGAGCGAGGAGCCGCACCGCACGCTTTCTCTGCCGTCTCACAGCGCGGACGCTGAAGCTGATTAGCGCTGCACTCACACCCACGGGTCTCACGCCGGCCGCAGAAAAGCACGCGGAGCGAGGCTGTGCTCCGGGCTGCTCTCAGGTACTACCGCAAGGGAACTTCACTCGTAACTCAGGGGTTGCAGGATCAAATCCCGAATTCCGGGGGCACGGCTCTGCTTAACCTGAAAGACTTTGGTTTGGTATCCCGGCGTATCAAGAGAACTTGAGCAGGTAAGATGTTCCTGTACACTTCAGAGTTCGTTCTGCTGCTGCTGTCCGCGGTAGAATTCTACTTAACAAGAAATACTTTGGTATGGTATCTGTCAAAAGACAAAGTGTGTAAAAAAAGAGTAAAATAAGTCTAAGCTCTGCTGTGTTGTTCGGGTGAGATTAGCAAATAAAGAATAATGTTACAGGATTTTTAAGGACTTTTTGGCAAAGTGTATGTTTTATAAAGGCAAAGCGTATCTTTAATAAATTCAAACTAATGAAAATGACAGGAAAGATAATTGCAGAGTTTCATTTAGTTTGATAGATCATAAACATAAAAATGTTTTGTTGTTGATATTTGTAGCTAATCATGGGCTGACATTCTCACAGAGCCTGGAAAGTTCTCTCACTGGTACCCAAATAATTTCAGCTAAATGTATGTATAGTTAGCCTCTAAAAAAGACCATGAAGCGAAAAGTCAAAATTTTAAACCATTGAATTTGATGTGTATTTAAATGTCAAAAGCACTAAATATATTAGAAAATACTAAATGTATTGTTACATGCATACATGCAATTCCATATGATTCAGCCTACATTTATGTAATATATATTTAAAATGGGTATACATGAAATGTTTCAATATATGAGAGTGGCATGAACTGAAGTTTTTTAGAAAAAAAAATACATACTTACTTCTATATTATTCATTTTTATGTGATTATGTGATTTTGGAGCTCATGTTACCCTGTGTGGAATATATATATATATATATATATATTTGGGGTGGAGAGAGATGCCACTATTTTATTTGTATCTGTATTTGTTCCACCAACAAAATTATTTATGTACTGAAAAGTTGCTCCTTGGGAAAATCTCCTTGGGAGGCTGGTCGGATGCAAATCGGTTTATATTTCACGCAGTTGTTGTGTAGCTTTTCCATTCAGTTTGTTCAGCTGGTGTCTGTATTGTTATATCTGCAGAGTTCTAAGCCTATCATTTCTATAATGTCAGCGTCCACAATCATTCATCCCCAGCCTAAAGGCTTTATCGACTTCATCACAATTCCAGTGAATGACTTTCGCGTGATTATATGTGTGAAATTAGCTTTGATAGCGCTTTATTGGGAAATCTGTGTCAAAACAGCGGTCATTCAGTTGCTGAGTAGTGTGCCAGAGTAGACAGTGACATGTTTTCACCTGGGTAATTGAGAAACTTAGTGCTGAGCCAATCGCATCAAAGAGGCGGGAAGACCTAAATCCGAATGATATTGGCCAAATTCGAATATACACAAACAGGAGACAAATTAAAGGAAAAACCTGAATAAATGAGCGGAGAAACATAACAAATGCTGGTAATTGTGTACAGGTGCACTACATGATTTAGACGAATGGGGTTCCATCCCTCCAGTATAGTTGCAGGGACTTGTAGAATCTATGCCAAGGCACATTGAAGCTGTTCTGGTAGCTCGTGGTGGCCCACCACTTTACTAAGACACTTTATGTTGGTTATATATATTTATATATATAATAATTTTTGCATATTTTTCTTGATTTGGCTCTGTACTCACACTATTTTATATTTGTAATCAAACAATGACATGTGGTTAAAATGCAGATACTCCATCGATTTTGGTAAGCCTAAGGCTTGGAAAATGTCACCTGTCTAATCAGAAACACCTGTAAAGCTATTTGTCCTAAACATTATGGTGCCCTGAAATGGACAGACTATGTATAAAAAGTGCTGTAATTTCTACACGGTGAAACCAAAATGTACAACAATATCCTTTAATAACAGCTGAAAATCTGCACTTTAACCATGTGTGAAAATACATGACTTTGTTTCAGATCTCATGCAGGGCAGTATGCACATATACAGTACATATAGGTGCTGTACTCCAGCACATTGGATCTGAAAGAAAACAATGTAAGTGGGGTTAAAAGTGAATATACTCAGCTTTTTGATCCGTGTCAGTGATTCATGTTGGAATGCATTCCATTCCACATGTAGCCCCCCCCCCCCCACCCATTTTAGGAGATCAAATGTAATGGGACAATCGTCTCCTCAGCGGTTTCTTGGCTCGGTGTCTTTACATCATTATTTCATGCACAGGAAAGCTAACGACAGGTCTACAGTTCATTCGAGGAGAGAAATTTGCATTCAAAGTCAACGAGGACCAAGTAAGTGTCAATGCCAGTACCGCAGGCCATACTAAGGGTGACAATTCTGGATAAATCGATCAGAGGCAACGCCAAAACGTTGGCTGTGTCAAAATCTCAACTTTTTGATACATTGTTCGGAAGCAAAAATGCACTGGTGAGCTCAGCAATAGCAAACAACTTGGCAGACCATGGAAGACCACTGTAGTGGATGATCAGATAACTCTTTCAATGAAAGAAAACCCCATTTTTATTTGTTGAACAGATCAACACTCTCCAGGATGTAAGCACCGATGTGTCAAAGAGAAGAGAAAGGAAAAGAGAAGACTACACCAACTTATCCTCAGGCGGTTCACTGCAACGTGCTAACTACTGGTGGGCCTCAAGAATATAATAGTTTGTCTTCTGTATTTTTCATCGGTCTTGTGGAAGATACCAGAAGATACCAAGCATCTGATGATGTCTGTGGGTTGCAGACTTCAGGCAGTCATTGATTGCAAAGGATTTGCAACCAAGGACTAAACACGACTTTTTTTCAGTTTATGTTAATTTATCTTATTAATGTTTCTCCCCTAAAATGGGCAGACTATACCAAAAAAAAAACATGTTCATTGTTTCTTTTACAATCCAATGTGTTGGAATACAGAGCCAAAACAACAAAAATGGCGTCCCTGTCCCAATGCTTTTGCATTCATGTACATACTGTTTACTTGCAACGTCGTTTTTTTCTTCTTCTTTTAATCATTGATGTGAGTCAGGTGAAAATCAGTTGATACTACAAAAGTGGCCCCTCTCTGCGCTACGTGCTGTAACATTGTTTTTGTTTCGTTTACAAAACTGTGTTTAACGGAAATGTGATTTTAACCAACAATCTCTATGTGCTGCTCAACAAATATTTTTATAACAAAAAAAAAACAAAAAGTTAAATTCCCAGAGAAATAATATGAAACTATTAAAATCTATCTTTGTTATACAAATGTAACACTCATGCGTATTCTTCTCATAAATAGCTACGTTGTCATTTCCAAATCCTGGTCGTACATTTTAGGAATTTAACTTGCGGAACACAGTATTATGGTGGTACTTAAATTGATATTTTGTGTCATTTTTCAGTATACAGGCCAGATGAAACAAGTATAATTGCATAATAATAACTGGTATTAATTAGAATAAAGAATTCCATTTCAGGTCCTGTCTGCAATTACGTTGTGGATCAATGCGCACATTAAACCTGACATTGTAGAACATCTTATTATATCAAAGTTGCTTTGCATATTAACAAGATTACTCTTGCGCAGTAGCCTAATGGTGCAAAGTTTTCCAGCTTGAATAAAATTGAACGGCTCACTCGCAACGTGATATCAGACACAATTGTCATATGTCATGTCTGCGACTGAATTTATAGCATTCATTAAGTTGTGTATTACCTTGGAAGGCTACAGTCTTCCTGCAGCGTGTCACATTTCTATGAAATTTCACAGCCAGACATAGGTTATACACTGCGCAAGCCCAAGAGAGTCATCCCACGGATGCTTTTAGCGATAATTAGATTTCATTCCAGTCGGATGAAAATTCACAGTTCTGACCGGATCAACACTTCGTCTGCCTTAATGAATCGATGTTTCTTTCCCAGCGACAGCCCCGCGTTAGCAGTCAGCCAGAGGCGCTTTTAGGCCGGCCTGTTGCTCCTCGGGGCTGCCTGAGATGATAGTACTCAGCCATAACAGCTCTTGCCCCCTCTCAGCGACGTAAACGCAATTCGTTATGAGAATAAAATTTGCGTCCTTTCCATTTCAACTTCCGCGCTCCCCTCAAAACCGCCTTCGGCGCTCGTGACATAAAAGTGCAGGCAAAGTGCATGGTGGGCGATCGTTTTGTAAAAATATATAATTGTCCTGTTATACTTCTCTAACAAAGGTTAAGCTAGTTTCTCATCCTTTAAGCCATTATCTCTGTCAGCCTCTCAATAAAGTTCAAGATCGCTGGTGGATCTTACAGTTATCAGACTCCTGGTACACTTGCTTCTGCAGAGAAATCGATCCCAAGTGAAACCAATAAGCGGAGGACCTGCTTCGAGGGTTAAAGGTTATATTTTTTCCAAAAGTATCACTGATAGTGCTCTTGGTCGGCAACTGGAATACTACAAGTTATAAATGCAATATATGCAATTAAAGGACTAACGATGTTACGCCTTCTTGAATTTCAAGTTCATATTTTTATGGCTAAATGTTTGTTACTACATTATGTTTATTGACCATGAGCAACATTTAAAATTATAGGAGAATTATATTTGTGCATAGCCTATGTAACGTCAGCTCTCAAACAAAGTTCACCAGGGGGAACTGGTGTTTAAAGCAAGGAGTGACACTAATTAAAATGTACCTCGGAGGCATGATTGATTATTATTTTCATAATTAATGTCAAGGACTCAATTTACGCCATCCCGTGTTGGAGAGGTCTATAAGTGCTAATTGTAAAATGTTTTTAAAAAGTATCTGATGGTTGTGTCGTACATTACAATCTTTCATTTATCACATAGCCTGAGAGAAGTTTTTGAAGCGGGACATTCCTTAAATTGATGGGGAATGCGTAGGCACAGAGAATGGTTTAAATTATTTCTCAGAGGACCTCTTTGAATTTTATTTTAATGAACCGATATTTTTATTGAGACAATTAATGTTTGAACGTATTGGTTTGTCACGTATTTCTGATAGAGAAATAATAATATGTTATTTCCTCCGCGCCGGTGCGAAAACAGTGAAAGTATACTGACTGTGGACGAAGAAGGTCTCGGCTGTCGTGTTTATACAGGCTTGCGTGGGCTCAGACAGCACGTTTCTATCTAATTAATTGTGCATTTTCATGAGTTTTGACTCTCCTGGCCGGCGCACCACCAATCCCACTATCAATATTAATCATATTTACAGACAAGCATGAGGATTTCAAGGGAGCTTTTTCAATGCATCTGTTTAAAATGTCTGCTTTGAATTTTAAACTCCTTCAGAAACCACTTGATGCACTGGGCTCAGTAAATATAAGCAGACGGAAACTGCACTCCCGTCGAAAACACAATTAAGAGAGAGACAGCGAGAGAGAAAGCGCGATTGAGCGAGAGAGAGAGAGCGAGATTGAGATTGAGAGAGAGAGAGAGAGAGAGAGAGAGAGAAAAAGAACACAGCTGAATGCGCACGCAGGACTCGGAGCGCTAATTACGTACGGAGCGCTGCGGCGTCTGCTGCCTAATCCTCTGTGCTGTTATTGTCTGAAGACGGGCATGTGTAGGCTGCATATTAATGGCAGCAGCGGTGGAGGACCGGGGGCCAACTGGAGCATCTCACCCGAGAAGAGACTACAAACAGATCATCAAAGCAAGTCTAATCTAAGGAAGCCCTTTATCTATAGACTCTGCTTCTTACGTGCAGGCAGGCACGGCGGTGCTGTACTTTACTTTGAAAAAGATCAGCGCTTCAAAACTCCAGTCCTGGAGGACCTGCGCGTCCGCGCTGGTTTGTGTTCCAGTCAATTATGCGTAATTTTCTCAACAGCTGTATACACCAGGGCTGGTTCGCTGCTATATCGGACCACAGCCGAACAAATTCATCAAGGCCGTGCATCCGGTCTGCTGCTGTAGATTTAAATAACCGAGAGCAGATGTTGGCATCGAGTCCCACCAGCAATTGTTCACCCCTGGTGTACATTAATGCAGACGCGATTAGCGCACCGCCTGATTAGGGCTGTAAATTAGATCGCTATAAATACGGGAAGACAGCTGTACCTAATGCTTAAGCCAGTCATGAAACATCGCTCTTGAGATCGGTGTGAATTAGAGCCAATATGGCTGCAGTGGGTAGCACTGTCGCCTTGCAGCAAGAAGGTCCCGGGTTCGAATCTGGCCTGGAGGGCGATGTGTGAATCTGAAGAGTGATGTGCGGAGTTTGCGTGTTCTCCTCGTGTCCGTGTGGGTTTCCTCTGGGTACTCCCACAGTCCAAAAACATGCCAATTGGAGACTCTAAATTGCCCATAGGCATGAGTGTGTGAGCGAGTGGTGTGTGTGTCCCCTGTAATAGATTGGTGGCCTGTCCAGCGTGTATTCCTGCCTCTCGCCCAGTGCACGCTGGGATAGGCACCCCCCGCGACCCTGCCTAGGGTAAACGGGTATAGATAATGGATGGATGGATGGCGTTTAGGGGCTGGTGACAGAAGAGCAGTTTCACGTGCTGAAATCCTCAGCACCGCCTCTGCGTTCTGCCTCGGCGACGATTAGGACAAATAGAATGTGGAACGGGAGCAGAACCTGGCAGAGTAATTTAAACCCAGACGCTCCGCTCGTGACCTTTGCTCACATCTAACGGCTTCTTTCTCCCCCTCCAGCTCAGGTGTCACGGCGACAGCGTCAGAGAGCCGGGCCGAGGCCAGCTAACATGCACGCGGGCGGCCAGCGCTGGATCCGGAAGGGGCCGAAGACAGACCGTCCGAGGAACGGGAGGAAGATGCTCGACCCCTAAGGACGAAGCCCCTGGAAGCCAGACAGCAGCCGCAGACGATCTCGCCATGGACGCCTTTCTCTGCGGAGGCTTCCGGTCCCGTTCAGTAGAGCACGCGCCCTAGAGCATCATGGGACCGGGCGGGCCTTGAGCAGCGGGCAGACACGCTAACGGACGGGCCGTCGGGATGCGGACGCAGCGCGGGAGGGGCGGCTGAAGGATGTAGCGGGGGGGGGGGGCCGCGCCAGCAGCTGAGTGTCCCGCGAATTCACGCCGAGACCGCCAACATGGAGACGGGCGCGCCGTTCCCCGTCGAGGTCTACGAGAACGGCACCGACCGGCACAACGCCACCGCCGCCTGCAACGCCACGGCCGACGCCGCCGGGAGCGCGGACGCCTACGCCGTCGGCCTCTTCCTCTCCTGCCTCTACACCATCCTCCTCTTCCCCATCGGCTTCATCGGCAACATCCTCATCCTGGTGGTCAACTTCAACCACCGGGAGAAGATGACCATCCCGGACCTGTACTTCGTCAACCTGGCCGTGGCCGACCTCATCCTGGTGGCCGACTCCCTGATCGAGGTCTTCAACCTGAGCGAGAAGTACTACGACATCGCCGCCCTCTGCACCTTCATGTCCCTCTTCCTCCAGGTCAACATGTACAGCAGCATCTTCTTCCTCACCTGGATGAGCTTCGACCGCTACGTGGCGCTGGCGGGCTCGGTGAGCAGCGGCCCGCCCCGCTCCATGCAGCGGGCCAAGCTCAGCTGCGCCCTCATCTGGGCGGCCTCCATCCTGGCCACCCTGCTGCCCTTCAGCATCGTGCAGACCCAGCACACCGGCGAGGTCCACTTCTGCTTCGCCAACGTCCCGGAGATCCAGTGGCTGGAGGTGACCATCGGCTTCGTGGTGCCCTTCTCGGTCATCGGCCTGTGCTACTCGCTGATCGTGCGCGTCCTCATGCGGGCGCAGAAGCACCGGGGCCTGTGGCCGCGGCGGCAGAAGGCCCTGCGCATGATCGTGGTGGTGGTGCTGGTCTTCTTCATCTGCTGGCTGCCCGAGAACGTCTTCATCAGCATCCAGCTGCTGCAGGGCGCTGGCGACCCCGCCGGCCAGAGCGCCAGCACGCTCTGGCACGACCACCCGCTCGCCGGCCACGTGGTCAACCTGGCCGCCTTCTCCAACAGCTGCCTCAACCCCATCATCTACAGCTTCCTGGGCGAGACCTTCCGGGACAAGCTGCGGCTCTTCCTGAAGAAGAAGGTGGGCTGGCCCGTCATCTACCGCTTCTGCCACCACACGCTGGACCTGCGCATCCCCGACCGCAGCGACGTGTCCGAAGTTTGAGGGGGCCCCTTTCGGAAACACAACTGCGGGGCCCCTTCCGAAACCCCGCTGAGGGGCCCCTTCGGAAACCCCGCTGAGGGGCCCCTTCGGGAAACCGCGCAGAGGGGCCCTGACGCGCAGACCTCTATCGCGCGGGGTCGAAACCGCACTCAGGAAGAACCGAGGAGGGGAGTCGGAGTGGGAGTGGGGGGGGACGGGGGGGGACGAAAACAGCCTCAGCCGACCGCGACCGGTCTTAATTGAGATTGGCTTAATCTCCGGCGCGGCTTAAGGAATTAGGCTCTTCGTGAGCGGCTGGCCTGCGAGCTGAATGGGACGGAACCACCGGAGGGACGCCAGGGTTTAACTGTCCTTAGCCAGCGCAGCGGAAGCTAACTGTTTTCTTTTTCTATATTTAAATAATGTCAGAATGAAACTCTTGAGCTGAGCACGTCGTTCTCAGACTAAAAAAAAAAAACTTTCGGAACACTGTAGACCGTGGAAAGAAAAGGTAGGATAGACAGTTTTGTCTGACTTTCTGCTGTCCTGTGGCTTTGCGGGATTGTTTAGTGAACTGCTTTTACAGGGATGCAAAAACATATCAAGTGGACTTAAGCTAGCTCCTTGCACCAAATACAGGACAGGGAGCTCAGAGACCCTGTGATTGGGGAACAAATCAAAAGCTAACGCAGAACTGGTGGCTATCACAATAACATTGTACTGTACAGGTGACCATGAGCAATGTACTATAAGACAAATCTATTTAAAGATGTACATAGTTATTGCAAAGGTACCCATACATATCTACCAACTTATTTTCAAAACAATAAAACCTGTACCTTTTAAGATATATGATATATAGTACATATATAATTTATTGACAGTATCTGAAAAATACGGGACAAGCCAGGTTCCTCCTGGGTAAAAAAATAACATTGTTTTATTACCTGTTTTATTTTTTCTACTGTCTAACAGTGATTCAACAGAGGTAGTAGCACTGCACTGCACAGACAGTACATTTGGTTGACGTGGACCAAACTTACTGTAATAAACTGTCGGTTTCTTTTTGATTGTCAAACTAAATTTCTGAATCACCAAGTGGATTGGCTGCTGTAGCCATTTATGGTCAGTTAAGCAATGATTCCCTCTGGTCACGATATGAAACTGTTTCTCGTGTTTCTCATTCCGAGTCTGACGTCTCCCAACAGAAACCAAGCTGGAAGAACATTCTAGTGTAATTTCTGTGTGTAGCTGTGGAATTGCAAAATGCCACATATAGCTCATCTGAGTGAATCAGGAATGCTTTGGCAATGGTCACCAAGGGTGAGTGTCATATGCTTGGCCTGAAAAAAAGCCGCTGGTCAAAATAAAAGGAAACAGAATGTTGACAAAAAAAAGCACTTGGTTCTGAAGGGATCCATTTCAGTTCATTTCCGTCATTCCCAACGTCACGACTTTGCGTAAGCAATGAGAAGTGCTGCTTTTAGTTTGGAGAGTTTTTAGATCTGAATCTGAAGCTGGACAGTGTGAAATGCAGCGCTTATCTGACCATGTGCTAGCTGGATGTCCAGATTGCAGTTTTAGTGGAAGGCGAGCATCTAAACTTCCGATGGCCCTCGTGTCAGCTCAAACGGAAGACCGTGCTGAGGAGCAGGTGGGATGGAAAGCGGTCGAAGAAGTGAATCGCATTATTCATTGAGACTTGGAGGGCTCAGAATCAATCAGGTACCTGTCCAGCCCTGTCCACTCTGATTTATTACTGCCGTCAACAGTATTTCTTGTCATCTTCCTCACAAGTTTATCTATCCCCATAATTCAAACAGAATTTCTAGCAATCTTCCCAACAAGTTCATTTATCCCCTTAATTCAAACAGTATTTCTAGAAATCTTCCCAACAAGTTTATCTATCCCCATAATTTAAACAGCATTGCTAGCAATCTTCCCAACAAGTTTATTTTTCCCTTTAATTTAAACAATATTTCTAACCTATCTGCATTCAATCAACACTTGTCTTTATCTTTGACTTGAGAATATATGTGTTACTCTAAAGCTGGATGAAAGTGTTTGCCAGTTTCAGAAGTCGCCAAATGTTTTGTGAAGACAAAAACAGCCCTTGCATTTAAGTGTGAGTCAAAGACGAGGCCAAATGTTTATGAAGGAGAGAGCTGTTTGCTAAAGAATGAATGTGGAAGCTGGGGAGGGAGAGGAGCTGAAATGCATTGAAAAGGCACAACCAGCACCTGCCCTTCTATCGCTAATGAGTGTCTGTAATAAAGAGGAGTACAGACGACAGTAAATCCCTGTAACCTGAGAGGCTGGGGGCCTCGCAGACTGCCTGTGTTGTGCTGTGCGTGAGACCGGGCGTGGCCTGTTCCCCCGAAACGCGCAAGTCCGCCCTCTGCACTCTCTCAAAGCCCCAGAATGGGAATTACTGCCTGTCTCAGCTCAAATCATTCATTCAGCTTAATCTTATTAATTTATTTAATCTTATTGCATACTGTAAGTTCGACATCAGATCAGGAAGTTATGGCTACATCTGAACACAGTCCTTTGGCCTTTATCCAATCCAACTGCATTGTGCTTTGAGTTTAGCCAAAGTGGCACTTCTTTCATCAATCAAATTTTGGGTTTTGGCAGTGACTAAAATTGAAACAAATTGTGTAGAACAATGAACAAATCTGACACGTGCTTAAAAGTTATTTACATATTTTGGAAAAGTAGTCAGACACAGCATGCGGTGAAGTGGATCTACAGACAGCAGTTATATGGCATATGCAGCTGACAGGACCTGTCATACAGACAGCAGTTATATGGCATATGCATCTGACAGGACCTGTCATACAGGCAGCAGTTATATGCCATATGCATCTGAAAGGACCTGTGATACAGACAGCAGTTATATGCCATACGCAGCTGAAAGGACCTGTGATACAGACAGCAGTTATATGCCATACGCAGCTGAAAGGACCTGTGATACAGACAGCAGTTATATGCCATATGCAGCTGGAAGGACCTGCGATACAGACAGCAGTTATATGCCATATGCAGCTGAAAGGACCTGTGACTGGCTTATTCCCGCCAGAAAGAAGCGAACAGCTCAAGTGCTTCCACTGTGCATGTCCCGGCATATAGAGACCTGCACATATATGGTCATGAATCCTGGAATCGCGTTTCCACGGCAACGGACTGTGGCCGAGATCATCGCTCCATTGTAACCAAACATAAGGATGCTCAGGGATGCAGTCATGGCAACGTGAAATTAACCATGTTTCAGTTTCTGAAATGATGAATGACTCTTATATCCGCTGAACACCGGTGTCCACTATATTTTTATTACCACTCTTAAACTATCAATGTCACAGGGTGAAATGACATATGAGTGACAGGTATGATAGGGTGAGGTGAGACCCAACGCAACACCTGGCAGCTGTGACCATAACTGGCCAGAACCGCCAGGATCAAAAGACAAAACTGACACCTTTTCAGAATTATTTTTGTAGCACTGACATATTTTTTCATACATGGTACAATTTTCACACACACATACTTATTTTAGACATACAAGTAGATTGCAAATAACGGTACAAATATTGTAAAATTGTTTTTGAATCGTAGCCGGAGTCACTGCTTATGCGGCGCTGGCGCTGTGAGGCGTTCGCCTCGCGCCTCTCCGGACAGCAGGGATGCGGCCTGCGGGCCCCTCATGGCCGCAGTTTCACTGCTAACGCTGCACCCTTCAGCGCATGGACGCCGGTGACTCTCCCCAACCACCAAACGCAAAGCACCGCCTGTCCCCCATACAGCGAACAAGCCCCTTTAAACTCGCCTGGCAACACTTTAAAATACGTGACCCAGGCATCAATCCTATTCATGCCCTTCCCTTTTCTTCTGATCACTGTGAGGGTAAGACAGAGGCTGTAATTCAGTTGCCGTTGGCAGTTTGTCTGTCTTCTTCATTTAGAAAGTTCCTGCCACTGACTTGGGAAAGTAAACAGCACAGGGATCTCCCAACACAAGTCAGTTCCCAGCTTAACTTAAGCACTGACTCTCACTGGTCTTTGCCCATTGGCTTCTGTCACTCCTCACCTTCCACAACTCACTCCTCACCTTCCACAACCCACTCTTCATCTTCCACTGCCCACTCCTCATATCCCATAGCTCTTTCAATGTCTCCATCAACAATGAGAAACATATTCCTTTTAATATTGTAATTATTTTTTTATACATTATTGATCTGCAGATTTATTAACAGCAGCAGCATATTCACATTCACCCATGAAATTTATCCAGCAAGAAAACAAAATAAGCCTGACCCCAAGAAGCTGTGTTTCCAAGGGTTTCTTTTCTCCGAACATTACTTTTTTCATCTTTCTATTTATGTTTTGGGTTTGTTGTGGCGTGAGTTTTCGTTTCGTAAGAAATAATAGCCTGAGCCAGAAATGATTATCTCATGCACCCTTCCCCAAGGGCCGCGTAAGCTGATAAAGACCTTAAAATATCCAGTAACTCAATGAGTCCACTGGGAGAAGTGCTTCACATCAGCGCAGATCCCCCACCGGCTCTACGCCCTGCATAAATAAACTGACGTTTGGATTTGCCCAGTGTTGCTGCACTGGCAGCGAGTGTGCCGGGAGGCTCATCCTGTTAAGGGAGTGCTCCAGAGCATGGATGGGTCACATGGTCTGGCACAGGTGTCAAATCCAGACAGGCCATTCAGCTCATCTAGAACGTAAGAACGTAGGCATACTGTCACGTTCGGTCCGCCGGAGAAGCGGATTGGTCTTGGTCACGCCGACTGGTAGGGAGAGCATACACACCTGGGTTGCATTAAACAATCAGCCCAGATGCTTAAAAGTGTGTTCCTCTCCACAGTTCGGGGCCGAGACTGGGAGCTCACACAGAGAGAGTGAGTACTTATTTCGTTTTTGTTTGTGTGTTCGTCTGAGCACGACAAAAAAATCAACTGCTGCTGAAAATCTGGAGGAGCTCAAGTCAAGTCAAAGTTTATTTGCGCTGAACAGACTTAAAATACCAAAAAAACGAATATAAAAGTAAATAAAAATAAGAATAAAAGGAAGCAGTAAACATAGCTCGTCAGCTAAGATCGGCAAACTGAAAAGCTGTCACTCCATTTTGCTTTCTTTTGCCTTCGTTATTTTAGTTTGTTGTTTTAGTTCATTGTTTTTGCTCGGGACCCGTGAGGGGGAAGGGTGAAGCTGTTCTCTTGTTTAATTTCTCGTTGGCGTGGGTGCGCTCTCTCTCTCTCTCTCTCTCCATGCGGTAACCAGCGGCGCATTCCCAGAACTGCCGCATCTCCCTCCCAGGGGTCTCACAGCGACGTGTGACACGTACATAATGAGGAGAGCGGGCCATTCCGCCCGTTTAGGCTAGCATTTAGCTACAGACAAGAGAGGGAACCCAACACTGTGTCAAACGTGGACTTCAACACCCAGACTGTCTCTGACCCTTACATGACCCGGCAGCTATTAAACACACGGATAACTCTGTGTGTAAAACCATTTCCTCAAAGAAGAAGGAAGGCTCCGCACACCAGAAGATGCCTCAAATACACTTGAAGCGGTAAATTTGACGATGACGAAAACATCAAACGTTTCAGCGTTAGCTTTAGCAGTGTGACGTCGAAATGTTTGTTGTTTTTGTCTTCTGTGAAAATGTAATGATTCAAGCATATATGAGGCATCTTTTGGTGTGCGGCGCCTTCCTTCTTCTTTGATTCATTACTTTTCTGCCATTTACATACCCAGCTTAAGTCTGAGTGCAGTCATTTTTTATTTTTTTAAAATAATTTCCTGAAATCTGTGCAGGATGCACCTTTAGCTAATATCTACCTATGCCCCTGCATTCTACTGATGAATTCCATTTTAAGAGTTTAATTTTACTTTTCCTCCACCCGTATTTTCCGATTTTGTATCTCGCATGAGATACTCCTGTCTTAAACGATTATTTCCCACATAAATTTAGCCGTATTAAATGCCATTTGCCAGGGTTTCTGCCAGCTCTTGGGCTCTGTTTAGTTTCCTCGGTCGACTTTAATAGACTGTAAACGTTTTGCGAACCCCCCTAGGTTTTGTGTAATCTGTAAGCGTAATTGGCCGCTGAGGTCTCTATAAAGATCGTTTGCGTGGGCTGAGGGACAGCCGAGGCCACAGGCAGCGCAGGACAGGGGCCGGGGTCTGGGAAGGCCGAGCTGAGGAAGCAGGAACTGTTTTTCCAGCTGGGGCGTCCCAGCCTGGGAAACCAGCTCCGTGCATCGCTCGCATAATTGGGAAAAGAGCGGGAAAACATTACGCGCCACTCATCCTTTCTCTCTCTTTCTGTTTCTCTCTCTCTCTCTGTCTCTCTCCCCCTCTGTATCTCTTTCTTCCTCCCTCTCTTTTTTATCGCTCTTTCTTCTAGGTTTTCCTCTCTCTCCCTCTCTCCCCCTCTCTCTCTCTCTCTCCCCACATCTCCCTCTCTGTATCTCTCTCGCTCTCGTCCCCCTCCTTCTCTGTCTCTCCTCCCTCTCTTCCCTGTCTTCTCCCTTTCTATCCCACATCTCCTTCTTTCTGTCTCCCTCTTGCCTCCCTCCCCCTCCCCCTCTCCCTCACTCTTTCTCATGAACCCTTCACACATTGCCCCCCCCCCATAGTGAAATATCAGCCTTAATTGTCTGTGAGGGAAAGCGCTCTGAACGCGTTCGCTGTGTCCCGCCCGTCAGGGCGTCTCTCTGACAGAAGCGTGGCGGGGCGGAGGACCGCGCCCCGTCTCCGCCTTCAGGGGCCGGTTCCCCTCGGCAACGCCTGGGCGACGTTCAGATGAGAGAGAAGCGGAGCGTGCGGGGAGAGAAGCTCGCAGACGTGAGTCACAGAGAGAGGCTACAGGAGGGGAGTCAGAATGCAGTGAGGGCTGACAGTTCCGCAGTGAGCAGAATGAAGACAGACAGACAGACACACCAACAAACAGACAGACAGACACACAGACACACAGATAGACAGACGCACAGACAGACACACAGACTCACAGACAGACAGACACACAGACTCACAGACATACAGACACACAGACACACAGACAGACAAACACACAAACACACAGATAGACAGACACACAGACACACAGATAGACAGACACACAGACTCACAGACAGACAGACTGACAGAGCCAACTGTCTTCTGGCACAGCTTGAATGGAGACAGTGATGGGGGGATCTGCACAATGCAACATGCGCTATCACACACACACACACGAAAGAGAAAGGGGGGAGAGAGAACGAGAGAGAGACAGAGAGAGAGAGAGAGAGAGAGGAATTTCTTAGCAGGGAAGTATTGCCCCCACTACAATGTGTAAACCTCCCTGTCTCCAGTCACAAACCTGACATGCTGTTTGTCAAATTACAGAGGACAAACTACACATTTTCTCATTTAAATGAAAGCCGCTCTCTCCGCCCCCAACTGTTTTTCCAAAATACACAGAAGATGATAGCCGTATTTTACACAAGCATCTCCGGGAAATCCATATGTACGTCTGCAGTTCAGCCCATAGCTCTAACCCTGGCTCTCTACAGCATAAACAAGCCCACGTTATGACACAGCACAGAGCTAATGAATCCATACTGTAAGACTATATTATAACTGAGCACAGTGTACATTTATCCATACAGTAAATCTCTGTAATAACAGAGCATAGAGCTAATTTTATCCATACAGTAAGACTCTGTTATAACAGATCACACTATTAGTTTGTTCGTAAGATAAGTGACCCGTTAGAGCACAGTGGTAACTCAACCCATACAGCAAATCAGAAACATTCACTGTTCATTTTTTTAAAATTTCCATTACTCTACAAATTGCACAGTAATTATCTCTGATCTGGTCTCGTGTTGTGAAGGAGACACGTATTCAGACTTAATTAAGCCAGAGCAGAGCAGAAAATCCCCTCCAAGGCATACAGTAATCAGCACCTCCTCTTATCTCCTGCTGTTCTTACACTCCTCACACACACAATTCCACAAAGCCAAACAGTGAGGAGGCCGGCTGACTCTGACATGGAGCAGTTACACATGTTTTCAGTCACTGGTAGCACATTTAGATGTATTTTCTCAAACTCTGACTTTATTTACAGTTGATTTGGTCAATGTGTAGCTCAGGCATTGGGGCGGCAGTGTAGTATAATGGGTAAGGAATCGGTCTTGTGACCAAAAGGTCCAGGTTCGATTCTCGGGTTGGACAGTGCCGTTGTACCCTTGAGCAAGGTACTTAACCTGCATTGCTCCAGTATATATCCAGCTGTATAAATGGATGCAGTGTAAATGCTATGTAAAATGTTGTGTTAGTCACTCTGGATAAGAGCGTCTGCTAAATGCCTGTGATGTAATGTAACACATACACCTTGGTGTTAGGCCTCCTCCCACGTGCAAGATTCTGTGAGGTTTGATTGTGCTTGTGTTTGAGAGGAGAGTGCATGCTTGTGTTTGACAGGAGAGTGCATGCTTGTGTTTGAGAGGAGAGTGCATGCTTGTGTTTGAGAGGGGAGTACATGCTTGTGTTTGACAGGAGAGTGCATGCTTGTGTTTGAGAGGCGAGTGCATGCTTGTGTTTGACAGGAGAGTGCATGCTTGTGTTTGACAGGGGAGTGCATGCTTGTGTTTGACAGGAGAGTGCATGCTTGTGTTTGACAGGGGAGTGCATGCTTGTGTTTGAGAGGCGAGTGCATGCTTGTGTTTGACAGGAGAGTGCATGCTTGTGTTTGAGAGGAGAGTGCATGCTTGTGTTTGACAGGAGAGTGCATGCTTGTGTTTGACAGGAGAGTGCATGCTTGTGTTTGAGAGGAGAGTGCATGCTTGTGTTTGACAGGAGAGTGCATGCTTGTGTTTGACAGGAGAGTGCATGCTTGTGTTTGACAGGGGAGTGCATGCTTGTGTTTGAGAGGCGAGTGCATGCTTGTGTTTGACAGGAGAGTGCATGCTTGTGTTTGACAGGGGAGTGCATGCTTGTGTTTGACAGGAGAGTACATGCTTGTGTTTGAGAGGGAAAATGAAAAAATGTAAAAACGCTTAAAAATCATGAATACCTGAAATTCTGAAACAGGCAAGGCATTGCAGCTAAATAGGTTCCAAGATAAGCCATAATTTTGGAGGCCACGGTTTAGAGCTCTTCACCAGGTTCGGGACACAATCAATCTTCGTGACTTTTTTTTCCACTGTGGGTTATAAAGAGGGCAGTAGTGTACTGTGCATAGTACACTGACGTTCTACCCATAAACAAAACAAATAGCCTGGATTTCTTTAGTGAGCTTATCCACCTCTATGATTTAACCGAATGGAGCCTTTGAAAGTCGCTCTGTGAAACCCCATGTCTCAAGACCTGCCGTAAACAATCAATATGGTGTCCTACTTTCAGGTTGGCACTCACAAGACGTGCAGATTGGACCAGACATTCCCGTCTGGCCTCTGACACAATCAGCATGGCATGCTACGTTCTGTGACGTCCATTTTGGTGGCTTGAATAAAATCTTGAGTCATCGCTGTAGACCGCTTGGCACGTGTTTCTGGGGCGTTTCTGCCACCGTTTCATTCTGATTGTCTGACGAACAGAGGAGAGGGCCCGGTGACCGGCGCGTTCCTGCTCTACACAACGACCGTGCGGTCCTCACATCGCACCAAAGAAATGACAAAACACCGAAACGCTTCTTTAGACGCTCGGTGTGAATTTGATGCGAGACCTGACACGGCGGACAGCGACTGTACAAATAAAGAGGTGCCGGTTACACAAGCCTCCTCCTCCGGGAGGCTTGGAGACACTTTTAATGACGTAGCCGTCCGATCTTTTCATTCTCGGCAGTGGCTGCGAAGGCCTGTATTTATTTAGAGTATAAATACAGGCGTTAGGTACCAACGACACGTCTGAGCGCGGTGTGCTCAGCTTCACTGTCAGACCGAGTGTTCTGTGCGAAATCCGCCCGGTCGGAGGACTTCTACCCGCAGCCGAGTTCACCTGGTTTTGCGGTGGACTCACGTAAACTCTGCTAGAGTTCATTTTAACACCGGCGGTTTGGGTCGGAGCTTGCGTTTCCGCGCGCGACGCCGCGGGCGGAGTTGGGGCGGAGCGGGCGGAACGGGGCTCTCCGGGAGGAGAACCTGCGGGGGGAGAGTAATTAAGAGGGGGAAATGCATAATCCTAAGAAAACACTTGCGGAGCGCGGAGTCTGTTGAATAATGGCCCCGGCCCCTGATTGCATTTGTGAATTAAAATCCCGAGCTGCAAGAAAAGGAAAAGAAGGGCCCAACTCCTGATCTCGCAGAAAACATTATGAAGTCATGCAGGGGAGTAGGTGGCTCAAGACAGGCCCGAGCTACAATTAATTCACGCTCTAAGAATGTCCTTAATTGTCTTCATTTGCAAAAATGTTAGCCGTGAAACACACAGCCTACACTGCCTTGTCTGCAAACCCGTATAAGACAAGTGTGTGGGCAGAGAGGAGAATGGGAATAAGAGTTAATTAATTCCAACAAATGTGTGAATAATTGGTGTGGCTGACAGGTATAAAGCTTGTGTTAACACACACACAATCTGCTGACCTTACTTAATCTGGAAGAACAGAGAGGGGTCCAACTGGCCTGATGATCTACTGTAACTCCAGAAGAGCAGAATACAAAAGCTACAACTGCACATTCAGTGAGACCATAATCTCCCTTTATAGCACTGAAATGCAGCCAGCACGCTGCTAGGTTTGAATCACACAACCATAATACATAACACCTGCATGATTCACTCACAGAATCACATATTGTGTGACAAATACAATTTCACACACTGACAAAAACAAACCTGACACAGGCAAAACAAACCTCACATTAGCCAAAAAAAAAAACCTCACACTGGCCAAACAAACCTCACACTGGCAAAAACAAACCGCACACTGGCAAAAATAAACCTGACACTGTCATAGCCCAATCCCAGTCATAGCCTATGAGTGTTTTGATAATAATGTTTTAGTGACAAAAATAGTGACAAGGTGACAAAGATAGGAAAGAAAAACACTTCAAATAAAGGACAGCCAAGTCAAAACACTTACGTGTCTGGACTTGACTGTCCTCTATTTGAAGTGGGAGAGGGCAATTATTTTCACGGTCGCCCCCCCGAGATTCCCCATCCTACATAATAGGGAAATGTCCTTGTTAATAAAACCTCTGACTTGCTCCCAGAAATGATTCTCTTTTAAATATTAGCATCAGACGGACCTACACAACTTCATCCATCAGATGGAGCAATACTGGAATTTGTCTTGACTGTAAATTGTACCAAAATTGGAAAATTACTTGGACAAAATTAAAGCATTGAATAAATGCTCAGCTTCTTCACTGAAAAAAAAAAAATCCTAAGGAACTTATAAACACATATTTATGTTGTCATTTATTTTATCATGCTGGTTCTTTCATTTAAAAATCATTGTCAATATAATTGTAATGTCAGTTTTCCAGGGAAAATGTCATATAGTCCAACAGACAATTTAAAATTATTTTAAATGCTCAGTCAAGTTCTATGCTAGAAATGTGTTGCATGATATATTTTTATTGCAACTTATATTTACAGGGGAAGGGATGGGTGTTACAGATATGACTATAATATCATATTTGGTCATATCTGGTAGACATTTTGTCATACTGCCCTTTCCGCGCCAACATTTTCTCTACAGCATCACAAAATTAGGTTTACAAGATGGCTGACGGTGCTACGCAAATGTCACCTCGTTAAAAGAAATGAAACTGACAGAAAGCAGGCTCAGATCCATGTGAGCGTGAGCACTTGTCCTTTCCTGATTCTTTTACGTCGTCTCTCCAAAAGTGTTTCATGTGAGGAGGAATAACTGTCAAGCTGAAAATGAGCAGCAGGCCACTCCTGGGATAGAAGGGATGCCAAGCGTAATCCCTGTTTATGCGGACATGATCATCGCGGATGATAAACAGCGATGCGTCTCAGTGTCTGGCATAATTCAATACGGCACAGCTGCGAGAAAATCAAGATCCATGGAACCAATAAACAGGGAAACAAATTCAAATAAATTTCCAGCAAGGCCCACGCAATCGTCACGTGTGGAATTTATAGCACATGGAATTTATCACACTGTGATTTGCATCGAAGTCTCAGATGTGTTACAATCCATTCAGTGCTGATCAGAATTTGACTGAAAATTATGATATGGTAAGTATTATGAGCTGTTTTGGGGAAAAAATGTAGGTCTATGTGGTTTTTGGGTAGGCTATACATCAGACAAATAAAAGGTAAAATCCAGGCAATTTTCAATCATTAATTTTGAAGGAAAAGCCTCATTAACATAGTTTCATCACCTTGGATGATGAAGATGATCATGATAATTAACAGCAATAATGACAACAGCCTAGTAATGAAAAAATAAATACTTTCATCCAATAATTCTATGCGCTCAGTGCGTGAAGAGATGAAGGGAGCTAATGCCCCCTAGTGGCACTGAACCAGTGGTGTCAAACTTCAGGCTCTGAAGGGCCCCATTGTCTACTGGTTTTCGGTGCAGTTCAACACGAATTATTAACTTAAGTCATTGGTTGGTTAAAGAATTCACACACCTTGGTTTCATGGTGTTGATTGGCTGTTGATTGAAAAGGAAACTACAAATACCTGCAGACACTGCTGTCCCCGGGACTGGAGTTTGACACTCCTGCATTGGACCGAGAGAGTTATGACAAATCTCAGCTGTTGTGAGATGGAAAAACGTGAAAAGCAGTTCTACGTTTTGTGTGCACATGACAGATTAATATGTTCAGTCCCTTGGAAGAAGAAATAAGAAGTAAGTAGGCTAATAAAATATTATAAACTAAATAAATGTAAATTGTGATCGCGGCCTGGGGGTTCGGGGAGTTGGTGGTCGCGATGGAAATTTTATTTTAAACAATTTAGACATGTCTGTAGTCGTAAACTGTTTAAATTACATTCATAACTTAATCGAGTCTGATACAATTAAAACCAAAGTACACGCTGCCCGATGCTACATTCATATCACTTACGATTGTAACAGAGGTGTGGAATAATTGTAACCGTACATGAAAACGACCTATAATGTGCGTACGCAGGTTTTTTGTGCATGTTAATCAAGGAAACACATTTCCGATTGTAACGACCAGCCTCATTCTCGGATTAAGAAGCATGGGTCTTTATTCATAAAAAAGACTGTAGTAAACATTGACAAACAAGCAACTTCGTAACTTTCTGTGTAGTGAGTTGTGGTAACGTTAAAACCAACGAGGAAAGTTGTTTTTGTTTGTTTCTTAACATCCAGGTAAGCTTTTACAAAGCAAATAGCTTACCATACAGACCAACCTGGAGTGTGCTTATTGTAAACGCCTGTGACCGGGTGGCTGTTTCTTTTCCATTAATCACTTGGAGCATGCCGATGATGAAGCTATGTAAACGCATCACGCAAATTAGCCGAACCGTTTGAACATTAAACGATAAACTAACTTAAAAAGTTACGTTGATAAGTTGAATGGATTTATTTAATATATTAAGCACCGTTTAAAATGCCTAAGGTCTCCCCAAAACGACACTATGTACTGATGGTTTTATATGTAAACGATATGTTGATCTATTGTCCCTAATCTCCAAATCTGACCTCCGTAAATACACTCGTTTTGTTTTTAGGTGGAATTCTGTAAATATATAACAGAAAAAAGAACGTCGTTTTTCGTAGCAACTCGGAGGCAACTGAACTGCTGTTACATATTGTTAGATTTATACGTACGGGGGCATGTTTTTATTTATTTATTTATTTTCATATAGTATCCAATTCCTTTCCAAGGACAGCATGATTTAATTTATTGTAGATAAAATGAAGCCTTATATCCAAAAAATTACTTCCGGAACAAATTTTTGCTTAGCTCGCTCAAAAACATTATTTTGGAAATATTTACCGCGAAAGTGGTAGAGGACTGTAGTTACACTGTACATTAAATTATTGAGCGTGTTCATTTATAGCTACTCTCCCCTGTGTGCCTTATTCCGGAGATCACCCTGGCGCACGTGAGCTTGCTGTCAGCTGAGAGAAAACGGGATCCCATCTGTCAGCTGACTCCACGTCTGACAGTTTCAGAGAGCATGCTAGGAGTCATCTGTTACTGGTTTTGTTTAAAATGGTCACTTCGTCTCAGTAGCATTTATTGTAAGTATCCGTTGCTTGTACTTTTAGTCGCATGCAGAGCAGATTAATGAACCATGTGTATATTCATTCCCAGAGACAAGAAAACACCTGCAAATGGTTTTCTTGCTACATATTATAGTACACCTCACTTTTTGTCCCTGTCACTCACTGGTATTGTTCTGATGGATGTTCAATACAGTGTTCATTACTTAACTTTCACCGTTTGCTTCTGTTGTAGTAAAACTAAACGTGATTTTGCTCAAACATCACTAGTCTGTAAAGAAGCATGACAACGCGTATGCATGCAAACGTTGACTGTACGTTCTGAATGCTGAGTATCCTAATGGATCACAATAGCCTACTCATGATGGTGGAGTGTGTCCTGTTGCCGGAAACTAGAGGGCTGTGGGTTCAAGCCCAGGGTTGTTGTACTGAACCTTGAATAGTTCCAGTTAATATCCTGCTGTTTGTAATGGAGTGTGTTGCTTTGGAAATAGTGAATATTTTGAAGACCACTTGAAGGTTTGGAGAGAATTCATAATGCTGTATAATGGAGAACGGGCATCTAATCACTCAGATACCAGGGGAACATGAACAGCAGTTTGTCAGACAAGGCACCCCATGATCACCGCACTTTTTTTCCCAGGTTCTGCACAGGATGAAGGTTGCATGGTTCCATTATCCGAGGCAAGGTAAGACCACACAGCGTGATGCAATGCAGAGGATAAAAGAAGGACCGCTTATTGGTAGTTAGTTGTGGTCACACCGTTGTAAAGGTGCTTAAGCGCACCAAAATCTGTAGACTTTTTTATTTTTTTATTTTTTAAAACATATGGCCACATTTTTGCTGACAAACTCAAGTAAAAATGAAAGATTAATCTCACTTAAAGCTTTTTAAAACTCGCAATGAAGGAAAATTAGGAAATGTGACATCTGGATTGAGTTAAATAGGGATCTGGTCATAGGTGTTTATTGGTAGAAAAGGTCAGCAGATTTATTTTTTTTTAATTACAATTTTAATTTATAAGGAACATTGCAGATACTTTAAGTCTACATGCTCTATGGGACAAAACTCTTGGGCAGTGCCGTCATTTGCACTTTGACCAGTCTTGGACAGAAGACTGTTGCTCTTTCAAAGTTGTCATTAGCTTCGTGGTAGCTTCTAATGCAGCAAGTCTGCTTGTTTGAGAAAAATTAAGACCCCAGGTATAGCATGTGACCACTTTTCTACCATATAACAGAATCTAGTCAAAGGTCATCAAAATCACCAAGACTGCCATCCCATGTATTACCCTATTCTTTACTTAAAATGTAAGCACTTTCATGGACAATATCACAGAGCAAACAGTCAATTGAAATTCTACGAGAATCTCAAGGTGAGGTAGTAAGAAAGTTTATTTACAACCCGATACTCATGAGAAAGAAAAAGAAAAAAAAAGCTTACAAGTCCAATAATTTATCCCCTTTCATGCATGCAATCTAGTCTACAGCACAATAAGTCAGAGGTATAATTTTGGATACAAACTGACTTAAAAACCTGAGGGAGTTTGAAGGAATGTTTTACAAAATGTCTTGCTACTTTTTGCATTTGTAAACCACTATCCTTTTTTCTATCAATACTAACAAAATACAAAATAAAACCTCAACCTCCACACAAAACGGTGTTCGCAGGTCAATATAAGATTTTAAAAGTCCCCAAAGTCGATTTTTTAAAAAAAAAACTGAAAATTTTAAAAATTAAGCGCGTTCGCCTCGGATTCGTCGGGCCAGCTGGATGTCCTTGGGCATGATGGTCACCCTCTTGGCGTGGATGGCGCACAGATTGGTGTCCTCAAACAGACCCACCAGGTAAGCCTCGCTGGCTTCCTGCAAGAGAAGAAACAGGAAACGAGGTCAAATGGAGGAAGTTCGGCATGTGCAACGTTCACTTTCTCCTCCTGGCAGCAAATGGCCTACAATCTAATTTGCATGCCAAACCTTTGGAACAAAAAGGGTATGAACTGTTGTGCGGCAGTCAAAGGCAGCATGCTTTTCCATGAGCTACGATATACTTTCACAGAAAACCTTGTACTCGTATTCTGAGTAAGTAGTGCGATGGTGTCTTCCCTAGCCACCACTAGGGGTGCTGTCAATGCTTGAATGAGTCAAGTTTAAAGAAAATTTGAAAGGAAACCAAAACATGGGGTGTTTGCCACAAGTTTGCAGACGCGCGTGCAACGTTTCGCGAAACCATAGAAGCAATGCGCTTAGCCGCAGTGCCATGCAAAAAACAATGTCCATCTGAGCCGCTCGGGCTGTTCTGCTTACATGAGTTCATCCATTTCATGAGAATCAACGAGAGCTGTTGATTCACATGAAATACCACCCTTCACCCCAGCCCCCCTCCCCTGAATAGGCTTTGATTGCATGTTTTACGCATAGCCATGATGTACAGCCTACAAAAATCTGTATGCATCAGTTTGGTTCATTTTAAATCCCAAATAACGTGTGCAGCCAAAAATAAATAAGCGAGCGTACCTGCAGAGCACCGATGGCCGCGCTCTGAAACCTGAGATCGGTCTTAAAGTCCTGGGCAATCTCCCTGACCAGGCGCTGGAAGGGCAGCTTGCGGATCAGAAGCTCGGTGGACTTCTGGTAGCGTCGGATCTCTCTCAGGGCCACGGTACCGGGCCTGCGGGTCACAGAAGGGGGAAGACAAGTGAAGAAACACAAACGGAATCTCTTCCCAAATGCAATCAACTGGACGTGTTATAGCAAGCCAAAGAAACGCAGAGTACTGCAGCTCGCATTCAGTTTATTGCATGCAGTCGTGTAGTGAGACTGGTTTCCAAGGTGACATGCTAACAGGGATTGGCTGTGTATTAAGTTTAGGAAGGTGGTTACTGCAGCGCGCATTTGGAATTCCGTATCTAGCCCGTCCCCTGGAATTCTCCCAGTCCAGTGTTTGTATCCCCGCTGCAGTGAACATGAGTGGAGTTCAGATTTAAAACGGTGTAGACATGGCTAAAGCAGAGAACGGAGTAGTTAACTGACATTTAAGTGTCTTAATTGACAATATTGTCCTTAAAAGTATAGCGGTTTGAGTACATTTTGGGGCAGTGCAATGCAAAATGCATGCAAACGCCATCAGGCTTTTAATAATAGGGTGAATAATAATTTAAAGAACAATTCTGAAAATACAGTACTATAAAGCGCTGTTAACTTTATAGTAAAAACGGGTCAGCAGGTTTACCCAGTACGCAAAGTATCCCCTAGGTGGCGTTTAAAGCATGCTGCAATCAGGATTAGGATGCAACTTCAAACGAGTTGAGACTTCAGGCAATTTAGAATTGATCGTTCTTTACTTCGGGGAAATACGGGAAGTTCTCACCTGTATCTGTGGGGTTTTTTCACCCCGCCGGTAGAGGGGGCACTCTTCCTCGCGGCTTTAGTGGCCAGCTGCTTCCTGGGCGCTTTTCCACCAGTGGATTTACGGGCAGTCTGCTTGGTACGAGCCATCGCTTCTTGGTGCTTCTATGTACCTGGAAATTTGAACGGGCGTTACAGCGTTACAACGGTTACCGGAAGAGTCGCCCAGATTAGATTCAACAGAGACCACGAAATAGATCAGTCTCTGTATCCCATGATAATCCTGAACTGCCCACAAGTACCAAAGACTCTTCAGGGGCTGCGCCGATTGGAACGGGCTACATGTGCAATTGATTTCACAAAGGAGTACAAAATGGCGGAATAAACCCAGCTATACTAACTATATATTTAAAAAATCAAACTGGATACAGTTTTAGCCATCTGAAATGTCAGATTTTCTTAATCGCTCAAATCAGTCGAGTCAATCTGACCAGTAAATTTACAGGTAAGGATGTACAGAATACAAATTACCAAAACAAACTCTATATTGCCGAGGTTAGTCCAGCCAGCTTCACAGCTGGATAACTTTCCGCTAACGTTTCCTTTTTTATCCTCCGACTGGAATCCAGCTTTATCGAGGTAGGGTTCAGTCATAATTTACAGGATGAAAATAAATTAGCATGTCACTATAGTAACTTATTTCCCACAAAAGTGGCACTAAATAATAAACCAAAAAAATTTTCCTTCTCGTTTAGTGGATGGAAAATGGCGGATGGCATACATTTAGGTCTCCTGCCAGGGTAAAGCCATCTTGTTAACAGTAGCTAGCTAGCAGCCAGCTGTCCAAGCAGCCTACAGCGGGCTGGAAACTGAAAGTACCCGGGAAAACGCCGTTACCGGTCGGGAATAAGGGCAGTGAGTGAATCATCTAACGTTACTCAGAAAGTCAGTGTTGGCATTACAGCTAGATGACATTTACCAACGGCTAAGCAACCTGGGTGCCAAACATAAGCAAATGAGCGCGCCAGCTTTTCAGATAGACAGAGCTTGTACTGCCTGCTAGAGTAGCTAACGTTATAACATTAGACTAGGTCTTTCTGCCAGAATTAGTTAGCCCGCCAACACAAGATAGCCTAACGGTCTACCACAAGCATGCAACGTTATAGGTTGAAACCATGCCACAATGACGAGTTATTCGGACGCAATAAGCTCGCACACATGCATCAATCCTCTATTACCAGGTTTGTTTTCCAAATGCGGTACACAGCAGTCGAGCTGAAACTACCTATTTAAAATGGCGTCTCAGATGAGAAAAAGCCATCAAATGCTTTGTCTGACTGAAATGTGCCGTTAGCTAACAACTGTTAGCACTCCAACATCCGACTGAGTTGTGACTAGGAAGCCGTGCACACCAAACACAAACGCACGTTCGTGCAGCGAAATCGCAGTATAAATTTTAAAACAGGGCCCTAAAAAGAAACATATTTGGTTGCATTTCACTTGCACGCTGACGGCTACATCCAAGCATTAAACACAGTTAGCCAATGCTACCTCACCAAGGTGACAATCTTGCGAGCCGGAGCACCAGTAGAAACAATTTATACAAATTGCTTAAACAGCATTTATGAAGTAGCAAAGCAACGCGTAATTGACAATGAGATGGAATACAGATACAATATTTCTTAATTACCCACCTCTCCAAGGAGTACTCCGCTAGAAAACAAAAATATCACTGTGCCGTTGGAGGGGTTGGGTTTGTATTTATCTTGGAGACTCCCTTCCGTCCCAGCCCCTTGCTCTCTTATTGGCTTACCGCTTTACGTCACGAAGTTAGACACACCTCCTCTTGATTGTTCACGCTGTCGAATTTCATCATAGGAGGGATCGCAAGTTTGAATAATTAGTAATGAGTAATTTTTACAATGTTTATAAAAGACCGTGCTTACAAATTATGCATTGTGGCTGCTCTGCTGTAGGCTACTCCAGGCACGAGACACGTTTTCCGATCTGTCATCTGTGATATTTGAAGAGCATGAAGTTTGTACGAACAAGACAGTGTCAATGCATCAGCTCGGTTGGTTAAAACTCACTGCAAATATGAATAATATAAACTAAGTTCCAACAAAACTGTCATTAATACCTACATGCCAATTATGTGGATTCTATTAACATTCATTAACACCAACAATAATAGCTGAGCTGAGCCATTAAAATATTGCGTTAAACTAACAGAGAATCAAAATATGGATTAGCTACTCTGCACGACAAAGTAAGAAAGGTTATTGAAATCAGTGGCACATCATAGCACTAGCAACTAGAAGAAGAAAAAAAGCACATTGCTTTACAGTTTTGACATATATCCCTTATAGACATGACTATAATAATCAGTCCGAGCTATTCTCAATCAAGGCTCCATGGGTGCGCTACCACTGTTGGAAGACCTCACTAATGGAGCGGTACATCGCGAGCGCATCTTCAGGGACCGGGAAGATTTCTTTGCACGTGAGAATGAATGTCTCATGAGTCGATACTGTTTACCCACAGCCATCCTTTCACAGCTTGCCAATCAACTTGTTCAGTTTTGCTGGATACAGTACTGCTGATGGGACCAAACAATAGTTGTCTCTTGGCTATACCTCCGTCAACAGCACTTCAATTTACTATTCAGAGAATTATTTTACTTACTTTTCTGCCATTATTTTTCGTTATGTTTTACTACAGTTGGTACTGTGTTATTTAGCAGCAATTTCCAAGCGATTTAAATAGTGAAATAAGATCCATGAAGCCACCATTTTAGGATAATTGAGGGCAATCACTGGGTGGAGTCTTAAAGCTCATTCACATACACATTTAGGGATATTTGCGATTTATAAATGAAATAAGCCTATGAGGGATAAACAAAACTTTTTTCATTCGTACACACATTTTATGAATCATGCATATGCACAATTTAGGTATTGGTCCTATGATAAAATGTAAGATTAAATTACTTCTTGAGCACCTGAGAGTATGTTATAAAACACAAAAAGGCCGCTTTCAGCTTTCAACTTTTCAACAGTGACACCATATATTTAGTAAAGTAGAATTCATATTCATACCTAAACTCAAAAAAGAAAAGAAAAAGAAACTGTATTTACTTAATTCAATTATGGACAGTGGTTGTACAGAATATTATTACGTATGCAAGCTCAACTGATTGAATAGTTATGATTTCAACAGATTAAATTAACCAAACTTAACTTTACCTTGACAATCTAACTCAGTTTTATTAAGCATGTTCATGTAATATTACATATTTGTGACTTAGTTAACTTTCCATTGTTAATTCAACTCACAATTAAGTATGTTCAGATAATTTCTTTTAAGTATTTAAAACAAATTATATACATTTGGTATGCACTTCTGTACATCGCATTGGATAAATGTAATGTAAATGTAATGAAATATAAATTAGCTAAATGTAATTCATTTAAGTGTAACAATATTGATTTCTACATGTTATAAATTCTTAAATTAATCTTTCATGCATCCACTGCCCATAATTTCATTGAGAAATTCACAGATTCATTTTTAAGATAATTCAACTCAACTTCAAGTAAATTATTTAAAGGTATTGTAATACAAGTTCTTTACTTACATGACACGCAGCCTCATAATAAAATGAATGTATTTAAATGGAAAATCACTTCACTTCATTTTCAAATAAAAGATGACCACCAGAATGTAAATCATGTTTTGCATCACTGGACAAATGTTGCTGTTCTTAGAAACTATATGAAATGTGTGTCTTTATTGTTTTTTCTTTTTTTTTTTTTACATTTTACATATTTAAAACATATTCCTTTAAAAAGTCAAAAGGAACAAAAAATACATTTAGACATAGACATTCACTAAATTACAAGAAAATTAAAAACACTCAAAAAAAGGAAACCTAATACAAACAACCATGCATATATTTTAACTAATAATCACAAGACAAAATTATTTTAAGAATATTTACAATAAATACTATTTTCTTTAAAAAATAAACAGAAATGCGTGCACTCGGGCATGGGGTGAAGAGCGGGTGCTCCTCCTAGGGGGGTGGACTATATGATCAGTTCTTTCCAGTGGTCCACCCCCCATTTCTCTCTCGCCAGGTCCTTGTTCTTACAAAAGTCCACCAAAACGCCGTGCTGGAGGAGTGTCTGTACTTTCCTCCGGAGAGTGACCAGGTCCACTGCTGTTTTTTGGTAGACCTTGATGTTCCTCGTCTCCCACAGGACCTGCTTGATGGTATTGACGATCCCCCACTGACGCTGGAGCTCCGTGGTCTTGAGTCCCCCTCGGGGACCGTAGAGGACGCTCTCAGCCGTCAGGGAGGATCTCGCCAGCAACCTGTTATGGGAGACAGAGGAAACAACAAGGCCCCAGACCCGCCTAGCCACGGTGCACTCCCAGAACAGATGGTGAATGTGTTCTGAGTCAGTGCAACCATGGGGGCAGCGCTCAGTCAGGGCTAAGTGCCTGCGGTACATAAAAACTCTTGTGGGGAGACACCTGTGAGCTGTCATCCAGGCAATGTCTTTCTGCTTGTTAGTAAGACACGTGTCACATTTGCCCAGATGATTTGCGGGTCCCGGGCTGGCCCTGACCTCGGGACCGTGGCTATTTCTTTGGATCTTAAATGAGCCATAATGATTTTATAGCTCCACGAGGTCAGGCCAGCCCTGGGCAGACACGAAAATACTAACAGAAACTGTCCATCAATATAAGTAACTTAATGTAACTAAAACTTGAGAAGGAACCTTCTCTTCCTTCCCTGTGACATGACCCTCCCCAGCATGGATACTCAAATCAATCCCTCAAATCCCAATGCAGCCCTGGTTTTCTTTGCAATCCATCCATTATCTAACCCACTTATCATGGTCAGGGTCTTGGGGGTGCTGGAGCCTATCCCAGCTTGCACTTGGTGAGAGGCAGGAATACACTCTGGATGCCTGTCCATCGCAGCTGGTTTGTCTTTTCTCCCAGGTACTTAACTGAGCCATTAGTGCTAGTGGTTGGCCAGCGTGTCTTCACACCTGACTCCCAGGTAAAGGGAGGGTGGGAAAACAGCAGTTGCTCACCTTCAAGGACCGTCATTTGAGTCACAGGGCTCCCCAATCTCAATGCCTGTCTGTACCGCCCCCTGGTGTTGGAATGGGGCAGCACAGCAGAATCACTGGCCGTCTCCTGACTGTGACCCACCTCTTCAGACTGCATCCGGGCTGCTCTCCCATATCCCCCCCTCAGAAGTCCCACCTGATCCAGGTTTTTAGGCCTGGTGAAGGACTCTGGGAATGTTGTTCACTAGGTGTGATCAATCAGCTTGATGGACTTACATTCTCTTCTATTGTACATCACTATGGGCAAGTTTGTTAATTTCATGTAATGCAATGTAATGTGTATTTCTCAAATGATGTTGGGACATTGTATTTCTGTTACACTATGTCAGCGTAACCAGTACTTTTACATTGTAGTCTGAAATATTAACTTTACTGTTATTATTATAGTTAACAACTACAAAAATAACAACATTATTATTATTATTATTTGTTAAATATTTGTTTTCCTTTGATGTAACTTACACGCGGGTAGGGGGCCCTCCCAGTATATTTCATCCCAGGTCTGAGAATTAATATTTGCATATAGGTATAAATGTATATGTATTAATTGTTCATTATTGGTGTAATATTGAATTATGTAACATAAAATCTATTCACGAGACTGAATTTCATACATTCATAGTACTCCCTGCTCTATAACATGTGCCCAGGTGCAGATGCTTCTTTTTCTCAGCTTCTACTTATACAGTATTTCTTCATTTTTTTTTTTTTTTTTGCTGGTTTGTAACCAGCTGAAATGCACATTACCGGCACCTACTGGACAGAAGTGTAATTATTAGATGGCAAAATTCGGTCGGCCCCCTGCCCCCTAGAGCAGGGTTGCCCAGTCCTGTAGCTGAAAATCTACCGTCCTGTAAATTTTCATGCACACCCTAACACAGCATAACACATTCAACAGCTAGGACAGGGCTGCTCAATCCTGTTCCTGGAGATCTACGATCCTGTAGGTTTTTACTCAAATCATAACACAGCACAACACATTCAACAGCTAGGACAGGGCTGCCCAATCCTGTTCCTGGAGATCTACCGTCCCGTAGGTTTTCACTCCAACCTTAACAAAGCCACACCTCATTCAACAGCTAGAGATCTTGTTGCGCTAATTTGTGGAATAAGGTGTGCCAAATTAGGTTTGAAATGTAAAAGTGTTGGATGGTAGGTCTCCAGGAACAGGGTTGGGCAGCCCTACCCTCAACCTTCACAGTAATTTTTATTATTTGGAACCCACATTTGAGTAATAATAACACCCATGGACGCCTGTGGTGTTTTTCTGTACACAAGCATCCATTATCTAAAGTGTAAGATGCATGTGATAATGGCGTTCTGTATTATGATTCTGATCCTGCAAAAGTTGACCAAAGAGTTAAAGACTATTTTGTTCAGCAACATTTAAACACGTAGGGAGTAAATTAATTACAGCAGAAAGAACAGATCACTAATAAAACCTGACATGGGGTGTAATGCTAATACCGCTTGGTCAGTCCTTTACGTTTACGCAATTCAATTGTAATTTCACTCTCCTTGTCATACAATTATGTGCGAACTGTAGATGGATACATCTTTACAGTGCAGTGAATTGGAGTGGGGATAAAAAGCATTGGGAATTGGTCTTTGTGCTAAATTATTGCAGGGCCTAATCCAGTGTTGCATGTTTGTAATTTAGAATAACAAATTAAGCATGTATATGTCTTTTACACACACATAACTGTTTATCGTTGTCTTAAATACTTCTTTTAACTGTATTTGGATGCAGAGCAGGAGTTTATTAAAGCCATGATGCCCTAACATTGTATCTACGATATTGTTTCCAGTACTTAAATAAATGACGCTAAGATTACTCTCCCGTTTTCGTAAACTGATAGAGGGACCGCGGTACTCTATGAGTGTATCTGGATAGCGCTGAATGGCAGGATATGGTTCGATATAAGGAACATTAGTGCAGTGATCCGGGCTGTGCCCGGGCCGAGTCTCCGCGCTGGGGACCAGGGTTTATTAGTGCTGTTTGTTTGTCCCGCCAGTAGCCCATGTTGCCCTGCAGCGGCGCAGGGAAGTGCGGGGAGCGCAGCGGCCTTCGCGCAGGCGCTTTATATTGTTTTGACTGAAAATGCCGTCGGTTTCGAAAACGGCGGCGAGCGCTTCTCCTCAAACCGAGAAACCGACCCACTACACGTAAGTAAAGCTACCGTTAATGGAAGAAAATAGGTTCTTAAAAACGGACAGTGGCGTGCAGCTGGTTGTTGCAAAATTGCAACAGTCGCTATTTCATCTTTCAGAGCGCGTTAAAATGGTGCTTTTTTCTTTTGTAAAATCTTACCAATACACGTAGCAATACGCTACCAGCAAGCAAGCTAGTTATCAAAACCAGCGGCTGAGAAGTACAGTAGCTACTTGCTAGACGAAATTATTTGAATAATTGCGAGATGACTGTTATGAGCTTGTTATGCCTAAATTCGATAACATTAAACAAATCCAGTGACTCAGTTGTAGCTCAGGCAAGAGAGCTAGCTGTGCAGCCACTGCAACTGTGTCTTTGTAGCTTAGCGAGCAGCCCTGCTTCCTTTCTACTTTATTTTCCTCTTCCATCTCGGCCCAAATTTGTTGGTCTCTACGCGTCCTTTGTTGGCGTACACATAAGTACTTCGAACTGCCTCTACGCCAGAAAGTGTGCGCAACTTCTATGGAAATACCCAAGTTGCGTGAGTACAAGTAGACTTTTGGCAGATTGGACTGACATTACTTGTAACAATGATCAACAGTGAAAATTGGTTAGTTACGTTCCGCAGTTTTACTTTACTTACAACCACAGCATGGCTGCAATTTCGTTAATCGTTGCATGACATGATGGCATTATAAGCGAGGCCAGAGTTTGCGAAATTGACAGAAATGTGTAAAGCTATTCTTCAGCTAGCTTTCCTGCTAGCTAACCTCAGCTCTGATCCAATCTGATTTGTAACAGCGAGCAATAAGATTGAAATCGCACATGTTACGGGAAAATGACAGCATATTACATCGCAAGATTTTCAGAAGCTACGTTGGATAATATAAATGGTTGTTAACCTTATCTTTATGTGGACTTGTGCTTCTGGCGAAAGCAATTAATAAAAAATAACGTTTCCTAACACTGTAACATTCTTCCTTGCAGCTATTTAAAGGAGTTTAGGACCGAACAGTGCCCGCTGTTTTTGCAGCACAAGTGCACCCAGCATAGACCCTTCACGTGTTTCCATTGGCATTTCCTAAACCAGCGGAGGAGACGACCGATTAGAAGAAGAGACGGGACATTTAACTACAGCCCCGATGTTTATTGTACCAAGTACGACGAAACAACTGGCATCTGCCCTGATGGAGATGAGTAAGTATTAAGATACGCAGAACTGACGTTTTTGCGAGCGGATCATTTTATTGTCCTTTTTATGTGGTTTTGTGTCTTGTTTGCTATTCAGTTCGACGGGACGTTGGCTGGATATCATGTTAAAGCTAGATGAAATATGGAGTGATATTTCACGGGTGATTGCTGGCTTACCAAATTGAATTGACGGGACGAGAGACCGGTGCATGCACTAGTGAGCTAACGTGATTTCTATCAAGTTCCCTGCATCGAAGAAACGCGCGTTTTACTAGTTGTGAATTCCATGCTAAGTTGCACAGCCAGCGAGCGAAATTTCAAGCTGATCTATCGTAGCCTAGTCATTCAACACGTTCTCAGACCGTAGTCCACGTTAGCAAAACAAATGACCCATTAGCTAACTAACGTTATAGTAAGGAAGTATTGTCTGATTCCTTGACCAGATTAGGTACACATTACCGACATCTATCCATGTGCATATCCACGTGCTAAGAATGGTCCTTGTTTACCTGTCTTTAAACGTAAGTGTTCGTTATTTTCATGTACAGCCACTAGGCTTCGATGTTGATTATAGCTGAACCAGCAACTAAATTATTTTTCCAATAGCACTTGTAGCTTACATTAGCGCATCCTCAAGTGAAGATGACTAATGTTAAACGGCGCCTTTCGCGATTAAGGAGACCACATAGGCTGTTGTGTTTGTATAGTGACACATACACGCAGAAATGCGCTTATTAGTTACAGGCATCGGGTGTAATGTGTTGGTGACTTTTTGCGCTCTGCTGTCGCTGTCCTGTCTGCTGTTCCGCGGGCTTTGTGTCGCGTTGTGACTGATCTAAAAACCGAGAGAATGTGTCGGGGGGTTTAAGGCATTCAGATCCTACGCTTTAAAATGCGCAAGTGTGGTCCACTTGTATTTTTAATGAACGCACGCCAGTCTGTTTGGATGATAATTTGTTCTGGTTGCATGTCTTCCTGAGCTTTGTTTTTCGAAGGGGGTGTAACGCGCACACACGCCCCTTTTTTACTCGGCTGTGATTGGTCGTACTTCGGACGGAGCGGCCTGCTATTGGCTGAATGGTGGTGCGCATCCGTTCCTTCGGTGTGTACGATTGAGATAAGCGTCTGTGCGAAGTGGGTCTGTTTTTCTGTCTGAGCTCCGCTCCGATTTGTTTTTATGCTCGACTTTATTGAACGGGACGGGCACGTTTCTCAGTTTTAGACTGGCGTATTCATATAAGCTTACAAGTACTCTGCGTGATGCTGATTAGAGATGTAAAATCATATAATGTCAAATTATAGCTCAGTAAAGCGCTTACATGGATGTTATTGGATAGAGAAACTGACGTACATTTTAAATGGTGTTCTGTAAAAGCTTAGTTTTGCGATAGAACCAAATTGCTAAGAGTGTCCTGACTATGGTTGCAAAAAGTGGCTCCCACATGAATAAATTACAATGCTGTTTTTGTTTGCTTTCATCTTAATAGTAAAGCTACAGAATTGCTTGTTCAGCATTAATGTTGGCCATTGATGTTACTGATTATTTAGTGCGGATTTTAGCTCTGAAGATTGTCTTCAACTTTTCACAAGTACGTTTATTTTGATTTGTTGTTCTGTTGCTCTCTTACTCTTCGCTAGTTTGCCTAGCATAACGCACAGGGATGTGCTCTGCAACCAGTCAGGTCCCTAACCACCCTGCCACACTGCCTAGCACAATGTGCAGGGATGGGCTCTGCTCATTTGGGCACATTTGATTCCTAAATGGGCCTTGAGCTAAGTGCTTAACACACACTGCAAAAATGTGATTGGTGCACATGCACTGTTCTCTGTGTAATGTCTGTTTGATAGAGGCACGTGCGCTGTTCTGTGTGGAAATGCATGTTTGATAGTGGCACGTGCACTGTTTTGTGTGGAAATGTCTGTATGATAGAGGCACGTGCACTGTTCTGTGTGGAAATGCATGTTTGATAGAGGCACGTGCACTGTTTTGTGTGGAAATGTCTGTATGATAGAGGCACGTGCACTGTTCTGTGTGGAAATGCATGTTTGATAGCGGCACGTGCACTGTTCTGTGTGGAAATGCATGTTTGATAGAGGCACGTGCACTGTTCTGTGTGGAAATGCATGTTTGATAGAGGCACGTGCACTGTTCTGTGTGGAAATGCATGTTTGATAGTGGCACGTGCACTGTTTTGTGTGGAAATGTCTGTATGATAGAGGCACGTGCACTGTTCTGTGTGGAAATGCATGTTTGATAGAGGCACGTGCACTGTTTTGTGTGGAAATGTCTGTATGATAGAGGCACGTGCACTGTTCTGTGTGGAAATGCATGTTTGATAGCGGCACGTGCACTGTTCTGTGTGGAAATGCATGTTTGATAGCGGCACGTGCACTGTTTTGTGTGGGAATGTCTGTATGATAGAGACAGAGCGTTTCTCACACCTGGTCTAGACAGTCTCCTTCCATTAAGAGGTGCTTGTTTCCAACTCTTCAGGAGGAGAGCTGGTGGATTAGACTTTAAAAGGATGAATATATAAATTAGCCATACGGTGTTGTCTACCTAGAATATAAAGTTTATTTTTCTAACATATGAAGGCCAGTAACAGGGAATTCTATCAGTCACTTATAATATAGGCTGTAGTCTTGAAAAACACACGTTAGAGGAACACTGGTCTTGGTGGCAGTCTAAGCATCATTTGGGCTCATGTTAGCTTTCACCTGAGAACAGTTATAAGCAGATAAGGAGGCTTGTTGTGTCCATCTACTTGCTTTACCTTTAACTGAAGACGTGCCCTTCCATTAATTTTTTATAATGCATGCGTTTTCCCAATAACGTATAAATTAATTTAAATTCCATGCATATGATAAAGAGAAGATTTTTTTCTGGGAATAGCTGCAGGTGCTATATATTATTAGAATAAATCATGGTCTTTTATTAGAATTCCAGTAAATCTAATCAAGTCATCTGACTTAATCAGGGGCTTGGAAATGCTTCAGGCCTACATCGTTATGTTTAATTAACCCCACCGGAGAATGTTGGGTTAATTCTGTCCAAAGTCCATCATTTTAATGTCTTAGCCTGGTGCCCTGAATGGTTTCTATTGTGTTCTCTAAAGTTAAAGACTAGTCTCATTTAGTGTTTTCATGCCTTTTGCATAAATTGATTTGCACAAGGTTTTTTTTTTTTTTTCCCAAGCCATTTTTCTTCGTATTCAGTGTCACATTCTACTTTTTTTTCTGGACCCCAAGGGCCCGGCCAAGAACGGTGAATGTCTCTGACTGAGAGGCTGGCTGACTCGCTCGCTCCCTGTTGTTGAAACGCGTGTGCGCGAGCGTGGGATTAATCTTAAACGACTAGCGGCAGCTGTAGATAACGCTGGTCGTCCCCAACTTGTTGGAAATCAGGGCGCTCAAGCTGAAATATGACGGTACTTTGCCTACAAAGCCGATGATAAAGGTGAGCCTGACAGCATTATTACAGCGGCCTTTCGCAAAAAAATGCTGAGAAGCTTGTCTCGCCAAGGGAAACAACATGTCCAACCTTGCAAAGCATCTGTCTGACAACCACCCCAATCTCTTCAGGAACTTCAAATCCCGATAGGCATGGATACTAACAGGTAGATACATGACAAGTGTAATTTAATGTATGTTGATGGTTTAACAATTGCCGTGGTATTTTTCACAAAGTGCTCACATCTTGTTACATTATTTCTGATTTTGTCTTTCAAAAGATATTTTAACTTTACCTTTCATGAGAAATTTTTGGTTATTGCTGTTGTATTGAATTGGTATCTGGTGTCAGTACTAGAGCTGTCAAAAAGGTAAAAATTTAGGTGTCGGGACAATGTTACCAGGAGCCCAGTGTCTTACCTTGTGAGTGAGATCGGTGATAACTCTGAGTCTAGTTTCCTGTGCCTTTGTGAGGGAATGATCGGTAAATTTTATTTGCATTTCCAACTGTCAGCCTTGTGTGGAGAAGCTAAAGCAGTCCCAGTTCTGGTGTTGGAGGCCCTCTGGTTACTACATGAACCCTCTGGGATCGAAATGCTGAAATTGAGAGGGAAATCCAAAATCTGTCAGTTAGAAGCGCTGCTTGTTCTATCTAGAGTGGTTTCCAGGAAAAACAACTTCTCAAGTAAGAAGGGTCTGGCTTATGTACAGTGCGGTGGGTTTGCAAACTGGTTCTGATCCTGAGGTGCGTTCAAATTCAGCGAACAAGGCGAACGTTTGCAAACTACTTCAAACTTTTTTCCGTTAGCTTTGTGTTCGCCGCGAACGTTTGCAAACATAAGCGAACGGTCTGAAAAGGTAGTTTGCGGCGAACAAAAATGGACGCTGAACTGAGGGAAATGTTCCCAGATGGGTATTTCAATTGAAGATGCCGTTAAGTGTGATCAGTTTTTTCAATAATGTTATTGCTAACGCTAGCCAATGTTATTATTGTTCGCTAGCTAGCTATTGTTTTCCTATCATCGATGATCACAGAAGCGGCTGTGAGTACAAACGCTCTCGTTGCCATGTCTGTTTATGTACAATGCAAACAATTTGGAACATTCTTAAAAAGCTGTTCAAATTGCCACGAACATTTGCCTCTGTTCGCTGAATTTGAACGCACCTCTGGACTGATCATTTTCAGAAACTGATATCTTCTTTGTCCCCCCCATCTGAAATGGGGTAGGTTTGGCCCCTGTGCGTTCTCACTGACTGAACGTTGTCTGGATGTCGACTGAACGTTATCCGAACGTTGCGCAGTTGAATATCGAGTTATATTTATGTGAAAGGCTGGTGATTGGGGCTGTCTGTGGGGCGAGGAGGAACGCTCGCTGATGTGATGAAAGCTCTCTGTATCCGCCCCCCAACCCCTAAACGCATACCATGCGCCTCAGAGGGTCTCTTGTAAAGCGGTGGGTAATTGCATGTAAGCCGTTTGTCTTTGAAGAGTCGTGCTGATTTGAGGGACTACTAGAGACCTCCCACCGTGATCTTTTGCCTGCCTGTCTCCGTGGAGACCCCGCGGTGGACTATCACCGATCGTTCGAAGGGATGGCTAGAAGTCATAATGGCGGCCATTCTGAGACCAGCGGACGCCTCCGACGCCCGCGTTTACGAGCGTCCTTCGGGGATGCGGGGGCGGGGGGCGGGACGCGGGGGCGGGGGGGGCGGGGGGGCTGGGATGTCTGGCTGCCTCTCCCTCGCTCTCTTCCTTAGTGACAGCCTTCCCCATTGACATGGGCGGCTGTTGCCGTGGCAACCGGAACCCTTTGAATAGCGCAGGATTATTGTTCTAAATAAGCCCGTCAGTATGCGATGGCACGGCCGTGACGGCTCCCGTTATGTTTCCCGCTCTTGGCCGGGAGAAGCCGTATTTCTCACCCAGAATGGAAAGCTTAAGGATTTGGTGACTGTTGGAATGAATTTGTCACATTTCTTTGACACCTACAGTTATAGTCATAGACAGTGTTACTGTTGTCATGCATAATTGTCAGATGTGCATATTGAATGCCCCCCAACAGTTTAATGGATTTAAGTGCTGATGAAAAACCTCACAGACATCCTGAGAGTGCTGGTCCTCTGCTGTTTGCTGGTGCAGGATGTGCTGCTCTGTCCCCCCAGAGTGCAGGTCCTCTGGTGTTTGCTGGTACAGGATGCGCTGTTCTTGTGTCCCCAGTGTGTAGGTCCTCTGCCATTAGCCTAGCTGGTATAGGATGTGCTGTTCTTGTGTCCCCAGAGTGCAGGTCCTCTGCTGTTTGCTGGTGCAGGATGTGCTGCTCTGTGTCCCCAGGGTGCAGGTCCTCTGCATTTGCTGGTATAGATGTGCTGTCTTGTTCCCAGAGTGCAGGTCCTCTGCTGTTTGCTGGTACAGGATGGCTGTTCTGTGTCCCCAGTGTGTAGGTCCTCTGCATTCTGTGGTTAGGATGTGCTGTTCTGTCCCCAGAGTGCAGTCCTCTGCTGTTTGCTGGTGCAGGATGCTGTTCTTTGTCCCAGTGAGGCAGGTCCTCTGCCATTGCCTAGCATGTATAGGATGTGCTGTTTTTGTCCCAGAGTGCATGGTCTTGTGTTGTGCGGTGCAGGATGTGCTGCTCTGTCCCCTCAGAGTGCAGGTCCTTGCTGTTGTGGTGCAGGATGTCGCTCACCCCCAGAGTGCAGGTCCTCTGGTGTTTTCTGGTACAGGATGTGCTGCTCTTGTGTCCCCAGAGTGCAGGTCCTCTGCCATTAGCCTAGCTGGTATAGGATGTGCTGCTCTGTCCCCCCAGAGTGCAGGTACTCTGCTGTTTGCTGGTACAGAATGTGCTGCTCTTGATTCCCCAGAGTGCAGGTCCTCTGCTGTTTGCTGGTATAGGATGTGCTGCTCTGTGTCCCCAGAGTGCAGGTCCTCTGCTGTTTGCTGGTACAGAATGTGCTGCTCTTGATTCCCCAGAGTGCAGGTCCTCTGGTGTTTGCTGGTGCAGGATGTGCTGCTCTGTCCCCCCAGAGTGCAGGTACTCTGCTGTTTGCTGGTACACAATGTGCTGCTCTTGATTCCCCAGAGTGCAGGTACTCTGCTGTTTGCTGGTACAGGATGTGCTGCTCTCTAATCTAAAGATCCAGCTGAGGGAAAGAGTCTGAACCAAAGCTGCTTTCATAATGCACTGACTGCATGTGGAGTCTGTCTGTCTGAAGACTGTCACTTGTCTTTATGTGTAGAGAATGCCAGCAGTTATCAAGACTGATGTCTGGCTTTTCAAAGAATTCCTTTTTACACTGTAGCTCTCCACCACGTGCTAGAGAGCGCTGTGGCTCTGCCTCACCACCAGGGGCGCTGCATGAGCAAAAGAAACGCTCACCACACCCGAGAGCAATGTCAACACCACACAGCTACTTTTAGCTCAACCACACGACAACATGCTGTTATGGATGAGGAAAAAAATGATTTTAGCTTTATTTAAATGAAATTGTGACATCATGCACAAGGTCTTAAAAGACCAATACCAAACCCTCTAGCAGCAGGCGGTATAGAAACGTTTTTGCCTCCTGGGTAAAGAATTTTAGAATCCCTTCAAAATAGCAATAGGTAAATATTATGGCATGCATTATGTCTGGTTCTTTATTTATAGCATAGCTGTTTGACAGTACTGGGTGTTTAGCTGTTTTATTTTACTGTTCTTTCACTTAATCTGTCTGTGTCCGCCCGTCCAGCTGTCCGTACCTGCACCGGACCACCGGCGACACCGAGCGCAAGTACCACCTCCGCTACTACAAGACGGGCACGTGCATCCACGAGACGGACACCCGCGGGCACTGCGTGAAGAACGGCCCCCACTGCGCCTTCGCCCACGGGCCGCACGACCTGCGCCCGCCCGTCTACGACATCAGGTACCCGCCCCCCACCCGCCTACCCCCCCCCATCCGCCCCCCCTCCTCGTGTGTTCTGCCAGCGTTTCTGTGTACAGTCAAATAGCCTATTTATATATGTACTTGTATTGCCCAATACTATCAAACAGTGTTCTTTTGATTTAAAATAAACAGCTGAGATGAAATTGTGCTTATTTAATCCGTGATGTAGCATACCGTGTGAATGCGCTTCCGATACGATGCTCCGTTTGATTTTGTAATTTGATATTGATACATTTTCACGACAAACTCGGCCCTGTTGCATTTTTGTCTTAATTTGAGCTACTAGCTTCAACAATGTCTGTTGGAGTCGGGTACAAGCAAATTCAAGGTAACCCTGGCAAATTCAACATAGCAAAATTAATTGTAACCATTGGGTGCAAGGTTGTAATACACCCTGGACAGGTCGCCCGTCCATTACACACTCCATTCACTCGCACACTCGTATCTACTGGCATTCTAGACTCTCCTGCATGTCTGCGGTCTGTGGGAGGAACCCGGAGAACCCACGGGGGGGGGAAACAAACCCGGGACCGCGCTGTGGGGTGTCGGTGCTGTCCACTGCACTACTGTGCAGCCGCTACGCAGAGATGAGTTAGAGAGAAGCGCAGGGGTTTCCATTTTAGCATCTGTAAAAAGCTGAATGAGAGCTGGCTCGCTAACAAAAGCGGACCAGAAATAAAACCGAAGGAATAGGTGGAGAGATACTTATAGTGGATTGAACCAATCGGCTTGGTGAAAAGGAGTCGGCGAAAGGACCTGAAATGGACTACAGTATTCCTAAGCCTCGCCGGTTTGCTCAGGCGACTATGGCGGAACAGGGAACAGCTTCCTGTCGGCCGGTCTTGCCGGGCGCGAAGGCGAACGCTTTCTCGCGCGGCTCTTCCAGTGACGAATTAGCGTCCCGAGAGCTAGCTCGGCGCAAGCTAAATTCGAAAAAAAGCCGTCTGTTTATTTTCCCGCAGATTTGTGGAGCCCTCTATGAAGTCTGTCAGTGACTCGTGGTCTCAGGAAGTGTTGATTAGCTTGCAGTCCCTGCAGAAGGGATTGTTGGTGGTAGATTATTTTGGTCCCCGGAGCGCTCCTTGTGCTAATTGGGGGCTTCATCTCGTTATTTTCCAATTGATTTGTTTTCCGCAGAGGATACAATTAGCGCATTGAGGGATTTCTCGGAGTCGCTGAAGTGCCAGGTGCTAAAACGCAGTGCCAAGAGACCGCAGCCTCCATGCTTATGAGCTACTGGCTACTGAAACGTTTGCCAGTGTATTTAAGAGAGGGAAGTGTACCGCGGACAAGCTCGCGCTGGTAGCGGGCCATGTATTCTGCCCTTAGTTGATGGACACGATTGTCTAATCACCCCAGCCTTTGGGCAAAAAATAAGTAAATAAGCAAACATGCAAACAAACAGCTACACCAGAAAATGGATTGTGAATATTTGCGCACAGCTGTATTATCTGGCTGCATGACTAAAGAGAGACTTAAGAAGTCGGCTTATGTTTAATGACAGAAGTACTGGGCTAAGGAGTGGGTTGTAAACTGTGAGTTGAATTGATGTGATGCTTCATTTTTACATGTGTTACATCGGTCGAAGCAAGAGGTTCCCCTTCTGTCATTTTGGTATTTTGCCGTCTCGTGAGATATGACTAAGAAGAAAGAAACTTATTCAAGTGCTTTTATCCGCAGATATCTTCATGTTCAGTTTTTTTTCAGGGCTGCAAAGACCTCTGACTCTGATATGACCCAATGCTGTCCCCTTCTTTTCTGAAGTTCGGAGCAGATTTATTTCTAATTTGATGAAGCAAAAAAAAAAAAAAAAAGTTTGTCATGTTGTGTGTTTCGGCGGGGTATTTCATTGTGATCCAAGGGTGGTGTAATTCTCCCTCCTGTCCGTAGGGGGCAGTGATGGGAAGTGAGTGGCAGGTGTGAGATTCCTTCTCTTGTGGAGGAGGCCGGACAGTCTGCCGGCTGTGGCGTTCAAACCCAATCTGAGCGTGGGCTCGGCATCTGAATGCGGCCCGAGTGCTGTGATGTCATCGGATAAGAACTGCATCGGAGCAGCTGGTGTTTGTGTTCAGGAGGCAGAATTATTTTTAGCATTAATACTTATTTATTTTGTTTAGCCAGGCATGTCAAATGAAAACTTGCTTGTCTTTTGAGGTAATGACCTGGGGAATAATATTAGGTAGGAAAGCACGGGATTGCTAGCCAATCAGATGTAGAGGATGATTTGTTTTAGTTTTTTTTTTTTTTTTTTTTAGTTTTACAGGCATTTAGCAGACGCTCTTATCCAGAGCGACTTGCATCGTATCCAATTATACTGCTGGATATATACTGGAGCAATGCAGGTTAAGTACCTTGCTCAAGGGTACAACAGCAGTGTCCTACCGGGGAATCGAACCTGCGATCTTTAGGTTACAAAACCAACTCCTTACTCATTACACTACACTGCTGCCTTAGGTGCTCAGATCTAGCCAGTTTTTGCAAAACATTTGACCCGGACACTGGGGTTAGCCCCCCTACTCTTGTGGCCCTTAGCGACCACAGTGAGTCAGATGCTCATCTCATCTGATGGACGTTACCTCCTGCAGCACAGTGTCCCCACTGGGCCATTCTGTTTGGTCTGCAGGGAAGAGAGCCCACTACTGGCCCTCTACTAGAATGAGTAAAGCCCATACCTGCTTGGCATTAGCAGTTAGCCATGAGAAGGGTACAGGGTGGTGTGGCTGCTTAGCTTCAGCAGTTAGCCATGAGAAGGGTACAGGGTGGTGTGGCTGCTTAGCTTCAGCAGTTAACCATGAGAAGAGTACAGGGTGGTGTGGCTGCTTAACTTCAGCAGTTAGCCATGAGAAGGGTTACGGGGTATATGGCTGCTTAGCTTCAGCAGTTAGCCATGAGAAGGGTACAGGGTGGTGTGGCTGCTTAGCTCCAGCAGTTTGGCATGGTAGTGCTCAGCTGTCACCGATCTGTGTGTAGTGCAAGTTGAAAATTGGCCGTGGTGGAATAAGTGCTTGGCTACAATTCGAAGAATCCTCCGCATGTGATGTCATCTTGCCAGTATTGGAATGCTGGCACTGCAGCCAGTTTTGAACCCTTGTTAATGGCACAGATGAGCTCGCGATTCCCAGCAGAGATGCTCATGTGAAAGGGACTCAGTAGGGCTTATGCCACCATTCTGTTCCTATGGCTGTATCAGCAGAAGCATTAAAGCTGTATACTGAAACCATGCTGCTGCATGACGCACTGTATTCTCCATCTGCCTCTTGCACCTGCTATCTGTATGCTGTAGTTGTGAGAGTGCCTGCTTAATGCACATAGCTCTAAATAAGATTGGCATAAATAAATAAGGTAATGTCATTGTAGCATAATTAGCTGTGGATAAGAGTGTGCTAAATAAATGTACTGCACTGTAGTATATGTGATGATCTACATTACATTACAGGCATTTAGCAGATGCTCTTATCCAGAGAGAATTACACAGCTTTTTTTTTTTACACAGCATTTACGTTGCATTACATTTCATGTATACAGCTGGATATATACTGCAGCAATATAGGTTAAGTACCTTGCAACAACGGCAGTGTCCTACCCGGGAATCGAACCTGTGACCTTTAGGCTACAACACCAGCTCCTGACCCATTATGCTACACCAGACCTGGGCATTTTACGGCCCGCGGGCCGGATGCGGCCCTTTGGTTGACTCTGACCGGCCCGCGTAAGGTTCATAAGAAATTACAAAATAAACTTTTTTTTTGAAGTTATACACCCTGTGTTTTTTACGTAGTGCATAGGGACGTAAGGTACGTACGTGATGCGTGTTACCACAGAGCTGAAAAAACTGCTAAAAAACTTTTCGGCTCTGTGCGTGTTACTGAATGGACGTTAGCTGTCTCGACGACTTTCACCCCCAAAATGTCAACTAAAAAAAGAAAGGTAGACGCTGAATGCAGGGTTTTCAAGAAGACATGGACTGCAAAGTATTTGTTTACTGAAATCAGAGGTAAAGCGGTGTGTTTGGTTTGCGGGAACCAGATTGCAGTGTTAAAGGATTACAATTTGAGTCGGCATTACGAGACGAATCATTCAGAGACATATAAAAACTTGAATAATGCTGAAATGGCGCGGATATCGGAAGATTTGGTCGTTAAGCTACAAAAACAGCAAGGATTTTTACAAAGCTTCACACATCCAGGGATGCAGCAACCAGGACCAGCTTTGTAATTTCCCACAAAATCGCTAAAAACAGTAAGCCATTCTCAGAGGGCGAGTTCGTAAAAGAGTGCTTGGTGGACTCTGCAGCCCTACTATGTCCTGAAAAAAAAGAAGCTTTTGAGCACGTCCCGCTGTCCAGGCGCACCGTGACAAGAAGGATCGAGGACATTGCGGTAAATTTGGAACTTCAGCTGCAACGTGATGTGGCAAATTTTGACTTTTTCTCTTTGGCTTTGGACGAGAGCTGTGATGTCCGTGACACAGCCCAGCTACTTGTATTTGTCCGTGGGATAACGGACTTCAAGATTACAGAGGAGCTGGCAGCAATGCGCTCAATGAAAGGGACAACGACGGGGAGCGATTTGTTCACGGAGGTAAATGCATGCATGGACACGCTGGGACTGAAATGGGACAGACTGACGGGTGTTACAACGGACGGTTGTCCAAATTTAACAGGGAAAAATGTCGGGCTGTTGAAACGTTTGCAAGATAAAGTGACTGAAAACAACGCAGATCAGAAAGTAGTATTTTTGCATTGTATTTTACATCAGCATGTGTTGTGCAAGTCAGTGCTTAAAATTGACAATGTGATTGATGTTGTAACTAAAATAGTTAACTTTATTAGGGCACGAGCATTGAATCACAGGCAGTTTGTTGCACTTTTAGAGGAGCACGAGACAGAACATGTTGATATCAGCTATCACACAGCTGTGAGATGGCTCAGTCTGGGTAAAGTGCTAAAAGAGTCTGGGATCTGAAAGCAGAAATCCGAGAGTTTTGTGAAAAGAAAGGCAGAGACATCCCAGAGCTCTCAGATGAGAAGTGGATGGCAGATTTTGCATTTGCTGTTGATGTGACCGCACTGATGACTGCACTGAACACCAAACTGCAAGGCAAGGGCCTTTTCATCCATGAAATGCACAACCTAGTGAAGGCTTTCATGACGAAGTTACAGTTTCTTTCGAGGCAACTGGAGAGCAACAATCTTACTCACATGCAAACCCTGAAAGAAGTCACACCATCAGATGATAACCTCCGCAGGTACTCATCCATGTTAGGAGCACTGCATGATGAGTTTTCAAGGCGATTTAAAGATTTCAGAACAATGGAGAGTGAAATGCACTTGATTTCCTCTCCATTTACCTGCAATGTGGATGATGTGCCTAGTGATGTCCAGCTGGAACTCATTGACCTGCAGTCTGATGCAGTACTCACAGAGCACTTTAAGTCACAACCACTGCTGCAATTCTACTTCTCTTAAGCAAGAGAAGTTTCCAAACATGAGGAGACATGCTCAGAAGATGTTTGTTCTCTTTGGATCTACCTACATATGTGAACAAACATTCTCAGTGATGAAGTTTAATAAGTCCAGATACAGATCCTTTCTCACTGATGATCATCTGTCAGCTGTGCTTCGCATCTCAACCTCAAACATTCACCCTGACTTTGATGCACTTGTTAAAGACCAACAGAGACTAGATTTCTCTCACTGAACAAGAAAAAACTGAAAAACGCAGAATGAGTGACAAGTGAAAATGTTTTAACTACAAATGTAGGCATCATTATTTTTCTAATATGATGTATCTTACTGAATTTGGCTGAAAATGGTCACTAATGTAATGAATCAAAAACTGTTCAAATGTTCACATTTTGTTAACCATTATTTTAGGAAATTTTATTGAGTAAATGTCATTTTTCCTAAGACAACCTCTCTTTTTCATTGCTCAATTTTAACTTATACTCTTACCAGTCTTACCAACTAATCAAAACAATTAATATTATGCAGACTTTTGTCCAGCCTTTTGGTCCGGCCCTCCATAATATTTTCTTGTTCTCATGTGGCCCCATGTAAAAAATAATTGCCCACCCCTGTGCTACACTACCGCCCCTCGCTCTAGATGAGCAGCTTGGTTCTGTTTTATTTTCCCAGAGAGGTCCAGGCGCAGGAGGCCCTGCAGAACGGGCAGCTGGGGGCGGGGGAGGGCATCCCCGACCTGCAGCCCGGGGTGCTGGCCAGCCAGGCCATGATCGAGAAGACTCTCACCGAGGACCCCCGCTGGCAGGGTGAGGAACTGCACAGGCAGCCCGCCTCACAGACAAGCATGGGCAAATGTTCAGCTTCACATGCAGTTCTTAGAGTAAAAGTTGGCGAAGTGACAGCTCTCATTTGAAATTCAATACAGTTTTAATTTAGGCAGATTTATGCACCTGCCTACACGTTACATGTTGAAGGTGCATGTGTTTTCTGAAAGCCAAAGGTGTTCATCTCCCTCCATTTTATGGAATAAATGCACTTCAGTCTAAATGCACTTATATCAGTGTGAATTCAGTCATATCGGTCTGAATGAACATAAATCAGTCTGAATGCACTTATATCAGTGTGAATTCAGTCATATCAGTCTGAATGAACATAAATCAGTCTGAATGCACATATCAGCGTGAATTCAGTCATATCGGTCTGAATGAACATAAATCAGTCTGAATGCACTTATATCAGTGTGAATTCAGTCATATTAGTCTGAATGAACATAAATCAGTCTGAATGCACTTATATCAGCGTGGATTCAGTCATATCGGTCTGAATGAACATAAATCAGTCTGAATGCACTTCTATCAGTGTGAATTCAGTCATATCGGTCTGAATGAACATAAATCAGTCTGAATGCACTTATCAGTCTTAACGTGGGAAACATCCTCAGACTCCACACGTGTATCTAAACTCCCCTTCACTTGTGCATTATCCAAGCACCCAATTCTGCTTTCACTTGAACCACTGAGGTGCGCAGTTTTGCACTTGGGCTGATTTTGTGAGTTTATGCCAGGTTGGGCCCTAATTTATTTGTGCACAGCCAGCCCTGTAATGGATGGATGGCACTGTGACTTTGAGCCAGAATGGAGAACTTCCTCTCTCCTGAATTGTAAATATTGCAGCCTGACAGCACAACAGTTTCCCAAAGATGTTTTGAGTTAAGCGTTTTCAAGGGAGGTAACGCCATCTTGTGGAGCAAAGAGAGTTTAGCAGTCAAAAGTAATTCGGTATTTGTCCCCCAAAAGAGGAGAGAAATCTATTAAAATAAAATAAAACATTTTAAAGCTCTGGATTTAAAAAATCTCTTAATATTTTTTTGTCTTTTTTGTCTTATGTTTGACCTGTAATAATATTTCATATTTAATGTTCACCTATTGCCCTTGTTGTGACCTTGCTCAGACACCAACTTCGTTTTGGCGAACTACAAAACGGACCAGTGCACCAAACCCCCGCGGCTGTGCCGGCAGGGCTACGCCTGTCCCCATTACCACAACAGCCGGGACCGCCGGAGGAACCCCCGCAAGCACAAGTACAGGTGCGTGACCGGGAGGGGGGGCGCCTGCGTCGGGGGCACCTGCGTCACTCACAACCCCAAATCCAACTGCTTTAAAAATAAAAAAAAGGGCTTTCACCAATGTTCAGTATAAAGTTCCTCTTTCGTGTGATTTAAAGTTTTGGTTAGTGATGTGTTTTATTTAGAATAATCATAGATGGGCAGTTGTGCTTTCTCATTTTCCCAGAATCTGAAGAGTTTCTGTTCACATGCAGAATTAGCTTGAATCTGGATTGTATGTCGATGATTGAAAAAATTAAATCTGGTGAAGAATGTGGTTTTGCTAAATAATTGAGCTGAAATAAAGGGTTGTAGAACAGATATTTGTGGATTTAATTTGAGCTTAAATAAAGGGATGTTTGTGTGAGTTAAATTTGAGGTGGAATAAAGGGATGTAGAGCGGTTATTTGTGTGGGTTTAAGGGATGTAGAGCGGTTATTTGTGTGGGTTTAAGGGATGTAGAGCGGTTATTTGTGTGGGTTTAAGGGATGTAGAGCGGTTATTTGTTGATTTGAGCGGGAGTCATTTGTCCGGCAGGTCAACGCCGTGTCCCAACGTGAAGCACGGGGACGAGTGGGGAGAGCCGTCCAAGTGCGAGAGCGGCGAGTCCTGCCAGTACTGCCACTCCCGCACCGAGCAGCAGTTCCACCCCGAGGTGAGTCTTACCTGCCCCGCCCGTCAGTTTGTCTGTCTGTCAGTCCCTCTTCAAGCGGCAGCTCCATCCTCAGGTGAGTCTGTTAGTCCTGGCCAGAGCAGCAGTTCTGTCTCTGGCACACCGTCGGAGGAAGGCTCAGTGTTTTTTGGCAGATTGACTGACCTGCCCAGCGTGGTGTAATGGTTCTGGGTCTCTCTCTCTCTTCAGATTTACAAATCTACAAAATGCAACGACATGCGGCAAACGGGTTACTGTCCCAGAGGGCCGTTCTGCGCCTTCGCGCACGTGGAAAGTAAGTGCCTCTGTGACTGTGACTGTGTGTGTGTGTGCGTGACTGTGTGCGCGTGTGTGACTCTGTGCATGTGACTGCATGTGTGTTTGTGTGCGCGTGTGTGACTCTGTGCATGTGACTGCATGTGTGTTTGTGTGCGCGTGTGTGACTCTGTGCATGTGACTGCATGTGTGTTTGTGTGTGCGTGTGAGTGTGTTTGTGTGGGGGCGCCGGCCTCACTCCAGACTGTTCTTTCCTCGGTTTGGTGTGGTGTGTGGGGTACACACGGCCTTATCTCTCTCTCTCTCTCTCTCTGTTTCAGGGGTGCCCTCCACAGAGGAGTCCATGAGCTCCCTGCTCACTGTGATGCACTCGGGCTCCCAGGCCAAGCTGGGCCAGCAGTGCTCCGAGTGTCCCATGGCCGACCTGGCGGGGAACGCCATCACCAGCGCGGCCAGCAACAACGGCCAATCAGGGAGCGTACGTCTGAGATCCGCTCTGCTTCGCGTCTCTGCGCCTCCTCTCCTCTCTTCCTCTCCTTTCCTCCACCCCTCTTTCCTCTCCTCTTCTCCTGGACCCCTCTCTCTCCTCTCCTCTTCTCCCCCACCCGTCTCTCATCTCTCCTCTCCTTCTCTACCCCTCTCTCCTCTCTTCTCCTCCTCCACCCTTCTCTCCTCTCCTCCTTCACCCCTCTCTCCTCTCCGCTCCTCCTCCACCCCTCTCTCCTCTCCTCCTTCACCCCTCTCTCCTCTCCTCTCTTCTTCCACCCCTCTCTCCTCTCCTCTCCTCTCCTCCTCCACCCCTCTCTTCTGCTCCTCTCTCTCTGAGGCTATCCCTGGGGACTCTGACCTTCTGCGAGTGGGTAGTCACACACTGCCGTCTGGTTGTGTTTTTAACGTGAGAGGCACAGCACAGCTCCTGACTTTCCTGCTCTTCCCTCCGAGCTGCGTTCTGTCCTTTTGTCTCTCATGTCTTTCCCAGTTTTTGCATTTGTTTTGCATTTCACCCAAATGTAGCACAGACTGTTCATCTTAGTCCAGCTAATACTTAGTCCAGACTAAGTATTATTACAGCCGTCCAGCTGATTGTCCGCAATTCGTTTCCAGTTTTTATCAAATGAGTACAGCTACATTACATTACATTTCATTACAGGCATTTAGCAGACTCTCTTATCCAGAACAAGATACACAACTCTTTACATAGCATCCGTTTATACAGCTGGATATATACTGAAGCACTGCAGGTGAAGTGCTTTGCTGAATGGTACAACAGCAGTGTCCTACCCAGGAATCGAACCTGTGGCCTTTAGGTTACAAGACCAGATCCTTACCCAGTATACTACACTGCCGCCCACTGAACGTGAGACTTTAGAGGTTTCTCTGGCACCTCTTGCATGGCCTGCGAAAACATTAGCAGATTTTACTGCGCAACGGCGTTTCAAACGCGTCGACGCCACGCCTAGTTTTAACCGACGGACACGGCAGGAGCGGTCGCCCCCCCCCCCCCCCGGTCGCGAGCGCGTGCGGTTCGGGGAAACGCTGAGACCCCCTGTGCTTCTCTCCCGCAGGTCCCGTGCTCTAGTAGCCCGAGCGTAGCGTCCAGCTCGGGGAGCAACAGCTCGTTGTCCCCGGTCGGACCCGGCGGCGGGCCCAAAAGCTTAACTAACGGTAGTTTATGTTCAGACTCCGCCTCGCCCGCCTCTCCGTACCCCAAAGCCCCGGGGTTCGAACGGGAAGACCAGGTACCCGCAGCTCCCCCGCTTTCTCCCTCTCCTCCTCTTCTCTTTCTCTCCCCTTTTTCTCTCGCTCTTTTCGCCCTCTTGGCCCCCCCTCTCTTTCTCTCTCTTGCCCTCTCCTCTCTCTCCCCTCTTTCTCTCTCTCTCTTTTCCCCTGTTACCCTCTCTCTTACTTCTCTTTCTCTCTTTTTCTTGCTCTACCTCCCTTTTTCTCTCACCCTCTCTTCCTCTTCTCTTTCTCTCCCTTCTTCCTCTCGCTCCTTCCCCCTCTTGCCCGCTCCCTCTCTGGAAGAAATAGCTTAGCCAGTTTACCTTGGGGTCCGTTACACGCACGATACATACATGTATCAGTTGTTTTGAGTCACGTTCATTTGAAACATTTCATTACTTTTTTCATTTTGTTTGTTAGAGTCATTGCTCTACTTCTGGTTGTCTTTGGGTAATCATGTAAACTAGCAGTGTCACGATGGCAAGTTATGGATTTGCAGAAAGTTTTTGTCGGCTTTTGATAGTTGTTGGTTATTTGACGCGCTTGGAGAACAGCGTTTTGCTTAGATTGTGAATTTGACCGTTTTGTGGCAGAGTTACAGGTCTGAAAATCTCCCCCCAGTTCCTGCTGTAGTGTGATGCTGGTGCATTGTTGTTTCAGTGACTCCATTTTGTTTTGTATGGATCTTTTCAGCTTCCTCTTTGTAATGTGTTGCCGTTGCTGCGCTGTTCCTGTCTCCTCGTCTCTGTGTTAACAGCAGGTTTTCTTTTCCCCAAAAGACTTTAAGGCATTAATGACCAATGTTGGGTTTGTCTGTCTCCGCAGGTTTAAATAAAGTTTGATTTGAAATTGATTAGCATGCTACCTTTTGTTCACTTAATGTATTGTCTGTTCTCAGGCCAAAAACCTGAAGGGCTACCCTGCAGATGGGAACCAGAAGTTAGCGGACCAAGACAAACAGGTGAGAGACTGGCCGTGAGTTTGTTAGGTGACTATTTAAATGTTATGGTAACATTAGCTAGCTATCAATAGCTATGTAGCTAGCTACCTAATTAGCTAGAAAGTACTACCAACAGGTAATAGGTTTTAGCTAATTTGTGTAACCTTAGCTAGAAAGTATTACCTGTCATTTAGCCAACAAGAATGTAACACTTGCATTACTCTGTGACTGTGTCAGTAGGCCTTTATGAATTTAGCTAGCTGGAATTACTTTCTGAAAAAGTTGATTTTACGTACTTGTGTGACACAACATCAGAAGGTGCCCTGTGACACCTTGCCCACTGTCAGGCTGGTTAACAATAAGAAATAATAATATAGAATATATAGTTGAAATGTAATTGAAAACCGATTTAATTTGGTCCTTTTTTTTTTTGAGAGCAGTATTGATGAGCGCTCTGTTGGGTTATTGATGAACGCTCTGTTGGGTTATCAGAGAGCAGGTATTGATGAGTGCTCTGTTGAGTTATTGATGAGCACACAGTTTGGTTTTTAGAGAGTAGGTATTGATGAGTACTCTGTTTGGTTATTGACAAGCACTGTTGGGTTATTGACAAGGACTCTGTTGGGTTATTAAAAAGTGCTCTGTTGGGTTATTAGAGAGGAAGTATTGATGAGCACTTTGTTGGGTTATTAAAAAGCGTTCTGTTGAGTTATTGACGAGCACTCTGTTGGGTTATTGACGAGCGTTCTGTTGGGTTTTCAGACCCTCATCAGCGTGTTTGCGGCCTCCCACGCCCTGGCGTCCAGCATCACCTCCAGCATCACCTCCAGCCTGGCCTCCAGCATGGGCTCGGACAGCTCCTCCCCCACCGCCCTGTCCACCATGAACGCCAAGGCCACGCCCTTCTACCCCGGGAGCAACACGGTGGAGTCCGTCATAGGTGCGTCACAGAGCCAGGCTCGCTCCCCTCGGCCCGCCCCGCCCCGCTCAGCTCACCCCCCTCTGCGCGCCACCCTCGGCCCCGTGTCCGTCTTTCAGGCGCTCTGCTTCCTGACCGCGCGGCTTTCGAAGGCCAGGCAGAGCAGGATGGCGGGCGAACGTCTGGACCGTGAGCGCTGTGACCTTCACCTTTGTCTTAATTCTGCTTTAGCGTAGTTGGTTGATTGGTCTCGGCTACGTGCCTTAATGTCAATTCATGCAGCAGCCGTTCGTTTTGAGTGAATCATTTCAACTGTTTTTGAATTTGTTTCATACGTTATGGCAGTGTTATGACTGGTTATGACAGGTGTTATGTCATGCTTATGACTGTTTTGTGTAGGCTTTATGGCACAGAGCTCAGGGGAGGGACAGAGGGAGGTTGGGGGCACCAGAGAGAGAGCGGGAGAGAGAGTGAAGGGGTGTGCAAGAGACTGCGAGAGAGAGAGTGAGAGTGTGCGGGAGAGAGTGGTAGAGAGAGAGAGAGCGGGAGGAAGAGAGCCGGCTGTCAGGAGTCACGTGACCAGCTGGCTGCTGAGTGCGAGTGTGTGTGTGTGAGCGGACGGCTCTGTGCAGACAGGACTCTGAATCCCTTGCTGTCGCAGACAAGTGAGTCAGCGGTCATCAGGGAATTCTGGCTGTCCTTTTACAGATCCCAGGTGCTCTGCGTTTTTACGTCGCCCTCACGGGTCACCGAAGCGCGTGGCTGCGGCTGTCGCTCAGTCGCGGGAGGGCTGCTGTAGGAGCGCGCTCTGTAGCGTCGGATTGAAAAACGGCCACGCGTTTCGTTTTGACCTTGTGAAAACCGGAATATCGTCCGCTAACGATCGTCGGGACGCCGGCGCTCGCGTTTCCGGAGCTGCCGATCGCGAGCGGGCGAGTGAAACGCGTCGCTGCTTCTCTTGCAGGTTCCGCGCTCGACCTGAACTTCCGGGACATCAACGTCGCGTCGCTCGATAAAGAATTGGAGGAGCAAGAAAACAACGGAATTGGCTTAACAAGTAAGAGTTCCCCGCTCGTGTGTGACTGTGACTGTGAATGGACTGCCGGCAGGATACCAGCCGAAGCGCATTTGCTGCGAGAGGTGTGCGGCGCGGAATAGGTGAAGTGGGCGTGTCTGCCTTGCGCCTGGCCAATGAGCTCGCTCCTTCTGGTCCAATAAGAGAGCTGGCACACTGTCCTCCGGTCAGGGGCCTGCATGGAGTACCGCCGTACTGTGTTTGCTCACGGCATGATGAAGCCGTCGCTTAGCATCGCCACATTGGCTGCGCGACTCGGGTTCGAATGGAGTGCCTGCTCGTAAATAGTTAATATTAGGCGTGTGGATGTTAATTTAAACTGTGTCCTACCCCTGAGCAAGCTGATTTAGTATAATGAATGCCCAGACTGAGCCCAGTTGGCACCTCTCTCCTTTCTTTAGTTACTACTGAAAGACCCTTGCATGGCTTGCTTTTACCCTCAGCAGTATCATTGCCCGTAACTTTGAGGTGAGACGGGGCGCTCGCGCGCCCGCCTGCACTCTCCCGACTCCACCGCGGCGGCCGCGTCTCGCTCGTGTCCCCCACCAGGTCAGCGGCTGCTCGCCGGCTCCGCCCCCGTCAACATCCCCCGGTCCCTGGCGCACTCTTCCTCCCTGCCGTCCTCCTCCTCGCTCTCCGCCTCCCCTCTGGGCTCCCTCTCCCAGTCCATCCTGTCGGGGATGGCCCCCCAGGCCCCGCCCACCAAGCCCGAGCACAGCCTTCTGGGATCCTCCACCTCCTCCCAGAATTCCTTGGGTAAGACCGCCGCGGCCGCTTCCTTCCCTTCTGTCAGTGTTGTGCTTGACCCCGCCCATTCATGAATATTCATGAGATGCATCAAATTTGAATGCATGGGCTTCAGTGGTAGGGTGATGCAACTTGCATTATTGGAACTATGGGAGATGTTTAGCCTGAAGAGTGTCATTTACCACATGCTTCCACACGGAGGCGCCAGCCTCACAGGGCATCTTCACATCTCAGGTTCGCAGAAGAACACCAGTTTATACAGCAGGGGTCAAATGTCTAAGTACAGGTCCTGGTTGTTTTCTTTATTTAACGAGGAATAATGCAATTACGATCATCCAATTACGCAAGAACACATTTCTGAGAACAAGTGGAGCTTAAGATGGCGTTCCCGCCACAGTCACTAGGCCTGAACCCAGTGGAACATCTGTGGGGGCAGCTGAAGAGGGAAAAGACCAAACATCAAGCAACATCAACGGACAATCTATGGGAAGTGTTGAGAGAGTGCTGGGATGAAATGGAAGATGAGCTGTTGCTGGTGGAATCAATGCCAAGCACAGTGAAGGTGGTAATCAAGGCGGACACGTCAAGTGCTAACAACTTTTACCCTTCAATAAATACCAATGTGCATATTTGACTTATTATTTAAAAATAAGAATAATAAAGGGAGTATCATAATTGCACTCGGCCTTGATAAATGATGAAAACAATCAGGCCTTGGTTGTGTCCTCAGACATTAGGTCCTCCCTGTAGGTGCAGAAATGTGCTTCTCTTTAGCATTTTATTTGCCTTGGACAGGTTTGTGTTAGGAATGGACATTAGAGTTTTGGGATGGGGGTTGGGGCTAGGGTTTAGGGACAGGGGGTAGGGCTCGTGTTAGGGATAGGGGTTAGGGTTTAGAGACGGGGTAGGGCTCATGTTAGGGTCAGGTCAGTGCTGCTGTGTTTAATGGGACGGGGCATGTATGTTCCCTGCAGGTCTGAACGGGGGCTCTGGCAGCATTTGGGACTTTGTGAGTCGCAGCTTCTCTCCGGGCCCCTCGGCGTTCGGGGGCGGGGCCTCCGGTGCCATCTCCTCGGGCAGCACCGACCTGCCGCGGCTCCTCAGGGAGCTGGACGAGGCCAAGAGGAAGATCAAGCAGTGGGAGGACGCCTGGCAACAGGTCAAACAGGTGAGTTTCCGCCCGGCAACAGGTCAAACGGGCGAGTTTCCGCCCGGCAACAGGTCAAACGGGCAAGTTTCCGCCCGGCAACAGGTCAAACAGGCGAGTTTCTGCCCGGCAACAGGTCAAACAGGCGAGTTTCCGCCCGGCAACAGGTCAAACAGGTGAGTTTCCGCCCGGCAACAGGTCTAACGGGCGAGTTTCCGCCCGGCAACAGGTCAAACGGGCGAGTTTCTGCCCGGCAACAGGTCAAACAGGTGAGTTTTCGCCCGGCAACAGGTCAAACAGGCGAGTTTCCGCCCGGCAACAGGTCAAACGGGTGAGTTTCCGCCCGGCAACAGTTCAAACAGAGTGTCTTGCTAATAGAACAGATATTTCTCGTCCACTTACATGCTACTGCGGAGATGTGCACACAAGGCCAGATGGCATTCCGCTGTTTGGTAGCGCAGAGGTTAATCTAGAACGACCTGCGCGTTCACAGTTTGACGCACAATCCATTTGTTCAGCTGGCAAATTCCGGCGAAGCACAGCTACAGTGTAGCACGCTCTAAGGTGCAGAGACCAGAATCGAACTTGGCTGACCCCGCCCCCTCCCCCCCCAGGCCTGCGCCGCCTGGCAGAAGGACGCGCGGGACGCCCAGGAGCAGGCGAAGGCCGCCGAGGCCGAGCGGCAGCTGGCGGCGCAGAAGCGGCAGGACGCCGAGCGCCGGCTGAAGGAGCTCCAGGACGACCTGGACGCTCTGTGCCGCTCGCCCGGCGTGCCGCTCCTGCGGAGCTACGGCGAGCTGGACCAGCTGCCCCTCCCCAAGCTGCACTCCATCCAGAGCCAGCTGCGCACCGACCTGGACCTGATAGACGGGGTAGGAACAGGCACCGCGCTCCCTTTACTGTACATTTACTCAGGGGGTGTGCAGCTAGCGTGCGCTAAGGGGCAGCCCAGCCCGACATTCTAACAGTCGGCACAGTCATTAGCCCACAGGCCAGAAACACTTCACACTGCTATGGTGCAGTCCATATGTGTCATAATATCATATGTATGTGTGTAGCTATGTATCATTATAAAAGCACATTCAGTCTTGCACGTGTTGCAGAGTAACAGTTTGAAGACTAGATCAGTAAACAGTGCGGCTTGTGTTTCGTAAACGCCAGCATGTGTGTGTTTGTGGTTTTTTTTTTTTTTTTTCACTTGCTGTGACGTCCACTAATTCTTCTTTTCTGGACACGCAGGTAATATATCAGCTTCAATCAAAGAAATGTGTAGTATGCCAAAAGCACGACCGCTCCGTCGTCCTGCAACCTTGTCAGCATTACGTACTGTGCGAGAGCTGCGCGCCCGGCAGCGCGGAGTGCCCTTACTGCAAGACGAAAATACACAAGTGGTGATGTAGATCTGTCCGAGGTACTATTTATGCTTTTAGCCCTTTGAAGAACTACTAATGCGTATATAATGCTCTCAATTTAAGAACAGCAATTTCTCTTCTTTTTTTTTTTTTTTTCCCCCCAGTATTTCATGTAGTGATTGGATTTGATTAGTTTTATTAGAACGCAAGCAATAGTGTTTGACTGACACATGGGTAGGTCCTGTAATATTTAATTTGTTTGTTTTTTTTGTTTGTTTTTTTTTTTTTTTTAAAAGGACAAATCATTGAAACAATTTGGAAGGCATTCAGTTTAACGCTGTTTTGTCTCTTCAGTATTTATATTTACGTGGCCCTTGTGTGACTTTTAATGTTTTAATTGGAAAAGTATCAGTCAAACATTGTCATAGCTACTAGTCATGTGAAAATTATTTTCTTGTAAAAGCACTTTGTCGACCTGGGAATTCTTTAAAGGTTTACGCTAGAAAATTGCTTTAAGCTGCTTTGTAGGTTTTTTTTGTGGGTTTTTATTTTTATTTTTAAGATTTATATTTTTTACTAAATATGCTAATGTATGAAGCTTTTGTTTGTGTACTGTGAAACATAATGGAATATTTCACATTTCTTATTGTTAAATCATTGTATAGTAAATATATTGTTAGTTTTCATATAAAGAAGTACTAAAAATAGATATTAATTGTATTGTTGTTGCTTAGGATTTTTACATTTTTAAATGAATAAAAAAAAGTGCAGACTGTAATGCGTTTAAGCATAACCAGCAGTCATGATATCATTAAGGCACATACATTATGCTAAAGCGTTTAGGAAATCGGCTGCCATTTTTGTTGTTGTTGTTTTCTGTTTGGTTGTTTAGTGGTTGGACGCTGAGGTAGTCTGTGATTGGCTGAGGAAGTGCGTTTAGCAGGACTCCTAGCTTCTCTGAATTGTCGAGTAGTAAATCACTGATACTCGACGACTCGCTCAAGTGCCTTGCCTCAAACTTAAGCCTCTGTGAGCAATTTAAGATTGTAGTTAAAACAACTAGGTAATTAAATGCTTGTGCACATTACTGCAAAAATGTAATTCATTTTTATTTTGCAAATGAAGTATATTCAGTACGGTGTATACTGGCTTATTCTGATGCATATCTCTCTGCAGGTGGGATGTACAGAGTAACTGTTTCAGCATGTTGGGCGTACAGACAAAGTAACTCTGCAGGTGGGGTGTACAGACTTTAAGTAACTGTGCAGATAGGGTGTACTGTCAGAGTAACTCTTTCTGCAGATGGGGTGTACAGACAGAGTAACTCTGTCCGTGCCTGTACCCTTGCATCAGTTTTAAAACCCCATCCCCATTTCTCCTGTCTAAAAGGGAATTGGTGCTGTTTTTGGTAATCGTTGGTGCAGTATCCGGAAAGCATTGAGCATCCTTTTCATTTAAGTGTTATGGGCCCAAAAAAAATTGGGTAACAGTTTTAATGTTAATTTTTTAAACTATGTTGGAGGAAAAAAATCAAACCGGCAGTGTTTGCAATTGTCTTTTTTAAACGCTGAGAAGCAACATTCCGTAAGGCCTTTACGGAGGATGTCAGCAATGTGGAATCTGTAAACTGTGTTGTCAAATACGACAGTGTAATGTGCTTAGGTTAATCTAATTGAAATGACCTACTACTGTGTTCACGAACAGTGTATTTGTATGTGCTCCTTAGACCCCGTCCTTTAATATTTACAGCAATCAGTATGTTCTGCAATGTTCGAAAGAAAGAGGTCCGGTTCAATTTGCGATCCGGGGCGGCGGATCGATTCGTAGCCTGGAATTCACGCTAGTCGGCACAAGCGTTAGAAATCGCGCACGGCTCGTTGTCGTCCATGTTAGTCGCAGAGAGCGGAGTAGACGGTTTCTTTGCGGATTCCAATACCTTAAAGAAAAGGAAAGTTCAGTGCACAGCTTCGGGAGTGTATTTTAAAGCCGTACCGGTTCCCACGTGTCCGCGCGTCTTTCGTAACGCACTTTTGTGCGTACGGCTCACGTTTTTGTGTAAGGTTAGAAGAAACCCGCAGGCTAAAAAAAAAAAAAAAAAAAGTCCTATTGCATGTTCCATTCCAGTTTATTCCAGTAGACTGCCATGCTAGATGAGCTTTGACCTTTTTGATTTTGAGTATTTTCTTTCTGTGACATGAAAGACATTCAGAAATCTCAGCAACATAACTTAACATCCATTACATATTGTCTGTAATACGTGCACATATTGTTAAAAAAGTATGTTGTATTTGTGCAAAGTGTGGGAATTTGCTACAAGCTCTTGGTTAGTTGTTATGCTGACCACAGAATGTCATTTGAGTTCAGCATTTCTCAGTTTTGTTATCAACTGGAGGAAAAATACATTTTAATGTAGAGTTGATGAAATTGGCTGTAAAACCACCTAGTTCAACTGACCACAGTAATTCAGATTGTTCTGGCTTAATATTTCATTGAGCAAGCATTGCGTACTAATGTAGATTTAAATCAAATGAACCAAAGTGCTGTAACCAGTAGTTTCTTCTTGGTGTTGCTTTCAAGGTTATGTATTCAGATATTAAAAACTTACAGTTAGTATAGTAAAGGTAAATGTATTTCATATTTAATGAAGGAGGAAGAATCTATGCCAACTGCTTTTGCTGACAATATTAATGGACTGTTAGCCCATTTTGTAGTTTGCCAAAGACCTTTACTATTTTATGATATTTGTCTTTTTTGTTGTTGTCTTTATTACTATTTTTATTTTAATATTCTAGGCAAGAAGTGGCTGGGAATCTGATTTTGAGAAACGACCAAACCTGATAACCTTATTTAAAATAGTGGGTGCATTTATATTAATTATAATGGCAACAAAATATTGTGTTGCAGAAACAAAAAGATTGTGGTTTGTACATATATACTGAATGCACAGATTTTACCTTTATGATTTAAACTGGCAGCAGTTCATAGTGAAGTAATGGTTTTTATCATTATTATTGTTATTCTTCAGTGGCCATATCGATTTACTACTTAATTAAAATGAGTTTCATTTTATTGATTTTGTAAGCCTGGGTAAGCCTCTTTCATACTGAATATAAATGGGTGTGCACTGTTATATTCTGTCAGTATGATGAAGTGTTCACTTGGACTGTGAGGTGCTTTCTTTAGTGCTCAAGCGGCTGGTTTGTTGGATCCATGTTTGCGTACACAACACAGTTCCTCAAGAGTTCACGGCATGCTTTCTTGTCCTTTTTTAGATGAAAATGTAGTGTTTCTCTTGAAGGATGGCCATTTTTGTGATCTGCGGAGTCGGTTTGTGCTGTCCGTGACCAGCCCTCGCCTGGCTAAGCTCTGGTGGCTAAATTGCTATTGCTGCTAAGTGCAGTTCCAGCCTCCCATGGTCAGTACAGACAGTTGTGGTTCACAGGGCTCATTCTCGCTCATAAAGCAGCGCAGTGCTAGCTGTGGTTCACAGGGCTCATTCTCGCTCGTAAAGCAGCGCAGTGCTAGCTGTGGTTCACAGGGCTCATTCTCGCTCGTAAAGCAGCGCAGTGCTAGCTGTGGTTCACAGGGCTCATCCTCGCTTGTAAAGCAGCGCAGTGCTAGCTGTGGTTCACAGGGCTCATTCTCGCTCATAAAGCAGCGCAGTGCTAGCTGTGGTTCGCAGGGCTCATTCTCGCTCGTAAAGCAGCTCAGTGCTGACTCTGGCATGCTCCCTGTGTATGCTGGCTTTGAGGAACATCCATGACATTACATTTATTTGGCAGACGCTTTTATCCAAAGCGACACAGTAAGTGCATCCTTTGCCTAAACCAACTGTTCTTTGCTCTGTGACCTACTTAAAAAGAGTGAACTCACAGTTTCTATGTTTTAGATGTATTGGCTTCTTTTGAATAAGAAAATTGGCCCTCAAATTCCATAATTTTTTAATGCAAATATGCAGTATTTAACAAAACAAAATTTGGGGCAGTGTTGCCGTGTGAAACATTGCAGCAGACAATCGTTGAGGGTTAAGGGTCTCGAGTTCATGCTCATCATGTTTATCCACTGCAGAGACACCTGTGAACTTGTCCTTCCTTATGCGAGGGACTTCCCCCACCCCACTTCCTGTTTCTCCCTGCATGCTGTTCTTATGTGAGGTACTTTCCCTGCCCCTCTTCCTGTTTCTCCCTGTATGCTTTTCCTTATGTGCAGGACTTGCTCACCCTACTTCCTGTCTCTCCCTGTAAGCTGTTCCTCATGTGTGGGACTTCCCCACCGCTCTTCCTGTCTCTCCCTGCAAGCTGTTCCTCATGTGTGGGACTTCCCCACCGGTCTCCCTGCCGCTCCCTGTAAGCTGTTCCTTATGTGTGGGACTCTTCCTGTTTCTCCCTGTAAGCTATTCCTCATGTGAGGGACTTCCCTGCCCCACTTCCTGTTTCTCCCTGTAAGCTGTTCCTCATGTGTGGGACTTCCCCACCGCTCTTCCTGTCTCTCCCTGCAAGCTGTTCCTCATGTGTGGGACTTCCCCACCGGTCTCCCTGCCGCTCCCTGTAAGCTGTTCCTTATGTGTGGGACTCTTCCTGTTTCTCCCTGTAAGCTATTCCTCATGTGAGGGACTTCCCTGCCCCACTTCCTGTTTCTCCCTGTAAGCTGTTCCTTATGTGAGGTACTTCTCCCTGCCCCACTTCCTGTTTCTCCCTGTAAGCTTTTCCTTATGTGAGGGACTTCCCTCGCCCACTTCCTGTCTCTCCCTGTAGGCTGTTCCTTATGTGTGGGACTTCCCCTGCCCCACTTCCTGTCTCTCCCTGTAAGCTGTTCCTTATGTGAGGGACTTCCCTCGCCCCACTTCCTGTCTCTCCCTGTAAGCTGTTCCTCATGTGTGGGACTTTCCCTGCCCTACTTCCTGTCTCTCCCTGTAAGCTGTTCCTTATGCAGCCTTTTGGTACAGTGGTTGGAGCTTGATGAGGCTAAACCCTGAAACCTTGTACCAGGACCACCGTGTGGCTAATGACACACATTAGCTAGTAGGAGATAGTAATGACTTTAAATGCAGTGTTTGGTTCAGTGGTGTTCGTGACCTACTGCTCTACTGTCTGTATTGGCCGTTAAACGGACGTGTTGTGCGTCGTGACCACCACCTGATGCAAGTCCTTTTGATTCCACTGTACCCTGTACCACAGTGCATTGGCAACCCCTTTCAGCAGGACATAATAAACTCACCAGGCAGTTGATGCTAAAGAAAAGCACATAAGAGGAAAGCCTCACCGTTTGCAGTGTGTAAATGAGCTGTATTAATTATTCACATTCTACTGTGGATACTCCTTTCCTCCCATTCCTGTGAATCCTTTTGTATCGATATTGTAATTATTGCTTCAGAGGGTATTTATGCAATATTGTGGATATCATGGAAAAGAACGAAGTTGGTCGCATCTACAATTCACAGGAGTTTTACATTTAATATAAGAAAAAAAATGAAAACGATACGCAGCATGAACTATCAAACTTAGGTAAAGATTAAACGATGTCTGGATGACTGGAACTGCCTGTAACAGAGTTCATTCTTACGTAGGAACCCTGATATTGAATGTATCATTCCAAATTGGACATTGGCTACAGCGATAAGGTGGATCAGTTAAGCTATTATGACGTAGCGTTAGCTTTGTGACTGGTTACATTCTATACAAGTACGTTATTAAGACTTTTAACACAAATGCAGTTTGCAGGTTTGTGTATTTATTAGCCAGTGGTAGAGGGGGTCCAGAAGGTAAAGTTGTTTAATTTTCTCAGGGTTTTACAGTAATAACTGTAGAATAAAGAAAGGTGTTCAGTTCCTACAGACTTTAAACTACATTTCACGGAAAAAATTGATTGGGAATAAAATGTTTATTATATAGGAGAAAACATCCCATATTTTGGTACAGTATGTATTGATATATAGATTTGCTCATATTAATTAGTGTTTTAACTAGTGTTTAAATATCCCTAGAAATATTACTGTCAGTATATTAATTTGTATATGTGTTGTTATCAATATACAACCATAATGACATATTATTGGGAATTTTCCTGTGCTTAATTTATGGATGACCTTACGATAGCTGAGGCTCTAGAACAGATTGAATACACAAATGGCTTTTTTTTTTTCTTTAAACGATAAAGTAGAAGGTATTATTTATAATGCATAATCATTTACTTGTAGTGTGTTGTTTAAAATTAACACTTGTTCAAATTTTTACACTATAGCATTTATGCAATGGTTTACAGAATTCATGGAATTATTTTTATTATCATCATGGGAATTAAAAAGATTTTTGATCTTACGCCCTTGTTTGTGTCTGTCATTGTTTTTCAAACCCTCTTCCTCTAGAGTTTCTATCTGAGGTTCTGTGTTCACAAATCTGCTGTCTGATTTGAAAGCGCACATTCAAATACAGGGCAGAGGTATCCCTAAATCAGAGATATCAAAGTACTGGATAGAGATATCCCTAAATCAGAGCTATCGATGTTAGCACAGCGTAGACATATCCCTAAATCAGAGATACCGATGTTAGCACAGGGTAGAGATATCCCTAAATCAGAGATATCAACGTACTGGACAGAGATATCCCTAAATCAGGGATATCAATGTTAGTTCAGGGTAGACATGCTGTTGAGATGGGCCCCTGTGTGTGTGTGCGTGTGCAGTAGAGATGGGGGCCTGTGTGTGTGTGTGTGTGCTGTAGAGATGGGCCCCTGTGTGTGTGTGTGTGTGTGTGTGCTGTAGAGATGGGCCCCTGTGTGTGTGTGTGAGCGCGTGTGCAGTAGAGATGGGGCCCCTGTGTGTGTGTGCTGTAGAGAGGAGCCCCTGTGTGTGTGTGTGTGCGCTATAGAGAGGGGCCCCTGTGTGTGTGTGTGTGTGCGCTGTGGAGATGGGCCCCTGTGTGTGTGTGTGTGCGCTGTGGAGATGGGCCCCTGTGTGTGTGTGTGCTATAGAGAGGGGCCCCTGTGTGTGTGTGCTGTACAGAGGGGCCCCTGTGTGTGTGTGTGTCTTTGCTATAAAGAGGGGCCCCTGTGTGTGTGTGTGTGTGTGTGTGTGTGTGTGCTGTAGAGGTGAGCCCCTCTGTGTGTGTGTGTGTGTGCTATAGAGAGGGGCCCCTGTGTGTGTGTGTGCTGTACAGAGGGGCCCCTGTGTGTGTGCTGTAGAGAGGGGCCCCTGTGTGTGTGTGTGTGTGTGTGTGTGTTTGTGTGCTATAGAGAGGGGCCCCTGTGTGTGTGTGTGTGTGTGTGTGTGTGCTGTAAAGATGGGCCCCTGTGTGTGTGTGTGTGCTATAGAGAGGGGCCCCTGTGTGTGTGTGTGCTGTAGAGATGGGCCCCTGTGTGTGTGTGTGCTGTAGAGAGGGGCCCCTGTGTTTGTGTGTGCTATAGAGAGGGGCTTCTGTGTTTTTGTGTGTGTGTGCTGTAGAGAGGGGCCCCTGTGTTTGTGTGTGCTATAGAGAGGGGCCCCTGTGTGTGTGTGTGTGTGTGTGTGTGCTGTAGAGATGGACCCCTGTGTGTGTGTGCTGTAGAGAGGAGCCCCTGTGTGTGTGTGTGTGCTGTAGAGATGGGCCCCTGTGTGTGTGTGTGTGTGTGTGTGCTATAGAGAGGGGCCCCTGTGTGTGTGTGCGTGTGCAGTAGTAGAGATGGGGGCCTGTGTGTGTGTGTGCTGTAGAGAGGGGCCCCTGTGTGTGTGTGTGTGTGTGTGTGTGCTATAGAGAGGGGCCCCTGTGTGTGTGTGTGTGTGCTGTAGAGATGGGCCCCTGTGTGTGTGTGTGCTGTAGAGAGGGGCCCCTGTGTGTGTGTGTGTGTGTGTGTGTGTGCAGTAGAGATGGGGGCCTGTGTGTGTGTGTGTGTGCTGTAGTATGTATGGGCAGGGCAGCTGTGTGGGCGGGGCAACAGGTATCCAGGCCCTGCTCCTCTGATCGCTGAGCCCAGCCTACTGCCCACAGAGAAGGAAGAGGAGGAGGAGGAAGGAGGAACACTCTTCTGCTCTGACGTTACAGGTACATCTGCTTCACTCAACGTACCGGTCTGAGAATATGTCCCGTTTGGTGGTACAGAAACTGTCACGTGGGCAGTACCATTACCGGTGGCTGTTTTGGGGCCTCATTCCCAGGAGTTGAGGAGTGGTGCTCGACTTCAGCCTGAATGAAACTTTCAGTGAACAAATGCCTCACTGTATACGCATTTCCCAGAATCCCTAGTGTGGGTTCCTGCAGGCTGACATGCAGGGTTTTTTTTTTTTTTTTTTTTTTTTTTTTTGCTTTACTGCCATTCGACAGGTTCTCTTATCCGGAGTGACTTACAAGGCAAACGCGAGTACAAGGACTGCAGATCCCGGTGCATTAATTACCCCTGGGGCAGCAGTGGAGTATTACGGCAGGTAAGGAGCTGGTCATGTAACCTAAAGCTCGCGGGTTCGATTCTCGGCTAGGACACTGCCGTCGTACCCTTAAGCAAGGTACTTAACCTGCATTGCCTCAGTATATATCCAGCTGTATAGATGGATGCAATGTAATGTAAAAGTTGTGCAAGTCGCTCTGGATAAGAGCTTCTGCTAAATGTTGTAATGTCACGTAATGTACCCTGAGGGGGGTTGAGCACCGTGCTGGGAGAATTCGCCAAAGAGCAAGAAGGGTTGGACTCGATTGGCAGCTGGTCAACTACCCTATTGAACATTAAACCGAGGTGTCCAAACAAAAACCACCCCGATGAGCATTAAACTATCAATATAACAACTAAAACAAACAACAGCACAGAGCCGCAGGCTCCGCTCTGCAAACACAAAGAGGAGTTCAGCTGCGTCGGGTCTTGGACCTGGCAAAGGTGTCGGGCGCCAGGGTCTGCACACGACGTTCTGCTGTCCGCGAGAACGTCCGACCGACGCCCGGGACGAGAGAGCTTTCGCATCTCGCCCCGGACCGACTTCCGAGAAGAACCACGAGCCGTTCGATCGCCTTTCCCACAGAGAAGCTGCGAATTTGGTTAACGGGGCAGGGCGGGTTTTTTTTTTTTTGAACGATGATGCAACCCCTGCGTGACTGCACAAGGACACGGGGCTCCTGGGCTGTGGGAACTCTGTGTGAGCGGGGTCGGCGGGTACAGTCCGTAATCTGGCAGCGATCCCACCCCTGCCCTTTTTTCCTCTTTTAGATCATAGCTCAGGAGGTGAGAGCGGTTGCCTGGCAGTCGGAGGGGTTGCCGGTTCGATCCCCCGCGCTGGGCGTGTCGAAGTGTCCCTGAGCAAGACGCCTAACCCCTAACTGCTCTGGTGAATGAGAGGCATCAATTGTAAAGCGCTTTGGATAAAAGCACTATATAAATGCAGTCCGTTTACCATTTACCAGATCAGGGCTGTGTGCATTACAGGCCCACAGTCTTATGGGGCTCTGTCCCATTTTCACCTGCAGATGAAGGCATTTCTTTTTATTTTTAATTGCTCGCTAACTACGCCGGCTGACCCGATGCCGCTCCTGGTGAATCGCGGTAGCATTGCTATCATTATTCTGGTAAATCCCACGTGCTTTGTGGAATCACTGGCAGTACTGACCTTGCTGTACTGTGGGCAGTACTGCTGGTGCTGTACTGTGGACAATACTGACCGTGTCGTACTGTGGGCGTTGCCTACCATGCTGCTTACCGTGCCATACTGTGGGCAGTACTGCTAGTGCTGTACTATGGGCTGTACTGACCGTGCCGTACTGTGGACAGTACTGACCGTGCCTATAAATCTAAGATCCATCAAAAAGACATTATAAAACTGAAATTGTTTTCTCAACAACAAAAAAAAAAGTGTCATAATGTCTTTATTTGCCTTTTAGATGTCTAAATTGTTTTTTTTGTAATGGAATTTGACCTCAAATTACAGGATGTTACTCTTTATGTGTGGGAAATGTTTTCCAGTATAAATCTGTTTTTTTTTTTTCACGTTTATTTGTGTTCGAGACTGATACGGACTTCAACTGGAAGCAGACCTGCAGACCGCAGAGTCAATATTCTGTGTGATTTTCACTGATATGATTTCAGGACACTCGCATAACCTGCAATAGGCTGACTATTCAAACTGACGGCCATCTTCTGGATGCCCTGATGAATCGGAGGCCATCACCTACTCTGATCTGATCCAGTGACATCACAGTGCTAGAAGGTTCAAAGCCAGAGGAGACAGGAGCAGCATGTTCTTCACTTCTGCTCAATGTCTTTATTTTCCACTAATGTGACATTATTATTACATGTGACTGGGTTCTTCTCCAGAGATCTGTGTGGTATTTTTAGTACGGTGCGTTTCGGTGTTTTTCAGAAACAATCCTTCTGATGGTGTGCATTTTACAGGAATGACATATTGGTGTGCGGACAACTTGACTTTACTGTTACAAAGTCAAATGTAGTGTGTGTATGTGTGTGTCTGTGATTGTTAGTGTGTGTGTGCGAGTGTGTGTGTGTGTGTGTGTGTGTGTGAGTGTTTGTTTGTTTGTTAATGTGTGAGTGTGTGTCAGTGTGTGTGTTTTGAAATCTTATCTTAAGGTAAATTTGGTGTTGGCATGGGGTCGGACGTATGAGAGAAAGGTTGTGCCATTGTGCTAGGGTTGCCAAAATCGGCTTTCTGGGTAAAAAGACAGAGTGTTGTGTAATGCCATCTGGGGCACCGTCATAGAGGGTCAAAACCCCACCCACCTGCTTGGCTCCTCCCCTTTCCACTGCAAGCGCAGACAGCCCCATTAAGCCCTAAGAAAAGTTGAACTTGGTTGGCATTACTGGTGAAAACTTTGACTTGTCTTTCTGTATGGTCTGTTTTGGGCGACTACTTGATTTGTGAAAGACTTGTGCCTGGAAGAAGATTGCTCTTTTGTGTTTGCTGAGCAGCCTGGCTATTCGGATCGTTAGGAACGTTCCGGACTGGGTTAGCTAAGGCTCCAAAGGGCAACTAGGCGGTTTGGCTTTTTTTGTTCATCGAACCTCCTTAAGGTCACAGTTCCTTAATTTTTCCGTTTGTTCTGTGTTGAGTTAATTATAAAAGCCCTGTGGAATTACTGTGGGGACTGACTTTGCTGTGGTTTTTGCTAAATTATCACTAATTCCAAGAAGGTTCTGGTGGCCCGCCAGTCACTTGGTCACAAGGGGGTTGGGTAGAGGGGTGACTGTGTCCCAGATGTAATGTGATGAATAACAGAGTACCCCTTTAGATTTGGTAGTTGCCCCCAAGGGTGCCAGATATATCATTCAACTGTTCAGTTTTTAAATGTGCTCCAGAGTAGCTCCATGATGGCAGAAAAATATGGGATAAAGAGCATTTAACCAGAAACGACTTTTGTCTGAAATATGGGATGTTCTGGCCAATACAAAACGGTTGGTCGCCCTGCGTGTCCGTCAGGCACGGTCTACCTGTCACACCGTGTCGTGAGGCCCCGCCCACCCGTGCGACTTCCAGACTGGGAGCGGTGCTCTGCGAAGGTGTGGCGTGGGCGGAGCTCTCGCGCCCGTGAGAGTCCGGTGTGAAGGACAGGACTCCCAGTCTGTGTGGGTTCCTACAACAGGCTGCGTCCATCTCTTCCAAGGAGAGATCTCTACAGCTCGTTCCAAAAGCATTTACAATGTGTATTTTTTAAATAGATTATATATTGGTGTTACGTCCCAAAAATCCGCCCACAATACAAGGACAACAAGAATTGGAACATGAAGTCCCCTGTGCCCAAAACAAAGTTCAAAAGAAATTTCATCAACACACTATAAACAAACACATTTTTTATAAAGACACAAAAACTAAACCCAAAAGCCACTGTAAATATACAAACAGTGGTAGGTGTTGGACAAAACAGGTCAGTCCAAAGCAGGGCCCACAGAAGACTTGTGAACTTAGGCAACTACAAGTAGTCCTCTTTCTCCCGATAAAAACAAAATGTGTGAGTCTTCCGCATGTTTTGTTATCTGACCTAAAGCCTAAAAAAATGTGCTCATGAAAGAAAAAGAACGTTAAAAGGCAGAAACAACCGAACAAAAGCCACAAGTCTGTATCATGGTGCAGCCATTTTGTGGTCCAGCCACAAAATCACTCAGCAAAAGTAACTCCTTTCTTTAGCTGCAGCAGGCTTATGTAGGACCAAAGGCAGGTGAAGCCAAGCAGGCCATCAGCAGCTTGTTAAGGAGGTAGAGAGAGAAGCACAGATCACATGCAGGGGTTTAGTCTAATCACCAGCACGTAACAATGACCATTTATATAGGTGTCCTGCCTGAAAATAAATATTTAGTTTAATTTATTTTGTTCATTTTTAATGCCTCTCATTCCCCAGCTAGATAGAAGGAACACAGTAGGTAGTGAGGCAAAAATATATGTCTTTTGTTTTGTTTCATCGGGTGAATTTATTTTTTGGTGTGTCCCTTTGCGTAACTACATTCCATGGAATTCCTGTTCTCTTTTGCAAAAAAAAAAAAAACACACATTAAAAGATCCAAAATTTACATTATACATTTATCCTGAAATTTGAGAGATGATTAAAAGCATTAATACTTATTTCCTTCACGGTTTGATACGTTAAGAAATTTAGGGAAAAGTGTAGCACTGGAATTTTCTAGTGAGTTAATAACAAAATGATCTGATTGAAATTGATTGAATACAGGCCTTCGTGTCTTTTAATAAATAGTCCAGAACAGCAATACTACTAGTACTACTACTTAAAATAAGAAGAATAAGAATAATAATAAAAACAATAATAATAATAGAAAATTTTATTTATATAGCATGTCATTTCAAGTTGTTGTGTAGCCGAAAGCGCTTCACAAGAAACATAAACTAAAAAGATGGAACAAGATATTAAAATGTTTTGTGAAAATATTACAATGTTTTTCATGCAGTCTTCAGCAGTAAAATAGTGCTATTCTCACATGCAAGCCTCTAATTCAGAAATGCATGCTTACAAGTGAAGTCTGCAGCATCTGACCTGGTTCATGTCCCTTTAATTGTGACAAGCTAATATTGTTTGCTGTCATAATCATTTGTAGAAGTCAATATTTAGTCTAATCTCATTCCTACCGGAACACATTGGACCCTCTCTCGGTAACATTTATTTAAGAGGGAAAGTAAATATTCCTTCTGTTTAATCTTGCCTTCAGTTTTAAGTTCAAAAGAAGAAAGTTAACACTGAGGTGTACAGACACACAAGCACGCTACGGCTTTGAAGTTTTCAAGCATTTAATGCCAGCGCTGCAAAAAGCATTTAAACAGTATGTACATCATGTTTATTTCCTGTTTAATAATTATCATCCACACCAGTGAGATTGACTGACCAGTATTCCACAGAAACATTTCAGCTTATGGCAGTAATGTTGCTCTAAGCAAGAAGTAAGATGCAGAAATATAGTGAAACAATGTCATGGTATCATGGTATTTTCAGACATTTTGAGCATTATGTGTATGTTGCCAAGCCTGCTGTTAGTCTTTAATAGTTTTGTGCAGATAGTTGTAAAGGCTCACAGGTGGAGGGAGCACAACAAGGTCATTATTCCAGACAGGCGATGGCTATGAAGTGTAAATTTGCATGTTCTGGTGTTAACTTTAAGAACGCAGTTTAGTGTTCTTTCTCAGGGGACTCACTGTTGACATTTTGGTTTGTTGCAAACAGAAGATATTTGAGTGCAGGCTTGCAAAAAAAAAAACCTTGCGCTGCTTCACTTTGGAACATGCCTATAAATAGCCTGGCTTTAGGAGGTCAGTTTATTGGAAATCAGATTTTCAGAGAAAGCAGGTTGCCTGGGCTGTAACTGCCACTCTGAGCACTGCACTAAGGTGACATATATTCCATGCACAGATTTAGAATATATGATGAAGTATGTGTCATTCCTAGTTAAAACTACATTATGGGTGGTTTGTCAGTAATGATTTATATAGAGAAAGATAATGGGCCTCGTTCTTAAATTGTTCTTACTTTTGTTATTAAAAATTTTCCTCCAAAAACCAATATGGGATTCCTCACCCATGTGCAGACCTTTGTTTTTGTGCATATCCCAGGGGTATGATAAAAGCTGCCTATCTGTAAATTTTATGTACAATCGTGTTTATGTGATTAGCATGAGGAAATTGCCACAAACAAATACAGGTAAGAAAAAATGATGAATGCCAAAATGTTCTTGGAAATGTTCTTGCACACAGTTTACAATGATTGTACGCATGTTTCGTGAATGAGGCCCATTGTTTAATAAACTAAAGTGTGTCATCTCACAGAGGCAGGTGCAACTCCGATATTATCTTTGTTGATATATACAGCGATACAGATTTAGATATACTGTATATTTAGACAAATCTAAACCTGAAGTCATACCCAAACGTTGAATTTAGAATAATGATAAAAAGGATCTGTTGTGTGCTGGGAATTGTCAGACAACTATAACTGTTTTATTTATGACATTGAAAATCTTATTTGTACTATTTTACAAACTATTTAAAGTTGGAAAAAGTTAAAATGATGTTTTGTGGGCTACTCGGTTGATGTGGACACCAGGTAACACAAAAGTACTGAGAAGGGCAACTCGACTTCAAGGTAGGAGAAGAGACTATATTATGTCTTTACATTAATAATGACTATTGTTGTTATTATTAGAAGTAATAGTAGTAGTACACAGTAAAATGCCCTGTCTTAATTCAACTTAAGCAGAGTTTATATGACTCCTATTGGGATCATATGTACACTGCAAGAGTTATATGTAACACTGAACGTTTTACTGTGTAGTTGTAGTAGTGGGTGAAGTGTTTATGTTTTTAGTGCAATACAAGTGGCAGTGTAATTTAACCTGCATTGCTTCAGTATATATCCAGCTGTATATATGGATACAATGTAAATGCTATGTAAAAGTTGTGTAAGTCATTCTGGATAAGCTTGTCTGCTAAATGCCTGTAATGTAATGTAATAACCTTGTGTATTATAGCATGGATGACAGGGAAGATTTAGTAGAGAACTGTATGGAAATATTGAGTACTCCTCCTTCTTTTGTATAGAGTCTGCTTGTGCCCATTACATCTGGTATTTCCCACGAGAACCTGCAGTCCAGGAAGTTGACTCAGCAGTACAGGAAGTGACTCAGCAGTCCAGGAAGTGTTCGCTGCCAACATCCCTCAGGTCCATGCCGGCCAGGGTGACAGGGCTGCTGCAGGTGATGTTGTTGTAGATGCTGACGATGGTGTGCGGCTCCTCTCCCTCCACCATGGTCTGCGCCTGTCGGGGAACCACCAGCGGCTTGCTCAGGCTGTACTCCCTCAGGGAGTGGCTGCTGCAGTCGCAGCGCCAGGGGTTGCCGGTCAGCCACAGCTGATGCAAGCTCTCGGGCATGTCGGCGGGAAGAACGCTGAAAGAGTTGTCCTTCAGGTTTAGGTAGCGCAGCCTGGGCAGCAGCCGCAAGGTCTCGTTTGGCAGAAGTGTCAGCTTGTTGTCGGACAGGTCCAGCCAGGAGAGACGCTTCAGGGGCAGCACGGACTCGGGCAGAAGCTGCTGGAGCAGGTTGCCGGCCAGCAGCAGGTAGTCCAGGTTCTTCAGGCCGTTGAAGGTGTGGGAGGAGACGGTCTCCAGCTTGTTGAACCTCAGGTCTACATGCTGAAGGCCCTGGAGGTTCACGAAGCTCTGGCGCTCCACCACAGAGATGTTGTTATGCTGGAGAAAGAGACGCCGCAGCCCCGACAGACCGACAAAGGCCTGAGTGGTGACCCTGCTGAGACAGCTCCTCTCCAGGTGCAGGCTGTGGAGTGTGGAGAGGCCCTTGAAAAGCTGGTCGGGAATAGTCTGGAAACAGCTGCCGGACAGGTTGATCACAGCCAAGTGGGACAGGCCCAGGAAAGACTCCGTGCGTGCCTCTTGGATCTGGTTGTGCTCCAGCTCCAGGACCTCCAGGTGACCCAGGCCCTCGAAGATCCTGTCCCCCAGGGCCATTATCCGGTTGTGGCTCAAACGCAGCTCCTCCAGGTACTGGAGGTCGCGGAAGGTCCTGGGCCGCAGGCTGCCGATGGAGTTGTTGGACAGCCGGAGCACGTGGAGGCTGTGAAGACCCAGGAAGGTCTCCTCGTGCAGCTCGTTGAGACGGTTGTTGGTGAGGTCCAGCCAGCGGAGCGATTTCATCCCCACAAAAGCTCTGGGCGCCACTGTGACGATCTGATTCTGGGCCAGATAGAGCTTCTGCACCTTGGAAAGCTTGAGGAAGACATTGGCCTTGATGACCTTGAGGAGGTTTCCGGAGAGGTCCAGCTCCCTGAGCTCGGTCAGGGCATGGAAGAGCTGCGGCTGCAGGTAGGCCAGCCTGTTCCCGGCCAGCACCAGCTCCCGCAGGGCCTGCAGGTCCTGGAAGATGGCCTCAGGCAGCACGGCCAGCGAGTTCCAGCCCAGGTTGAGCAGCCACATGCTGGAGAGCTTGGCGAACAGCCGCTCCTCCACGCGGCCCAGCTGGTTGTTGTGGAGGCTGAGGGAGCCCAGGCCAAGCGTGTGCTGGAAGACGCCGGCGGGGAGGGAACGCAGGCGGTTCCGCTCCAGGTGGAGGTAGGTCAGCGAGCGCAGGCCCCGGAAGGCCTGGGCGTCCACGGCGGACACCTGGCCGCTCTGCAGGTTCAGGAAGTCCAGGTTGCTCAGGTCCTTGAAGGAGGAGGCCGGCAGGGAGGTGAAGAGGTTGCCGTCCAGCCAGAGCGAGCGGGTGGACAGGGGGACGTCGGGGGGCACCTGCGTCAGGTTGCGCGCGCTGCAGTACAGGCTCAGCTCGGAGTTATAATGGTCGTGGCGGCAGGTGCAGCTCTTGGGGCATGGGATGGAGCCCTCCGTGGGGGGGTCCCCGCCCAAGTCTGAGCTTGGGGACATTCCCAGCACCCCCAAAATCCACAACAGCAGCAGTACAGAGGAGTTCATCCCAGCTGGGGGGGAGAGGGCAGATAGGTTAGCACCCCAAATCATTTCCAACATTACAACCTATCTGACACACTACATCCCTGTCTGACCCTGTTTATAATCAAACATAAGCGTACACTTTAATGTATTCTTTCTAACATTATTATTTTAATAAATCAATTTAAGACTGTATTTTGAAATATTTATATAGGCTGGTTCTGTGACTGCAACACTCTGTAAATTTGGGACGAAGCTGACGTGCAGGTGTCCTTAGTGTCCTCTCACAGTTCTTTACACTGCAGCCCACCAGTCACCCTACAGACCGAATTTCACACTTTTAAAACGCCTGCAAATTCATATGAAAATTTTTAGTTTGTTTCTATTAAAATCGATCAACTCAAGTATTGACTACATGAATCACATAATGTCAGAGCATGTACATTTTGTGAGCAATTGGCTTAATTTTTTAAATAAACCCTAAATAATGCATATTTACTTCTTGGAAAATGATCTTGGATCAAGAAGATGCACCTCTCCACTCCAAGAAAGGACCTTACACTTCCGACTTGGGGAAGTGCCACTTCTAACATAAATCAGAAAAAAACAACTAAATTTCACTTCTGCTGCTTGACAAAGACTCTTACTTTCTGTTTATCTAATAAATATTGTGGCTTATTTAATAATTATTAAAATGTTATGGCTTATCAAATTTGCATTAAAACACGATGACTCACCACATTTTTATTACAATTCTATGCATGTCTTGCTCTTTAAATCACCCTAGCAACGTTTTAATCTGTCAATTTTTAGGACATACTTTATTAATTTTTTCCTATAATTATAAAAAAAAAATAGCAATCCAAACATTGTGGTACTCCTTTTTTAACACACTATTTCCTGTCATAATGTGCATTCCTTGCACGGTGAATACCCCAGTGGACCCACAGAAGAGAAAGTGCCCTTTCGTGAGTGTTGCTCACCTGCGGTACGAGCTGTCCTGAGCGGAGTTAGCCTGGCGAATGCTAGCAGGACGAGTATCGCGTGCGTCTGTGCGCAGGCAGAGCCGCGTCTACCTTCTGCCTCCCTCTTGCCAGAGAGGCGAGATGGATCTACTGACCCCAGTCCCGCCATTAACCTTTTCACTCCCCCTTCCAAACTGGCTAAAAAAGATGTTCTATGCACGCTTTCATATTAACGTGTTTTAAAAAAAAAAAAAAATTAATATTAGTTCTCCAGTTAGTTATACTTGTTAGGTATACTATGCTTCACTCCTTGGTTTTCTTGCTTTAAAGCTGATTTAAAATCAGAATCATGAAATCTGCATGAGCAACAATTGTAACTTTTACACTTTCGTTTCTTGTCCGCAAGGTATCTTCTGAGCGTTCAAATGACCTTGGGTTCATTCCCTGGGCTTAAATGTGTCACTGGTCATGCCTTGACTTCAGATGTTCAATACAATTTACAGAGGTGTTCATAGGAAGGTAGATGCTGGCCATTTTTCAGTGTGTCAATGGATACATACAGTATGTATGAAGAAAAGTGAGAGAAAGTGTATTTTTTCCCTGGCTATTCTGTGAATATTAATAAAAACAGGAAATGGTAAACCTTATGGAACTGATCATGTAATTTTACACTTTCAGATTTGAATCTGTCAAAATATAGATGTCTATGACACTAAATTTTTTTAGCATTCCAATCATCTGATTTGTCTGTCAGGAGAACAAATTGGTAAGCATGAGCCCCAAGACGATATCTCCAAAAGGAAATCGCTGGGCTTCACCCTGAACATCCTGCAAAGCGACCATTTGCTTTTGCAGTGGAGTCAATCTGATACTGCGCATTGAGCCAAGGCTACACAATTACCCTGAGTTTACATCACGGCTTCTGAAATCAAAGCTTAGGATGAGAAAAGTTAATACAATTCCAATGTAAAAGCACACATCTAACTGATGCGTCTGGCACTCATGTCCAAATCATGACTCAAGTCCAAATGGTGCTTTTGCAAAAAGGTGATGCTTCATTCAGAATGAACAGAACAAGTCCACATCTTTGAAGGATTGAAAGATGAATTTTGTTTATTTCACAAGGTAGAAACGTAGACAGTGTACTTTTCCGTTTTATTTTGGAGAGCAGTCGGAAGGGTAGGAGACATTAAGATGCGTAAGAATCAATAAGAATGACTGTACGGAGGGTACCTAAATTGCCCCCTTGACAGTAACTCTGAAAATGATGTTAAAGGAAGACAGGCAGGCACTCGGTTGGGCTGCTCTGTCGTCGTAGCTGAATTCCCAGAACTGGATTTATTCCGATTGCCATACAAAATCAAACAGTCCGTGTGTTGTAGAGATTCCAGTGAACGGTGGAGAAACGGTCCTGGACTTTGAAATGGTGCTCTGTGTAAAAAAAAAAAAAAAAAATTTTTTTTTAAAAGACAGCAGATCATATTAAATAATTTATTACAATTTTTACAAGACCGTGTGTTAAATTTGCCAGTAAGCTTACACATAGAAGAGCCAGAAGTATATTTAAAGACCATTTTATTTGATGTATACTCAGCATATACACACAGGCAGGCAGAGTTTTTTTTCTTTACCAAAGTTGCTTTAACATAATTTTACACTGTATGTTTCGAGATGAAATATTAACCAGTAAGAATGCATAATTATCTGCAGAGGGGTTCAAGGACCTTCATAAAACCTGAACATTGACACGTAGAGTTGTGCCAGGGGCCCTGGTTCAGTCATGACTAAAATAGATATTCTCACCCTCGTCATTTGTTATTTTACTTTCATTTACCAGCAACGAAGAACAAGTCATAGTGGAAAAATATCTGTGAATTTGTGTTGGATAAAAATTATTCAAATATTTTTCTTTAAAAGAATACTTCATATAGTACATTTACTGTAATAGACATTAAGATTAAAAACAAAATGATTAAAACTGTTCATATAATATCTAGAGAGCTCAGTTTGGCGGATTAGTTGTAGCGATCGATGAATTGTGCTTTTAATTGTGACACAAAGTTGAGCACGAACGTTGACTGAACCCCAGCCAGCATTGTGTTAACCAGTGAACACGACTGCCGCAGAGCAGTCGGACTTGCTTTTAATTTAATCTATTTGTGAAGATTGGGGTGCGCACTGGTAACTGAACAGGATCACTGAACCGTGGCACGAGTGCCTGAACAAGATTATGTTCCATGTGAGCTGAACAACAAAGCCGCTTTCTGACAAATCGAAAGAAATTATCATCAGGTCCGGTCAGAGGCACTGAACATAACAGCTAGGACAAATGTAGTTTGGAGACAGCTAGGAGAAATAGTCTGGCTTTGGGTACGTCAGAATCCACCTGCGAACAGACGGTGACCACATGCGGGGGTACAGAGAAATGGGGTTTGATATGAGAACCCGGTCACGCCTACACCCTGGACAGGCAGGTGATACGTCACCTGTGATTTGGTGCTAAAATACAGCGTCTGGATCGGGGTTAGCGTAACACTGGTATCCCTATTGGCGCCGATGTGCATGGCTTTGTGAGATGCTACTAAAATGAAAGACTGGTAAAAGGAGGGAGACACAGGTTGATTGGACATGTAATCCATCGCGTGTTTGTGTTGCGCTTTCATCAGGATTGCATGGTGATCTCCAGGGACCTCTGAGGAGCAGGGCAGATGCACACCGGTCTCTTCACTGGATACAGAAATCATCTGACTCTCCAACATACAGCATATCTCCCTGCTGTTCTTTATGAACACAGCACTTCTGTATGACACTGCACATCTCCCCTGTTCTTTCTTTATGACACAGCACATCTCCCCGCTGTTCTTTATGCCACACAGTACATCTCCCTGCTGTTCTTTATGCCACACAGTACATCTCCCTGCTGTTCTTTATGACACACAGTACATCTCCCTGCTGTTCTTTATGACACACAGCACATCTCCCCACTGTTCTTCAACACATAGCACATCTCCCTGTGGTTCTTCATGACACAGCACATCTCCCTGCTGTGCTTTCTAACACAGCACATCTCCCTGCTGTTCTGTATGACACACAGCACAACTCCCTGCTGTTCTTTATGACACACAGCACATCTCCCTGCAGTTCTGTATGACACACTACACATCTCCCGTTCATTCTTTATGACACAGCACATCTCCCTGCTGTTCTTTATGCCACACAGCACAACTCCCTGCTGTTCTTTATGACACACAGTACATCTCACTGCTGTTCTTTATGACACACAGCACAACTCCCTGCTGTTCTTTATGACACACAGCACATCTCCCTGCTGTTCTTTATGACACAATGCATCTCCTGCTGTTCTTCAACACACAGCACATCTCCCTGTGGTTCTTCATGACACACAGCACATCTCCCTGTGGTTCCTTATGGCACAGTTTATGGAGTTTGTGCTAATTTCATCTTGTTGGGTTAAACCAGGAGAAGCCACTGTCCAGAGTTCCACTCAAGCAAATCAATCAAGCAATTGCTTGCTCTCATGAAACAACTATTTGAATAACCTGCTAGATATTTATCAGGGCTTTTGTCTATATTAAAATATAAACTAAGAGATATTTGAGCCTTTTTTTTCGAATTGTGGTTTTTACCTTTCACTCCTGTGAGTCAGTATAATTGTTATGTTTGGATTTTCATTTCAAAGAAATGAAGGTTTACCTTTTTTTTAGGCAAATTGTGTCCTCTACTGGCAAGCCTGGGAAGATGTAATGCATGAGCTAGATTCTGTGCTCATAAAATGAAGATTATCACATGCCAAACATAAAAGGCCAGGTCATCCAAATCATACTTAATGGGCAAGGTTTGGCACATTGGGAAGGAATTCCATTAATTCTGAAGAATACGTCTGTCTATTCAGAAATGCTTGTGGCTAGTGAGGGTGTGTGCGATGTCATGAAACTGTTCTGAGGTCACAGTAGAGGAGCCTCCCATTGGCTGAGAATCAAACGGCCATTCTGAGTCAGAACAGAACACAGACGGTGAAGGTGAGGCAGTGAAGCCAGGCTTTGTATATGGCTATACTGTCCTAAAACTTCCATTGTAGCAAATATCAACTCCACAATCTGAAATATATTGATAGGTGTCAGCATTGGAAATCAAAATTGCCTGGTAATTGACAGGTATAATAAAATAGGGACAGGACTGATGAGTTGTCACATTTTACTCAGAATACACAGAGGGGCTCTTCGCCAATCACAGAGTATGTTGGTAGAAGCAAACAGAACAATGCCAATGGTAACCGGTGGATACCTTCTGGCAATGCCTAAATAGCACAAAGGATTCCAGAAAAGCCAGAATGCATCCACCAATCAACATTAGCATAGTTGTTTTTATTTACCAAGGTACTCTCTGATTGGACACCCCTGTTCTAGAGAAAGCATGAGGCAGAGGCTATAGTAGAAGCCTTCTGGAGTACATTATTATTATTATTATTATTAATATAACAGAAGCATCCTATTTTTTATTCAGAAATTATAGCCTGTGTGTCCTGAAGGAGGCCCGTCACATTTCTCAAGGCTCAGTCCCCAATTCTCAGTGACGATGGTTGGACTTGGAACTCCAAAGGCACCCGTTTGTTCCTTCTGGTGGTGTCCATTTTAGATGCTTTGATGACCGACTATTGTGTGACATCAAGAAAAAAATGCACAGTAAAAAGATAATAACAGCAGAAACTGAATATAAACTTGTCATGCTGGCCAAGTATATAAAAACTGCATTAATCATGCCTCTGTATTTCAGAAAAATAATTAATTCCTTCAAACCACGTCCTTACTGTATCAGATTTGCCAGACCATTCAGTGCTCTTCTATCGGAGGCATGCGTTTCTTTCCTTGTTTAGACTGCACGCAGTTCCGCGGGATCAGAAGTTCAAACTCCAGTCCCGGTGGACTGTAGCGTCTGCAGGTTTTTGTGGTTTCGTTTCAGTCAGCTGCCAATGTAGGCCTTGGAAACCAGGTCTGCAGAACTTTTTTGCCAATCAGTGCAAAAAGCACATGACATTTATTTTGGATTAGCAAGCACAAGAGACAACGTTACCACTATAGCAATATATGAAACTCAGAGTATGTTAATCAAACAACTTAATTTAGGAGCTTAGCACGAGCTAACCCATGGCAGCCTAATGACAGTTCTGCGGGCCCACGCTGGTTTCCGCAATAAATACCTCGATATCTTCCCCATGCGGTAACCGAACACACTTGTCCAAGTTAGTGTTAGCCAGGTTACAATGTCAAGTCACTTGTACGCGATGGACAATTTAACGGTTTGCTAATAGCATAGGCTATTATCTTATGCAAACTAATCTTTACATGTAAATTAGCGTAGCTGAAACGCCTCTGTAGCAAACAGAACGCTGAAATGTGGACAAATTAGCGATAATTGTTTTGTATAATAACAAATATGACTATTTTAACGCATAATATCATTTTCCTTGGTTAATAATTTGTTGGGTTGACCACATCACACTGGTTAGTACTACCGCTTTATATTTAAAATCCAAGGTCGTCCAGCTAAACTCAAGACAGCAGTTAGCTAGCTACCAACAGTGCTTCGACAATGGCACTGACAAAGAAATTAGCCACAACCACCAGTTTTTTACACTTTCTCAAATATTAAAACGTCTAAATGGTTGCTAACATGGAAGCTATTTTACTTGAAAGGGCTAGCTTACTTTACAATAGTTAGCATTGTTAGCTGACTTTGGCAAGTTGGGACATTCAAAGATTGAAAAAGTTAGCGGCTAATTAGCTTGCAAGCTACAAGTGTTGGTAGATTGCATATGACCGGCGTTACATTGTTTATATGCAGCTTAATAACTTGGTTGTTCTATACAGTAAGGCAAGGTTAGTTTGCAAGCCCTTACTGCGATAATGTGTAGTCTAGCTAACTAACGTTAGTTTGATGTGTTAGCTAAGCTAGGCTGCTCATCATGAACATCTGCAAATTAGCTATCGAGCACAATTTACTGCAAAGATTGATCACTCTATTTTGGCTGCTTAGACTAGCTAACTTCGTGTATGCGAAATAGCCACATCTAGTTAGCTATGTAAAATCGGCTATTCTAACAAAGTACTGGCTACCGCCTGATAGTTCGTAAGATCACGAAACGGCCATGATCTTCATAGATAATTTTAAATTATTTAACAAATAATTTTCGATGAAATGTCAATGAATCTCCCAAAAGACACAAAACTTTCTTTTGTTCGGCTAATGTGGAGAGACCAATTTTGACAGTAGTTATCTGAACAATGGGATAAGCAGATTCGCTACAACCAGAGATGCGAAAGAGTGACTAACACTTTCGTTTCCATGCAATTTATTCGTCATTATAAAAAATCACACCAATATTTCAGTAACGAAACGCACATATAAACTGAGCCAAGTGGCATTAGTATAATGAAATAACATATATATGGTCTGTGTTGTGCTCCGGGCGAGCGGGCTGAACTCCGTGAATGTGCTGCTGCCGAAACTCGCAGGTGATTCGCACTGACTGATGGAGAACAGGCGAGGCTCTCAGGTTAGTGCGCGATGGCCGCTCATTCACTTTTACTCAATTTTTCAAAGTGAACACGGAATTATGTTACACGTTGCCGCCTGTGATACGAAATTACAGCAACGGAATATTACCGATACCCTTAGAAGCGGGTCTGATGATCGTAAAACCGCAAGCGGGCTCGTTTTTCTTTCCAAGACGCACTGTGTTTTTCCCGTCCGACCTAGGCCTGTCTCCAAGCAGCGGAGTGGTAGTTTCGGTTGCCCGCCTCGCCCGTGTCGCTGGTTAGGGTGAGATGAGGACCGAGCGTAGGGAGTTTGGCGGACTAGTTCAAGATGACTAGCTAGCTAACGCGACTTTGTTTATATGCGAAACTCCATCACTAATCTACGATAGGCCTACAGTTTATAAATAAATAAACTAACTAGCAGCGACCGAGTGTAATGTCCGATGCATTGTTGGAATTAAAAATCGCACTCATTTGCCCAGATCTCGGGTTCTGCGTTTGATAGATAACGAGTAAGTTTTTTTGACATTGCTAATAAATAATGCAATTTTAGCTAACGGAATGGCGATTACGGTCTAACATTCTGCAGCTAGATTATCCAGAAAACTAACGTTATAGCGTTCGGCTAGTTAGCTAGCTGGCGAGCCATATTCTGGTAATCTTTGAAAAACTTTGTCCAGCGTTAGCTAGTTATTATGTAATTAGCGATCGCATCGTGGTTATTGGGTGCCGGTTAGCTAGCGCACGGTAACTGCGCTTTTTGTTATGACAGGACTAACGCCGTGAATGCCTCATCTGGAGGAAACGGTTTAACGACCCCGCTCATGTAAGTTAGCCGGTGAGCTAGCTTCGGTATGCAATAATGTGTATTATCGCTCGCGATTAATTGTAACTAAATGCAATTAACAATTGCAGCTTTGTCGAACATAAATGATATGACGGTGCACATTTACCTGTGTAGTAAGACACCGCAAACAGCCGTGTTCAAATGGACTGGACAATTACACGAATATATCGTGTGCACACACTGTAAGGGTTTTCATTTATGCTAACATTGGAGTAACTGCATTCTTACCACCCAAACTGGACCAAATCACACACTAAGGCAAGCAGAGTAAAATGTAATGGCCCGTTTATGTATACCTGTTGTTTAGTTGTTAACGTTACGCGGCGTAATGCATGATTGTAATTTGACGTCCTGTTGTTGTGTGTTCTCTCTCCCGTAGTGATAGTATGGATCCGGACAGCGGGGCCGACAGTCAGCGAGCTCTCAGTCTGCAGTGGAAGAGTTACAAGCTCATCCAGGACCCCGCCATTCGCAGGGTCGCCCAGAAAGTCTACCGATACGATGGGGTGCACTTCAGCGTGCCGGTGCGTGTCTGCATGAACTCGTGTCTGGAGCGCGCCAGCGCGCGCGGGTGTAGTTTTTTAAATATGCGAGTGTAGGCTGTATTGATACGTCTTATAATTACCGCCACTAAATGTACAGAATAATATAAACAGCCCTTGATAAGCGATTTAAATGTAATGTTTTTCACCCTTACCATCCTACCCTGGTAGGGAGAATGCAGTGATGTATCTCTGTAATATTTATCGAGTCACGGAGGAAAAGCCAACATGCATGAACACAGATTTCACGTAAACAGAGTCCGTTTGTATTTTGGCTTGTGGTGTTGTTTATAGCAGTGCATCTTTGTGCAAACTGACGCAAAAGACTCAAACTGACCCCCCAGAACACTGTTGTCATCTGAAGGTGAATGTGCTGGTGCCTTTTTACCCTGTGGTTGTGAGATGAAACTGCAGGAAGTTTGTGGGAACACAGGTGCTTTTGTGAGACTGTTGAGCCAGCGACACCCCTTTCTGTCCCCCCTCAGGACTCGGGGTTCCCCCCTGTGGGAGACCTGCGAGACCCGCGACCTCGCAGGATCTGGTCCAAGCGCACAGAGCTGGCCCTTCCAGTGCCCAAATTTAAGGTGAGTGCCTTTAATCCCTGTCAGATTTACTGGATCTGTCACATCAGTGTAGTATAATGGGTGAGGCGCTGGTCTTGCAACCTGAAGGTCACGTTCAGTTCCCAGGTAAGACACTGCCATTGTACCCTTGAGCTTCAGTATATTAGTGCTATGTAAGTTGCTCTGTATAAGACCATCTAAATTCCTGTAATGTAATGTAACATCGTGTTCATAATGAGCAGCAACTAGGGAGAGGAAGAGAGAGAGAGCAGGACTCGTATTCATTAAGCATTTACGTGTGACCTTTTGGTTATTCATTAAGCATCTCTGAGCTGGAGTACTGCTCTAGGTCAGCCTCCTCCATCCATATCCTCTCTACCTCCATTGCAGACTAAAACCCAAACTGATCTTGGAGCAGCACGCCTATTCTAAGACGCCTTATATCCAAACGTGTTCCTGGCGATCTACTAGGTTTTCATTTCAGACCTAACAAAGCACACCCCATTCGATAGCAAGAAATCGTGTGGAGCTACTAATTAGTAGAGTCAGGTGTGCCACATTAGGGTTGAAATGAAAAGTTACAGGACGGTAGATCTCCAGGGGCAGGGTTGTTAACCACTGCCTTATGAGGGCGGCATTGTAGCATAGTGGGTAAGGAACTGGACTTGTAACCGGAAGGTCATAGGTTCCTGTCCTGGGTAGGACGCTGCCCTTGTACCGAGCTGCCAAGCAAGGTATTTAAACTGCATTGCTTCAGTATATATCCAGCTGTATAAATGTAAATGTAATGTAAATGCTGTGTAGAATGTCGTGCAAGTCGATCTTGATAAGAGTGACTGCTAAATGTCTTTAATGTAATGTAATTATGAGGCTGGGTCTTGCTGAGCCTGGCAGTAACGAAGCCCCTCCCCTTCCCGCGCAGCTGGACGAGTACTACGTGGGCCCCATCCCCCTGAAGGAGGTGACCTTCGCGCGCCTCAACGACAACATCCGCGAGCCCTTCCTGGCCGAGATGTGCGCCAAGTTCGGCGAGGTGGAGGAGATGGAGATCCTCTTCCACCCCAAGACCCGCAAGCACCTGGGCCTGGCCCGCGTGCTCTTCACCAGCACCCGGGGGGCCAAGGACACCGTCAAGCACCTGCACAACACCTCCGTCATGGGCAACATCGTCCACGCGCAGCTGGACATCAAAGGTACCGCCCCACCTCCCCCCCCCCGCGCTCCTTTTAGAGCTTCCGCCCTTTTCTGGCTCCGGGGCCGAAGCGGGTCGTTCGTCTGAGACCTGCTCGTGATTGGTCAGTTTCCCTGTACATGTAGCTGGATTTAAACACAGCATATGGCTTAGCCCCTGAGAGGCGGTAATGTATGTGTACTGTAGATAATGTATGGCGTGTACTTTACAAGCTCTCTGCTTCTCCAATTCGGATGAGCTTTATGTGCGTGGTGTATATATATACATAATGCCAAAGATTCTCTCTCTCTGTCTGTATGTCTCTCTCTCTCTCTCTCTCTGTCTGTGTCTCTGTCTGTGTCTCTATCTCTATGTCTCTCTCTCTCTCTGTCTGTGTCTCTATGTCTCTCTCTCTCTCTCTCTCTGTCTGTGTCTATGTCTCTCTCTCTCTCTCTCTCTGCAGGCCAGCAGAGGATGAAATACTATGACCTGATAGTGAGTGGCTCGTACACCCCCCAGACTGTCCCCACGGGGGGGAAGGCCCTGACGGAGCGGTTCCAGCCCCCTGTCCCCGCGCACCCCGACACGGTGAGGCCGCAGCTCCGCCCACCTCCCCAGCTCCCAAATACAGACTCTGATTGGCCCTCAGCTGGTGTTTACACCACTGGAAATTCTGGTTCTGATTGGCTCTCAGCTCCGGTTTACTTCTGGAAATGCAGGCTCTGATTGGCTCTCAGCTAGCGTTTACCTCTCTGGAAACGCAGGCTCTGATTGGCCCTCAACTGGTGTTTACACCACTGGAAACACAGACTCTGATTGGCCCTTGGCTAATGTTTACGTCTCTGGAAACGCAGGCTCTGATTGGCCCTCTGTTAACCTTTACCTCACTGGAAACACAGACTCTGATTGGACCTTGGCTAATGTTTACTTCTCTGAATACGCAGCCTCTGATTGGACCTTGGCTAGAGTTTACCTCTGGAAACGCAGGCTCTGATTGGCCCTCAGCTAGCGTTTACCTCTGGAAATACAGACTCTGATTGGCCCTCAGCTAGCCTTTACCTCTGGAAATACAGACTCTGATTGGCCCTCAGCTAGCGTTTACCTCTGGAAATACAGACTCTGATTGGCCCTCAGCTAGCCTTTACCTCTGGAAATACAGGCTCTCATTGGCCCTCAGCTAGCGTTTACCTCTGGAAACGCAGGCTCTCATTGGCCCTCAGCTAGCGTTTACCTCTCTGGAAACACAGGCTCTGATTGGCCCTCTGTTAACCTTTACCTCACTGGAAACACAGACTCTGATTGGCCCTCTGTTAACCTTTACCTCTCTGGAAACACAGACTCTGATTGGCCCTCTGTTAACCTTTACCTCACTGGAAACACAGACTCTGATTGGACCTTGGCTAATGTTTACTTCTCTGAATACGCAGCCTCTGATTGGCCCTTGGCTAGCGTTTACCTCTGGAAATGCAGGCTCTCATTGGCCCTCAGCTAGCATTTACCTCTGGAAATACAGGCTCTCATTGGCCCTCAGCTAGCGTTTACCTCTGGAAATGCAGGCTCTGATTGGCCCTCAGCTAGCATTTATTAGTATATTTTTTTTTATTTACATTTGCCCACTCCCAATTTCGCAGAATCACTTTAATTATGTTTTTTCATTACAACATGGGATCGTTCTGCAAATTTTACTCATAAGGGCTCAGAATCCCTAACGGGGCGACATAGCTCAGGAGGTAAGACCGAGTGTCTGGCAGGGTTGCCGGTTCAAACCCCGCCCTGGGCGTGTCGAAGTGTCCTTGAGCAAGACACCTAACCCCTAACCCCTAACTGCTCTGGCGAATGAGAGGCATCAATTGTAAAGCGCTTTGGATAAAAGCGCTATATAAATGCAGTCCATTTACCATTTACCAGAATCGTGTGGATGATAAGGTATCGAATAAGAGGAGCAGAGCACAATGACTGAGGAAATGAGCAGCAAGAGGGAATACAGTAAATAGGGGGGGTGCCTAATTGGCACCACCTGGTCCTGCCCCACTTGAACTGTCCCCATATTAATAACGCCTTATTTCCATCTGAAGGGTAGCCGTTGGCGCCGTTCGGGCCGGTGCAGTTGGCGCTATGCATTCCGCCAGGCTCAGATTTGTCCGTCAGACTGCCGGATAGCGAAGCGCGATTCGTCGCTCCGGGGAACGCGTTTCCGCCGCTCCGGGGTCCGACGGCGACGCGCTCGCACCGCTCCTGCCAATGCTTGACATCGCGCGTGGCGATCTCAGGCTCGTGAGCAGCTGCTCGGCCACGGAAACCCATTTCAGGGAGCTCTTGAAGAACAGTTCTTGTGCTGACGTCGTTTCCAGAGGTAGTTTGGAATCTCTGTACTGGGCGTCGCAACTGAGGCAGTCCTGTTCTGCGAGCTGCTGTCGCTCCTGTACGTTTCCGCTTCTCAATAACGGCGCTTACGGTTGACCGGGGCGGCTCTGGCGGGGCAGAAATTTGACAGACTGACTCGTTGCGAAGGTGGCGTCGTATGACAGTGCCACGTCGAAAGCCACTGAGCTCTACAATACGACCCATTCTGCTGCCAATGTTTGTCTATGGAGTTTGCATGGCTGTATGCTCGATTTTATGCACCTGTTAGCAATGGGTGTGGCCGAAATAGCCGAAACCGCTAATTAGAAGGGGCGTCCGTGTGCTTTTGGAAATGTAGTGTGTGTTTGCTGCCATTTGGTGGGCGTGTCCCGGGGGGCTCTGCTCTAGCCAGTGACGTAGGCGGAAGCAGTTGAGTGACGCGTCGCAGCGAGCACAGCCGCCCTATCAGCAGCTGTAGCGATGTCACAGTGATGTCACAGCCGGTGTGATGCTGCGGACTTGGCGATCCGCTCTCCTCTTAAACTCAGGCTTCCTGTTCCTGTTTTCCCTGACCCCGCCCCCATCCCGTAACCCCCTCCCGCTGCAGTCCTCGGACGTCCGGCGGCGTCTCTCGGCCGACGCGATGGCGGCCGGCATGGCGGCGCCGCCCCTGACGCCCGGCAGCACCACGCCCTGCTCCTCGGACACGGGCTTCAGCGAGCAGCGCCTGGACACGCCCCCGTCCTCCATGGGGGGGCCCTACACGCCCGGCTCGTCCGCCTCCTCCCAGGGCGGGGGCACGCCCTACACCCCCCGCTCCGGGACCCCCTTCTCCCAGGACTCGGGCTTCTCCAACAGGTGGGCGGGGCTCTGGGGTCCTCGGGTGCCGCTTTGGGGTGGGCCGGTTTGAGGTGTCCCGTTTGGGGTGTCCTGTTTTGGGGTGCCCCAGTTTGGGATTTAAGGTGTTTTATTTATGGATCTATGTTTTTATTGTTATGGTTTGTTACTGGATGTAATCTCCATATTCAGAATTATTACAACTGGACCGTAAATTTTTGAGTATTAGCAGTAAGATGGTTTTCAGAGTGCAGCAAGGATCGTCACTGTTGATTGGATTTCTTTTTAATCGTTGCTGCCCTTCAATGCCCACCCCTAACTTGTATTTACACGCTTATTCAGGCGCTGCTGCTTGTATAAATCTGCCGAACGCCCTTACGTTTCTCTTACGGATCGTCTTCTAAAGGAATGTAGTGGAAATGCGATTTGTGATTTGCGAAGTTTTCCGGAAAATAGAAAATAACAACTACAGAACTGCAGAAGTACACAAGGGCTTGGGGGTAGTCATGGGGACAGTGTTCTATATAACTGCATGTCGGTAAAAACAAAACATTAACGGTTATTAAAGCGTCATATTTAAATTTAAATTGCCGTCATTACTGAAATAACCGGCTGTTCCACCTTTGTGTTATTTAACCTCGTACAACTGAAGAAGAAAAGTAATAACCGGCTACGGACACTAGAGGGAGCACTTATCATTCGCTGACGCTCAGTAGGCACGGCGTCATTTTGTTTGTTTAAAAGCGGGTGATAATGTTTACATTTATCTCTGATTAGGCTGTAAAAATATTGTCTTGTTTAAAACAAAAAGCCAGACTGTTGTTGGAAAAAAGTTTATTTACTTCTGGATTCAATTATTTGGTTATAACTAGTTATTGACTTGGCCATAATGTTAACAAAATTTTTACATTTGTTTAACAATAAAACTTTAGAAACCTGAGGTTTTCTGACTGATGTAAATTCGCATTTTTAATTAATTGAAATATTTTAATACTGCTTTAAGTCTTTCAGCGTTTTTCAATAGTTATCAAGGTAATATCGCATAGCGTGAAAGTGTTGGATAAAGCGATCGGCACCATGAAATTTTAATATGGGCTTATGCCTTGCTGGAGGGCTAACGCTGTCCGTTCTGTGTGGATAGTCACATCGAGCTCTTGTCTGTTCGGCAGCACGCTAAACGCTCGCACTGCTGATTGGAAGAAGAGAATTGCCTGAATACTTTAGAAAGAACAAAATAATAATAATAATAATAATAATAATAATGAACTTTATTTGTATAGCACTTTTCAAAAACAAAATACTTTAGGAAGAACAAAATAATAATAATAATAATAATAATAATAAACTTTATTTGTATAGCACTTTTCAAAAACAAAATACTTTAGGAAGAACAAAATAATAATAATAATAATAATAATAATAATAAACTTTATTTGTATAGCACTTTTCAAAAACAAAATACTTTGGGAAGAACAAAAGACCCATGTGAGGCTTTCCTCTAGTGTGGAACCTATGCACTTTCAGAATGGAGAAACCCCTCAGGTGTGTAGAGGGGATCCGGACCGCACGGAGCCGCTGAGCGTTGACGCACTTCCTGTGTGCTTCCCTTCCAGACACGGCGCCGCGGGCTTCGGCGGGAACAGCTACCCGCCTCCGGACCTGCTCCCCTCTTCCTCCTGCTCTTCCTCGGCCGTGTCCTCCTCCTCCTCCTCCATGGGAGGCTACAAGGCCTCCCGGTACCACGAGGACGCGCACGCCCTGCCGCAGGAGCACCCGCCGTACCACAGGGGGCGCCCCGCCTACCCCCCGCCCCCCGCGGGCCCCTACCGGCCCAACGAGCCGCCGGCCTACCCCCCCTTCTCCAACCCCGGGGGCGGCGGCGGCGGCGGCGGCCCGCACATGCAGCTCCACCCGCCCTTCCCCCCGCCGCCGCCCGGCTCCCAGTACGACCCGCCCGCCCACTCGGAGAGAGAGCGGGAGAGAGAGAGGGAGCGGGAGAGGGAGCGGGACCGCGACCGGGAGAGAGAGAGGGAGCGGGACCGAGAGGCGGGGCGCTACGGCTCCGCGATCGGGTCCAGGCGGTCCTCCTACCACCACTACCCGCTGGACACGAACTCTTCCTCCTCGTCCTCCTCCTCCTCGTCCTCCAAGGCGTACCACTCGCACCACCACCACTCGGAGCGGCGGGAGGACCGGAGTCGCCGGAGCGGCAGCAGCGGCTCCGCCTCCCGGGGCGGAGACCACGCCCACCAGAGGCACCGCAACCACCACCACTCCCACAACCACCACGGCGGCGGCGGCGGCGGTGGCGGCGTGGGCAGCGGGGGGAGGCGGCGGTCCAGCCACGACCGCGACCGCGAGAGGGACCGCGATCGGGACCGCGACCGGGCCGCCCGCGACGGCGAGTACCCCAACAGCCACCCGAACTCCGGCGCGGGCCACGCCTCTTCCTCCGCCGCGCAGGTGTCCTCCAACAGCCTCTCCCCGCCCCCTTCCTCCGCCGCCTCCTCCTCCTCCTCCTCCTACCCTTACCCCCCGTCCAAAGAGCAGCCCCCGCTGCCCCCCCACGACCCGGCCCCGCCCTCGCGCCCGGAACCGCCGCCAGTCTTCCGTCCGCCCGCGGGGGGCGGGGCCGGGGCGGAGAGGGTCGCCGGGAGCGACAAGGACTACAGGCTCCTCCCGCACCACGCCCCGCTCCCGCCGCCGCCGCCGCCCCCGCTGCCCCCGGCGTCCGTCATCGCCGCCGCCGTGGCCGAGACCTACGGCGCGGCCGACTACGGCCAGGACAGCCCCGAGAAGGAGCAGTGGGTCCGCCCCAAGAGGAGACCCAGCACCCCGCCCTCCCCGCCGCCCCCGCAGGCCGCCGGCCCCGCCGCCTCCTCCTCCCCGCCCAACCCCTGCATCACCTCCTCCTCCTCGCCCTCGTCCTCCTCCCGGCCCCTCTCCCCGTCCCTGCCGCCCCTGCAGCGAAACTCCTCCTCCCCCGAGCCGGACTCGACCAATGAGAGCCTGCCGTTCGTCTACCACAGCAGCAGCCTGGACTCGCGCATCGAGATGCTGCTGAAGGAGCAGAAGGCCAAGTTCTCCTTCCTGGCCTCCGACGACGAGGACGAGGAGAAGAAGGGCGAGGAGGAAGAGGAGGGGCGAGCGGGAGGGGGCGGGTCCGCGGCGGCGGCGGGAGGGGGCGGGGCCCCGGCGACGGCGACGGCGACCGCGCCGGAAGGCAGGAAGCAGAAGCAGAAGGACGACGCCGCCGCCGCCGCCGAGCGGGACAGGCACCGGCGGCGAGACGGAGGGGCGGGGCCCGGCCCAGGCCCCGCCCAGCAGGACGGAGGCCGCGCCCGGAGGAAGGGGGAGCGGGAGAGAGAGCGCGACGGGCGCCGCCGGAAAGGCCGGAAGGAGGGGGAGGGGGCGGAGGGGCGGAGCCCGGCGCTGGCGGCCGCCGCCCCCTCCTCCTCCACCACCTCCACCACCACTGCCACCTCCTCCTCCTCCTCCGCCTCCTCCGCCCGCACCCCTACCCCGGACTCTGCCCCCGCGGCGCTCAGCCGCCCCGAGCCGGCCCACTCCGGACCGACAGACCCCCGCAAGAGGGCACACACGCCCTCCACCTACAACGGACAGGGCCAGGTAAGGGATAAATGTGTGCGTGTGCGTGTGCGTGTGTGTGTGTGTGTGTGTGTGTGTGTGTGTGGGCATGTATTACTATCTTTGTGAGAACCAAACGTCCCCACAAGGATAGAAAGATGAGGAAAATTACGCAAGGTGGAGACCTTTTGCTGGTCCCCACAAGTTCAAGAGGCTGTTTTAGGGTTAGCACTTAGGGTTAGGGTTAGGGTTACAATTAGATTAAGGTTAGGGTTAAGGTTAGGCATGCAGTGGTTGGGGTTAAGGTTAAGTTTAGGGTTAGGGTTAGAGGTTACGGGATGAATGTAAGTCAATGGTAAGTCCTCACAAGTATAGCAATACAAACGTGTGTGTGTGTGCGCGCGTGTGTTTGTCTCCCTCCTCTGGCTCAGTGAGGCACTGCAAGCTGAGCTGGGTTGACCCTGTGATGTGAGACTGGGGTCCAATTAGAGGCGACCACTCGAGCCACCTTTTGCCATCAGCCAATTACACAACGGCTGGGTTGATGCGTGCGTGCCAAAGCCTATCAGAAACCGGGAGAGGCAGATGAATACCTGTTGCGGGCGCTGTGGCAGTAGAGTGTGTGGAGCTCAGTTTTGCGTGTTTGTGTGTGCGCTCTGCGCCGTCCTGTCCGTCACCACACTAAGGCTCCGCCCCCTCTCCCCCCTACCCCACAGCAGTCCCCACACTCCTCCGGGGAGGACATGGAGATCTCGGACGAGGACGACGGGAACGCCCTCGCGGCCGGCGCCTCGGCCCCGCCCCCCTCCTCCTCCTCGCCCCTCGCCCCCCAGTCCCAGGCGGCCACGCCCTCCCAGGCGACCGACCCGGCCGCCGCCGCCGCCGCCGCCTCGTCCTCCTCCCCTCCTCCCCCCCGCCCCCGTCCTCGGACTCCGCCCAGCAGCGCTTCGGCGCCGTCCTGCCCCCGCCCATGCCCTCCTTCCCCCCGCACCTGCCCCCGCCCCCGCCGCCGGGCTTCTCCCTGCAGCCGCCGCCGCCCCCGCCGCCCGGCATCCCCCCGCCCCTGCCCCGCCTGGAGCTGCCCCCGGAGTTCCCCCCGCCCGTCCCGCTGCACATGTACGACTACGCGGGCTCGGTGGAGCTGGCCAGCCAGTGCGGCGGCGGCGGCGGCGGCGGCGGCGGGGGAGGGGCCCCCATGTCCTTCCAGATGCAGACGCAGATGCTGAGCCGCCTGCACCAGCTGCGCATGTCCTCCAGCAACGGGGCCGCCTCCCCCGGCGACGGCGAGTACCCGCCGTCCTACCCCCACGCCCTGTCCCACCTGCGCCCGCTGCCCCCGCCGCCGCCGCCGCCGCACCACCCCTACATGGACCAAGAGGGCGGCGGCGCCGTGCGCTACGACCAGGACCACCGCTACATGCCCCCGCCCATGCCCTACGCCTACCCGGACCCGCACAACCCCCAGCTGCCCCCGCCCCACCCGCCGCCGCCGCCCCCCCACCACGGCCTGCCGCCCCCGCCGCCCTCCCCCTGGCCCCCCCACATGGTGCCGCACCCCTACCCGTCCTACCTGCACCCGCCACCCCCCTTCGGGCCGGACGGCGCGGCGGCGGCGGCGGCGACGGCGTACGGGGCGCGCTTCGGGGAGGCGGGGGGCGCGGGCCTGCCCCAGCACCCCCACGAGGCCACGGTCCAGATGGTCCTGGCCACGCTGATCCAGGAGATGAAGAGCATCATGCAGAGGGACCTCAACCGCAAGATGGTGGAGAACATCGCCTTCGGCACCTTCGACGAGTGGTGGGAGCGGAAGGAGCGCAAGGCCAAGGTAGGCGGGCCGCCGGGGGTAAGGGGCGAGGTGGAGGGATTGGTGTTAGGGGGCGGAGTTATGGCTAGGAGGCGGGGTTAGGTTAGGGTGGGGGATTGTGGTTAGGATTAGGGAGCGGGGTTAGGGGGTGGGGTTAGGTTGAGTGTGGGGATTGTGGTTAGGATTAGGGGGCAGGGTTAGTGTTAGGGGCGGTTTATGGTTAGGGGCGGGGTTGGTTAGGGTGGAGATTGTGGTTAGGATTAGGGGCGGGTTGCGGTTAGGGGCGGGTTGGTTAGGTGGGAGATTGTGGTTAGGATTAGGGGCGGGTTCGGTTAGGGCGTGGTTAGTTGGGTGGGTGATTGTGGGTAGATTAGGGGGGGGTTAGGTTAGTGTTAGGGGGCGGTGTTATGGTTAGGGGGCGTGGTTAAATTGGGGTGGGTGATTGTGGTTAGGATTAGGGGGTGGGGTTGGGGTTAGGGGGTGGGGTTATGGTTAGGGGGCGGGGTTAAATTGGGGTGGGTGATTGTGGTTAGGATTAGGGGGCGGGGTTGGGGTTAGGGGGCGGGGTTAGTGTTAGGGGGCGTGGCTCAAACGGGCAGCAGCGGTGCAGGAACAGCGAGCGGTGTGCGGATGTGCAGCTGTGTTACTCCGTGCTACGCATTACTCTGCTTTTCCGTGTTCTGTCTCCCGCCTGAGCCGCGTTCGAGAAAAGCCGTTTGTAGAAAGACGTTCGTCCGTGCGATACAAGGCGCACGAGTGAAAGAGAAAGATATTTGAATGAATCTCTTCCCGCTTTTATAAATGGTGCCTCCTGAATTGAGTTTGAGGGTATAAACGTAACTGGTGCTGGATTTCTCTCAGGAATTCTTTCTGTGACTGCTCCTAATTAAGCAAGACAGTTCCCTGGCATCTTAAAAAAAGCAGCAAAAAGTAAGAAAACTGTACACCGTTAAATAAATATCTTCAAAATACGTATCTTCAAATCTTTTAATATCTTTAAATTGCATATTGGGTAAAATAACATCGGTATAAAAGAGTAGTAATAAAGAGAGGAACACCCTTAATTTTACCACGTTAGCACTACAGAGCATACGGTTTAGTAAGCGTTTACTTGCCTCTGCATTTTAGCTATTGTCATGATACGGCCAATAACATTAGCGCTGCCACAAAAACCAGGCTGTCGTTTTTGTACGCAAAGAAATAACGTTATAGCTGAAGAGGCTCATCTCTCCTGTCTCTGGTGCTTCAAAGCATAGCATTTCATTCAAAATAAGCGAGATGTGTGTCCTGAATACACACAAACCGTTCAAGCATTATGCTATATCTGTGCCTAACATTACTAAACCACGATCAAACGATAGCCTAGTATGGAGGAAAAAAACTTTGGTGTGTCCGAAATGGCTTACTTGCCTACTATTGAGTATACAAGCTGAATACAAGTTGCTTACAGCTTGTATACTCAATAGTAAGCAAGTGAGTTGGTTCGGACACGGCCAGTTTGTAATCTGTTGGATGCTGTTTTGGCTAGTCCAAGAATAAACACGGACATTGTGCAGAGGTCTCTGTGCAGTTCGCTAACGCTAATGCCTTCGACACATTGGTTTAGGTGGCTCGTTAGGTCAGTGACAACCACAGATGTGTAACTGCGGGAAATAATCACTTAAACGCGCAGCTGTAAACTCGTATAAAATCTGTGACTTTGCGAGCTACGGTCAGCGTCTGGGTCAGTGGGCGTGGGAATTTGGGTCTGTGCCGAAAGATCGTTTCGCGTTTAGCTGGTCTGGGCATTGACCGCTCAGCTGAAACGATAACAGGAAAAGATTAAATGAAATAAAAAACAAAGGGGTGATACTGAAGGTGAACGACTGCGCTAACCGGAGTGGCTCGGATGGACCAGTTGGATATCTTGGATATCCTCCTGCTGCTTTGCCTGATCTTCGCTGTTCCTGAGGTGCGGTGGGAAGGGAAACACCGGTGTGCTCCAGGAACCTTTTCACTTCCTGTTGTTGGCGGTTCTGCGCGCTTTGAGTTCCTGCCGCCCTGCGGAAAAGGGGCCGTTGTGTTGACAGGTGTGAGAGAGCGGACGACTGGGCTTGCCCAGCCCTTTTCCTGGAGGTCTACGGTCCTGTGGGTTTTTCGCTCCGACCCTAACAAAGCACATCTCATTCAACGGCTAGAGCAGGGCTGCCCAACCCTGTTCCTGGAAGTCTACGGTCCTGTGGGTTTTTCGCTCCAGCCCTAACAAAGCTTCACCTTATATTCAACGGCTAGAGCAGGGCTGCCCAACCCTGTTCCTGGAGATCTACAGTCCAACATCAATAAATCACGTCTCATTTGACAGTAAGATATTGCCTTGAGCTGCTAGTAGAGGCAGGTGTGCCAAATTAGGGTTGAAATGAAAACCTACAGGACGGCCCATCTCTTGCAGGAGGGTTGGGCAGCCCTGGCTTACAGTAATGTTGTCAGTTGGATTGATTGTCAGTTTCAAAATCGAGCACACACAAGGATCCCCAGGACCGAGTTTGAGAGCTCCGTATACTCGTAGAGAATAGCATTACTTTTTTTTTTGCCAGGGCTAAACAAACCTTAATTGCCTTCATGTTGTAGTCCACCTCTGTTTATATAAGCCAAGCATCACTGGGTTACACTGATGCCGTCTCCCTCTTGTGGCAGAAAGATGCATTGAAAAGATTTGTTTTGCTCATTGAGTGTCTGAAATTTCAGGTTTCCACTGATGTGTTGTTAATATTTTCCACCTTTAGTCCCCCTCTGTCATGGACGCTTTATTTTTGAATACACAATGCTTGGCGCTCGTGGAGGAATGTTGTGATATTGACCACACTGTACACCAGGGGGCGCAAGAGTCACTTGGAAGACTTAAAGCAAAGGACAGCTGAACTTTTCTACTTATTTACTGACGTTGGGTGTACTTTAATCTTGAATTTTCAGTTTGAGATTTGTTCATATTAATATTTTACTAATATCTTCTCAGAATTAAGGTGAATCTAAGGCCTAAAGTTGTCATTTTAGTTTGATATGAAATTAGCTCTTGCATGAAAGGGTGCTACTGCCTGACTTCCTGTTAGATACACCGACAGTCTGTAATTTACATTGTGATATTTTAAATGGTTGTGCATTGGACAAGGTGTTACATTTGACAAGATTATATTTGTTGTATATGTGTTGATATTTTATGAAGGGTCAACTTACAAAGAGAAATGACAAGCGTTCCTTGCATCGTAAATGTTTGTTGCATCATAAGTGTGTTATGAGTGCTTGATATACTGTAAGTGTTTGTTGTATCCAGGGTTCGTACGGTCATGAAAAACCTGGAAAAGTCATTGAAATTTAAAATGCAATTTCCAGGCCCTGGAAAAGTTATGGAAAATAATATTTCTTGAAAAGTAATGGAAATATAGCTGAAGTTGCATCAAATACAACTGCTAATTAATCCAATCATAAAAATAGTATGTAGAGTAATAAAACGTAAATTGGCACGTAACCTTCGCGGTATTTTGGTGGTGTGAGAAGTTCGGTCCGGCTCAGTCTGTTTACAGGCACGCTTCTGCTAATGTAGCAGTTAGTAAACATAGGCCCTGCTGTGCCAACAATATGCCAGGGAAGTGCAGCTTTTCAATAATATATCAGGGCTCGAAATTAACTTTTTTTACTTGGTAGCACTGGTGTAGAAGAATGTATCTAAGTGTGTCTGTCTGCTGTTTATTTGTTTTAGAGAGGCACCATATGTTTCAGATGCAGACCTAATTTTACTTAGTGTTACAATAAATAATTTTAAATCGTCCCGCTGAGATAAAGTCATTTGTTTTGGTCATGGAAATTCAGTTAAAGGTTGTGGAGAAGTCATGGAAAAGTCATTGAAAATCATTGGTGAAAAAGTGTATGAACCCTGTGTATCATAAGTGTTTGTTATATCGTGAGTGTTTGTTGGATCATAAGTGTTTGTTATATCGTGAGTGTTTGTTGGATCATAAGTGTTTGTTATATCGTGAGTGTTTGATGTATCATGTTTGTGTTTGTTATATTGTGAGTGTTTGATGTATCATGTTTGTGTTTGTTATATCGTGAGTGTTTGATGTATCATGTTTGTGTTTGTTATATCGTGAGTGTTTGTTGGATCATAAGTGTTTGTTATATCGTGAGTGTTTGATGTATCATGTTTGTGTTTGTTATATCGTGAGTGTTTGATGTTTGTGTTTGTTATATCGTGAGTGTTTGATGTTTGTGTTTGTTATATCGTGAGTGTTTGATGTATCATGTTTGTGTTTGTTATATCGTGAGTGTTTGATGTATCATGTTTGTGTTTGTTGCGTCGTTAGCGCTTAGCTTCCTGGGTTTATGAGTGTGCACTCCTCTCTGCCAGCCCTTCCAGACGGCGGTGCGGGGCTTGACCGCCGTGCGGGAGGAGGAGAAGAAGGAGGAGAAGGAGAAGCCGAGCGGCCGGCCGCGGGAGCCACTGCTCTCCCTGGTGGACTGGGCCAAGAGTGGCGGCCTGGAGGGGTTCTCCCTGAGGGGAGCTCTCAGGCTGCCCTCCTTCAAGGTACGGCCCCGGGGCTCACTGTGCTAGCGCTGCTTTATGCTAGCACTGCCTTAGACTTGCATTGCATTACGTTATGCTAGCGCTGCGTTATGCTAGTACTGCGTTACGTTATGCTAGCGCTGCGTTATGCTAGTACTGCGTTACGTTATGCTAGCGCTGCGTTATGCTAGTACTGCGTTACGTTATGCTAGCGCTGCGTTATGCTAGTACTGTGTTACGTTATGCTAGCGCTGCGTTATGCTAGTACTGCGTTACGTTATGCTAGCGCTGCGTTATGCTAGTACTGCGTTACGTTATGCTAGCGCTGCGTTATGCTAGTACTGCGTTACGTTATGCTAGCGCTGCGTTATGCTAGTACTGCGTTACGTTATGCTAGCGCTGCGTTATGCTAGCACTGCCTTTACATGCATTCACTACATGCTGTAATCCAAATGAAATATTGACTCATACACACCACCACGTTCTAACAAACTATGTTTATATCATTACCGCTGCCGTGATTACTTTGATTTTCATTCATTCATTTTAATAGAATATAATCTATACATTTACTAGATATAGCAAAGTGGTTCTTTCTAGGTCAGTATCCTTTATCTTCCCTTGCAACTCAAAGGTCTTCTGCACAAGACTGTTTCCCAACAGAAGTTACTTAAAAAATTCCACTAAGTAAATGTTTACAATTTTCCCTCCTGCAACTGGGGTTCAAAGATTATCTAGGTAGAATGCAGTGTACAAGGAGGCCACTGTCTTTCCTTAGTTACAAATTCTTAGACGTAACACAGAATACCTATTGTTCTTCAGTGATCATCCCATAATCACATACATTTAAATATATTCTTGATCAGTACAATCTTTAATAAGAAGAAATGTAAAAACATTAAAAGAATGAAGAAAACATACTTCCACACTATGTTATGCTAGTACTGCGTTATGCTAGGACTTCGTTACGCTAGCTCTGCATTACACTAGCACTGCGTTACGCTAGCAGTATGTTATGCTAGCACTGTGTTACGCTAGCACTGCGTTGAACAGCGCTGAAGTTACCTCACCCAGAGTGACCTTATTTCATTTGCTTATCAGGCTCCCTTCCCTCCCCTTATCTGCACGCTCCCTTCATAGGGCTGCATTTTTACATCTAACTCTACTTTGCTGCAGCATGCAAAGTCAGAGCCACGAATGTAA